>NC_057809.1:356011057-356328551 GCF_018294505.1 Triticum aestivum
ACTCGAGCGGAGGCGGCAGAGCGGTTCGGGCCTGGGTGGGCCTGCCCTGGGCCCGGCGGGCCGCTGCGGCGGGGAGGAGAGAGAGGAGGCGGCACGGGATGAGGTGGCGCGCGCTGATTGGAGGAGAGCGGCGGCGGGGCGACGTGGCAAGCCCTGATTGGCCGGGCTGAGGTGGCTGCGGGGCGGCGCGGTGGGGAGTTTTTGTCCGGCGGCGCAAGGAGCGGGGATAGGGTTTGATCTGGGTGGAAATTTTGGAGGGGATCACATATATATATGTAGAGGGAGCTAGGAGAGTCCAAATGAGGTGCGGTTCGCGGCCACGCGATCGTGATCGAACGACCGAGATGATCGAGGAGGTTTAGGTGGGTTTTGGGCCACTTTGGAAGGGTGTTGGGCTGCAACACACATGAGGCCTTTACGGTCCCTCGGTTAACCGTTGGAGTATCAAACAAAGTCCAAATGGCACGAAACTTGACAGGCGGTCTACCAGTGGTAAACCCAGGCCGCATGACAAGTCTCGGTCCAATCCGAAAACATTTAACACCCACACACGAAAAGAGGTAGAAAGGGACACCGAGTGACATAGGAGCACCGGATTGCAAAACGGACAACGGGGAAAATGCTCAGATGCATGAGACGAACATGTATGCAAATGAAATGCACATGATGACATGATATGCAATGCATGACACGCAAGCAATGACAAGGCAACAACAGAGAATAACAGGACGACACCTAGCACATCGGTCTCGGGGCGTTACAAAATTGGCCCGCACTGCAAATTCGCCGAATATGAAGATCTGTCCGGGGAGGAAAGCTTCACCCTAGACCGCATCGCTAGCAATGATTGAAGGAGCCATCAAGCCTTATGGTGATGACACAGTGGAACTCTCAATGAAAGCACCAATGTCGGTGTCAAAATCGGCGGATCTCGGGTAGGGGGTCCCGAACTGTGCGTCTAAGGAGGATGGTAATAGGAGGTAGGGGACACGATGTTTACCCAGGTTCGGGCCCTCCCGATGGAGGTAAAACCCTACGTCCTGCTTGATTGTTCTTGATGATATGAGTATTACAAGAGTTGATCTACCATGAGATCAGAGAGGCTAAACCCTAGAAGCTAGCCTATGATATGATTTCATATTGTCCTACGGACTAAAACCCTCCGGTTTATATAGACACCGGAGTGGGCTAGGGTTACACAAGGTCGGTTACAAAGGAGGAGATATGCATATCCGTATTGCCTAGCTTGCCTTCCATGCCAAGTAGAGTCCCATCCGGACACGGGACAAAGTCTTCAATCTTGCATCTTCATAGTTCAATAGTCCGGCCAAAGGATATAGTCCGGCCAAAGGATATAGTCCGGCTGTCCGGAGACCCCCTAATCCAGGACTACCTCAACAAGCTATCCTGACAAAAGGTGGTCTTCGCCTGCCAAAGGCTCTGGTGGTCACGCCGTTGTGGGCTCCGCGATGACCTCCATCCTGCCGTCATGCCGTCCTACTGGTCTTGGTCTTGTTTCAACGATATGGAAACCTTTACCCGATACCTCAGGACTCCTCTTCTGCGCCTGCTCCTTTAGCACCAAAGAGGAAACCGGTGCTCTGCGCCCGCTGTGGCGCGCCCGGTGCCCGCCTGGACTTGGTCATCATGGCTCACGTCATGGGAACCTCACGAGGTGCCCCTCACCTTGATCTCTCCGCTCCTCGCGAGCCAGCCTAGTGAGGCTGCCCCTGAGGAGGTCTTGTGATATCTGCCTCGCGAGGGTCTTCAGTGTTTGCTAGTGAAGATGGGTCATACCAGGCCGCTAGAGGTGCCACGCCGTGGGCCGCAGGCAGGCAAGTCTAGGGACCCCCATTCCCAGAACGCTGACAGTAGCCCTTGGGCCCAAGGCGCGCTCAGACTTGGCTTCTAGGCGAAGACAAGGGGCAAGTGTGGAGCGCTGCGGGCCCCAATCTCCTACGGCCCTGATTGACACGTGGCGACTGACGGGATGTGGGCGTCTCCACTTCCCCATGCTGCCTCGGCAACTGCCCGACTGACAAAAGGAGGGCGCGGGCTGCGCTACCTTCATTGCTCCCCTTTGGCTTGCCCCTGATCCCCTTTCTTACTCCTTGCTCCCAAGGGTTCCAGATCTGCACAAATCCTCCTCCGAACCCGCCACCAATGGCGCCCAACAAAGCTCGGGTCGTTGCTCTGCCATCCTGGTACGAGCCTGTGTTGAGCGCGCCAAGCCTTTCGGAGAAGAACCTTGCCGCCACGCTCCTGATGACGGTGGTGGGTGATGAGAAGAGCAAAACCGTGCTCCGGGCTAGATCTGCCGAGCCGGATCCCTCGGGTAGCACCTACTACCCCTTCTTCATGAGCAGCCTTGTTGTGGGGTTGGTTCCCCCTTCTCCGACTTCTTCTACTCCATCCTCAGCCACTACAAGCTTCATGCCCTCCACCTTCATCCCAACTCCATCCTCCTTCTATCGATCTTCGCCTTCTATTGCGAGGCATATGGTGGGGTGATGCCGTCTGTGGCGCTGTCGCGCCACTTCTTCTATCTCTGGATCAAGGACGGCCCCTGCTCGGGGTGTGCCAACTTCGTCGCAGCCAACAAGACCATTGCGATCTCTAAGGTCGGGAAGAAGGTCGAGGGCTTCAGGAGCAAGTGGGTCCTGATGGATGCCAAGTGCTCTCACCCCCGGCTGGTGCTGCCGACGGCGATGCTCACGTTTCACGATGGGTGGTTCCGCACGAAGCTTGAAGACCCTCGGGTGGAGTTGGTGCTGGGGAGGATGACTGCCGACCTGAAGCCTGTCGATCCAAGGGCGGCGAAGCTGACGGGGGCCACGATCCTCAAGGAGTTAATGGCGCAGCGCATGGCTCCACTCCAGTCGCGCCCATGCCCTTTGCGGAAGCTCGGGAGCGGGGTTTACGACCTCCTCCTGCACCCGGAGGCCTTGTCTGACGTGGAGCTGGACATGGCCCTCTGCTCCTTGGTTGGGGACGACCAGGGGTACCCGCCGGACACCTTCGTTCCCTTGTACCGCCATCCGGATGGGGCGAAGATTGCCGCCGCCCTTCCTGTCTTTGATGAATGTGGCCTTGTGCCGCCAGCACCCTCAGATGCCCCGGCAGTGACAACTCCGGTGGTGGTGTCCTCCAGCGATTCTGGCGAGGAGGAGGAGAACTCGGAGGCCTACCCGGAGGGGTCTGGGGAGACCTCCCCCTCGCGCAAGGCTGATCTCCTCTGCGCCTTGCCTGACGATGACGATGTTGATGACCACCTAGTGAGGGAAGTCATGCCCCCTGCTGGGGTTACTACGAGGTCCAGGGTCTCCCCCTCGAGGAGGCTGACGCCCGGTGTCCTGATGAAGAGCAGATCGTCGCTGATCTCTTTGAGCGACACCCCTGCCTCACCACCGCTCGGGGCCACCGCGGCCTCGCCGACTTCCAGGGCCCATGCTCGTGCACCTCCGTGAGGCCCACCAGCTCTGCACTTCTGAAGAGGCGGCGGGACTACACTGCCGTGGACCAGTGAGTGTCCTCTCATGACCTTGCCCTTGCCCTTGCCCCTGCTTCCGTTGTGGCTTCCTAACGTTTCCTTCTTGTGCTGCTAGACCGATGTCGTCGTCGAAGAAGAAGGAGGGGGCAGCCACATCCACGGGGACCCAGCAGCCTGGCACGGCCGCACCTCCTCCGGCGCAGAAGGGCAGCGATGGCGCCCACACTTCTCCCGCTCAGTCGTCCTCGCGAGGCCTAGTGGACAAGCCTCAGGAGAAGGCAATCTCCTCGGCCAAGCCGGCTATGGAGACGCCTATCCCCAACTCGCCCATTGACGCGGCCAAGGTTCAGGAGCCCCCATCTCCACTTCCTGTCATCTCCAGCTTGCACGTCTTGGCGACGGTGCAACCTCCTCCTTTTGTTGAATCGATGGCCCGCGATCCTTTCGCTCCACCCGACGCCTTGGAGGAGGCCCTTTCCGCATTGGCGCAGCTTCGGGGCGACCTCCGAGGCACTGACCACTGACTGGTGGTGGGGCGCCTTGAACTGATCTCTGGTTGGCTGCAGTCCGGCCCGTCTGTCAGGGAGGCGCTGAGCCAGGCCGTGGCGGCTTTCGAGAAGGACAAGTAGGGCACTGCCCATGCCGCGGCCGCCTGCGAGGTGGCTCTGAAGGACGCCAGGGCTGCCCAAGATCGCTGCCGGTCGCTAGACACCGAGCTAGAGGCCATGCGCAATGAGCGCACGGCCGAGGCTCGAGACCGCAAGGCGGAGGAGTAGAAGATGAAGGCCTAAGAGGATGCTATCAGAGGTCGCGACGCTGAGCTGGAGCAGGTGGCGAGGGCACAGGCCACGAAGTGCAGCCGCTTGGAGAAGTTGGCGCAAGAGATGAAGACAGAGAAGGCCGAGCTAGAAGCCAAGGTGAGGGTCCTGGCTGAGGACCGTGTGTCCTTCAGGTCCCTTGAGGAGAAGTCACACGCGGCGCTGCGGGCACTCTGCGAGAAGGGCTTGGAGGAGCTGCCGGCGACAGACGACGAGGGCCTGCTCATCTGCTTCCTCATCTTGTCGCGACGCTTGAAGACATCGTCAACGGGATCGGCCCCTTGGTGGAGGGGGAAGCTCGTGCGCTCTCCTCTACTGCACTGACGCGCATCTTCAGCCACCTCCATCTTAGCGATCCCGACGCTGACCTTGATGAGCTGCTCGAGCCCGTGGATGAAGAACACTGCCGAAGCCGTGAAGTGCAAGGTGGAGGCCTTGCTGAAGAAGTTCCGCGCCTTCGCCCCTGCGTCCCCGACTGGTGGCACCGCCGAACCTGCAACTCCGGCGGGCGACGCTGGTGAGGGCAATGTTGCCGGTGAAGGGGCACCTTTTGCAAGTGACGGCGGCGTCCAGGGATGATGTGATGGCTTGTTGGCGGCTCCTTTTCCTGCTTTGCTTCTGCAACATGAACCATGCCTCGTGGAAGCGTTTAAACTTGTGTTTGGTATTCAAAAAACAGTATGTCTGGTAATATTTTTTGAGATTCCGCGATTTCTTTTCTGTTTGCTTTGGTGTTCTGCGTCGGCAGGGCCTGACCCCGCGCGCACCTTAGTCGCCGTTGGATCATCCGGATCACCAGGACGAGACCAAGGGGTGAAGGGCTACGTGGCCAGTTAGGCTCCTGAGTCGCGATGCTCACGGGTGCCCCTTGACGCGCAAATAGCTTGCGGAAAGGAGGTGCGTAAGTAGGCCTAGTGTTCTATGTCGGCGGGGCCCGACCCCATGCATACCTCTGCCGCCATTGGGTCGTCCGGATCACTAGGACAGACCAAGGAGTGAGAGGATACGTGGCTAGTTAGACTTGTGAGTCACGATGCTCGGGAGTCCCCCTTGACCTCAAACAGCCTGCGGAAAGGAGGTGCATAAGTAGGCCTAGTGTTCTACGTCAGCAGGGCCCAACCCCGCACATACCTCAGCCGCCATTGGGCCGTCCGGATAACCAGGACGGACCAAGGTGTGAGGGGCTATGTGGCCAGTTAGGCTCCTGAGTCGCGATGCTCAGGAGTCCCCCTTGATGCTCAAACAGCCTTCATACCTGTCCTCGCCGAGGTCCCGCTTGGGAGTGGTGCGCGATGACCAGTTCCGAGGGACCTGACAGGATGGCGTATGCTAGGCAGGACCTGAGCATAGCCCCCGTACCCATCCCCCTCGCGCGACTCTCCCGAGGGGAAAGCGTTGCGGTGAGGCTGGACGCTAAGTCGGGGTGGCTCCCTGAGGTTAATACGGCCATGGGGCCGCCCTCAGTCGTTTATCACCATCGCAGAGCATAGCGCTTCCGCACTTGCACGGGCATAGACGCTCCTCGACCGTGTTGACTTCCAGCATGGAGCATGGTGCTTCCACTATGCGCGGGTGAGGGCTCCCTCTGAGTGGAGGCCCCGGGGCATGTACAGCCCCGCCCCGACACGTGGCTTGCACGTCAGGGCTAGATGAGGTGTGTCTTGGCACCCGTGAGCCAGCACGGGACTCACGAGGCCCTACCTCAAGGCGGGTTGCGCCTGGTCTTTATTCTTGATAGCTTCACCAATCCTGCAAGATGGTTAGGCAACCTACGCCGGACGAATTTCCTGAAGCGGTCACATGAGGAGGCTAGACAACAAAGACCCCGGGAGGTGACGTGAACGGGGCCGGCCCGCCAGATAGAGCTCAGTCGTTGGGTTTATCGACGCTACAGGGACGGACCCGAGCACAGACGTCGTGCCTAGCCTACTCATGCGAGGGATCCTAAAGAAAGACAACCATTGCGCGGCTCCCGTGATAATGAGGGCGGTCGTGGGCGAGGTATTAGATAAGCAGGTGATAGTCATAGAACGACTTAAGCAAAGCGGTAGCTTAGCTCAAATAGATGTAAGAACGATACATGCCACTATGACAGACCCGAGCGGCCTGGGGATGATGCAGCCCAAGGGGCGTCCCCAGCAGGGTAAGCTAGAGGTGCAAAAGGATACACGTTGCAGGGGCGGACCCGTACGACTTGGGGATAATGCAGCCCGAGGGGCGCCCCCAACTGAATGAACTGGAAAGAGTCACCTGATAACGCTGCCAGAGTGGTGTTGGAGTATCTGATGACACTACTAGGAAAAGGCCTGCTAGTGGCGCACCTGTTTTGGCTACTAATGGCGCACTACAGGTGCGCCACTAGCATCACGCCATTAGTATCTGGTATACTAATGGCGCACCACGCAGTGTGCCATCAGTATATCCCACGGTGCGCCATTAGTATGCCTCCCAGGGGGCCATATTTACCCATGTGCTCTGGCTTACTAATGGCGCACTAGTTGATGATGCGCCACTAGTGTGCTTTTTGCAGTGCGCCACTAAAGTGTTGAGTGGTGCGCCACTAGTATGAATATTAGGGATTATTTTTTTCTTTCTTTTCTGATATTTGCACAGGTTACAAAATATATTACTGGACAGAATATAGACAGCTCCACACAGCAACAGCAGATTCATCGAATACAATAGAAGATTAGTCTCCGAATACAATTCATCATATTAGTCTCTGAATTCAAAAGACCGAACAAACATAGAACATTACAAGTCTCTAGACCGCGAGTAGCGAGTTTGTCTTCACATTAGAAGTCGATATCGATCATATAAACTACCATCACATAGAAGAGAGATGCGGTCATCACGATGAGCATCATCGCGATGAAACTGGTCTTCATCCGGTTCCTCCTCCACTCCCTCCTCTCTCCCGCTAGATAGCACGTGTATCTAGCTTCCGCCTCTGCCCTAGTGGTGTACCCTTTGTAACTGTTACCGCTGAAATGGTGAACCTGTCTTCGACACTCCTCCTAGTCGTCGTAGACTCTGGGAACCTTACCCTTGTACACGACATACGACGGCATCTCTATGCACTAGCCAAACAAAACGTTAGTAGCAATTCACAGACAATACATAAGCAATATATAAGTATGCAACAAAAGGATCGGAAGAGAAAAGCAAGACATTAATAGCACGATTCATGGTCCTACTAATAAATAGCATCGATTACATCTAAGTTGAACAACTGTCCAAACCAAAGAGACATACAAGTTCATTAAAGTTTAATTACAACATGAGCTAATCGATATTTCAGAACTACACATAGCATCACTACTTTCGACTCGACTCAGGGACCGGAGCGTGGATGAAGCCGCCGTCTCTCGTGATGGTCATGAAATCGCGGGCGTTGTCAGCCTGCATTTGTAGCGTTGTGTCTATATCACTGTTGGACGGTTGATATCTGAGGTAGAACTGCCCCGAGGTACGAAGGACATCTTGATGGATGATTTCCACAAACTCCGACTGGATGCGAAAGAATTCTTGTCTGATGTCCGCGTCCTGGATTGCCGACAAGCTTGCGGCCCAATCTTTGAGATTATTTGGTAGCAGAAGGTGATTATGGTCCCGTACGATCGCCCGCATGTGATGGAGGGCGTAGTAGGCATCCTTCTGACCGCCAGGCGGCTGCTTGACGCAGGGGAACGTCGTATTGTGGGCGAACACGTGCTTGCCGTACATACGAATTGGCCTGGAGAAGGTGCCTCCAGATCTGGCGTAGCCAGGGAGAACATCATCAAGAACTTTCTTGATATTTGTGTAGTCTTTCTTCGACTGACGGTCCGAGTCGAAATACGTGGCCATGGAATATTTCGGGCTTAAGAGGATGAGTGTGCAATGTGTGTCACTGCACAAAACACGGAATGTTAGAAAAAAAGAACGATCTAAGAAATCATATGTTACGGGGCGGTGAGGGGATGACTTACTCGGGAAAGTAAGGCACGAGGAAGTTATCCTTATGTGGGTTTGCCAGAATGACGCCTTCGAGGTATGAACTCGTGACTTGCCGGTCCCCAGCACTGCCCAAGACCCTGGCATGCATGTAGAAGCGGTCGACTATCATGATGTCCGGTGTCTTGTCTCTAATGATCCGCATCTCCATACTCCGCGAAAATAGCCGAACGAAGGTGTAGTGTAGCGGATGAAGGTTAAACATGGCGAAGGTGTCATCAAACCACAGGACGATCGTACCCCCAATGGCGTTATCCACAAAGCCCTTTCCCTCTGGCACCTTGGCCACGAAAACTGGGTATGCCACATCATTCTCGGAGAGACGCCGCTTCTCCAAAGAAAGAACACTGTCATGCAGACTCCACATAGCACCGGTTGCAGCATTGAGCAGATTAGTCGGTAGCATCGGCCTACCCGCCACATGCACCCTCCTCGAGATATCCTTAGGTGAAGGTGGACCTTCCTGAGTACGGATCGTACTATGTGTCGGCTGGCTCGCACCCTTGTTACTCTTTCTTTTCTGTCCCTTCTTCTTCTGCTGTAATGGGATCGAGTTCTGCTCACAGACCGCCTTCTTGAGTGTGTTGGGGCTGATAATATTTCGCACCTCGGCTATTTGAGGCGCGGTGAAGGCGGCAGCTGGAGGCGTCTCCTGAGAACTGAACGCCAGACGACGCCTATTGCAATTGGGTTTCTCTGCGGTACCAGCTAGATCACGGTCGTCTTTTTCAGGGTTGGGTTCTTGAGAAGGAGGCCCGAAGAATTCGTCACCGTACCCATGTTCGGCAAAGTACTTATCGACGTTGGTAAATGTACCGTCGTCGTTGTCGTCGTTGTCCGGATCCTGTGCCATATGCATGTTCGAATCATGTGCCAAAGGGATGTCCAACATGTCCGGTAGCGTTGCGGCGGTCTTTTCATCGCTTGGCGCCTGGTGGTATTGTCTATGGGCTGGTGCATCCCGCCCCCAAACAAATCTAGCTCTTCGGACAAAGCAGGGGCCAGCTTACACAGGCGTTGAGGGTCATCACATCATCTTCGTCGGCCCCAGCGGGCCGAATTGGATTTAACAACTCGTCGCAGCCTGGCAGCACCTGAACCAGTTCAACCCTATACATGGTAGGTGGCGTCGGATTACCGTGGAACACGGGGTTTCCCGGTTGAACGATTTTGCCCTTGGCGACATCGATCAACTTGCCGCCCACGAAGTGCAGGAGAGTGCATGGAACGTCGGCGGCGCCCTGCAAAAACATGTAGGGCGTCAGGGATGCCCAGTCAAAGGCAAGGAGATGAAGTCATCAGCCGAGAGGTTTAGTTACCGTGATGGCGTCGAGCTCGGCTAATGTCGAGGCACCGCCAATGGTGGGCGTGCAACAGACGGAGGGGCCGCTTGTTGTCGAGGTGCCGGCCGGCGTACACCCGGGTGCATTAAGCTCCAATGCCCGTGCCGGTGTCGGAGTCACCAATACCGCCTCCGCCGGAGACACCAATGGTGCCACCTGCATGTTGTGCAAGTTGCTGGCCGTGAAGCTGGGAACCAGGGGCGGCCTCTATTGGCCGCCCGCAATGCACGCCTGCAGCCCCTCAATCAAGGTAGGCACAATGGCGGTGAGTGTCGTTCCAAGTTGTTGTTGCACTTGCTCTTGGACAATCTCCGGAATCCGCGCCACTTGTGCCTTGAGTTCTTGAACCTCGTCCGACTGGCTTTCCGAGCTAGTCTTTCTCTCCTTTCGCCCAGCAGCATTATAGTATGACGACCATTTTGTGGACAAGCCTTTGCCGGCCACACGACCAGCTGACGATGGCTTACTGAGCTTATCCTTGTTTTTCATTACGTTCAATGCCCTATTTAGAGTGTTGTCCCAAGGGGAGCTCTGAGACGACCCCGCGCTACTGCTTTCAGTCTCCTACGGAAGGAATGTAAACCATTTAGAAATTTGGCTTCATTAATTAGAATGCAACCATATGGAGCTAATTACGCGGGGGTGTATTCCTTACCAGAACACGCTCAAGCGCCCTGGTCTTGGGATCCGCGGTAAGCTCCTTTGTTACCGGGTCCTCCTTGTACCGGGCACTGACATAGTTCCTGGTCTGCTTGTCATGGTATTTCTCGAAGCGGGGCGGTAGGCCTTGCTCGGCACGCTCCGCGTCCTCCTTGTCCCACATAGGCTCCGCCACTCTGTAACCGCCGCGACCGAGTTGGTGGACCCCTAAGTTCAACTCCTGCATTTCTTTCCCCCACTGACTTGATTCCACGGTTGCGCTGCTCTTGCACTTGATCTTGAACTCCTTGTAGTCATCTTCGCTGATCGAAGGATTTTTCGCCTTGATCTTCTCATAACTATCACCTTTGTCAATCATTCTCTTCACCGCACTTCTCCAAGTAGACAGGGCCGTTCTCATCCTCGTGAGGGCAGCACTGTTCACTTTATTCCCTGAGAGGCGTGTGTTTGCAAAGTCAGCGGGGAACTTGTATCGTTCGTGCAGCTTCGTGAAGAGGAGGCTGCGCAAATTCCCTCGGTCCTTATGGCTTAGGTTCTTGGTGTTGATCGAGACGGTGCACCGGAGAATGCACCCGAGCTGAACCGAGTACCCCTTGACTAAAGCAGGGGGCGACGTTGGATGCCCGTCGAAGTTCACTTCAGTAAATTCCTCCTTGACGGTGCCGAGCACGTTCGGGCAACGGTCCTTCCGTTGCCTCTTCGGTTGGCTGCCATCTGTGCGTGCGCTGCCATCATCAGTGGTGGCATCCTCGGCGGCACCATCAGTGGTGTCATCCCCGACGCCACTAGGGGTTGTGTAGTCAGGATCGGTGTCTTCTGTGGCGTCCTCATAGTGGTGAGGTTCTTCCTCCATCTCCTGGGACAGCTCCCAGAATTGCTTGCCCGAACCGCCGGCCTCATCGTTGTGGGCCATGTTTCGCTCTAAATAGGAAAAAAGTTTGGTCAAAAAGTTGGTTATTGTCAAGGAACAAGATCATGGTCTCATCATTTATGGTTTGTCGACACCGAGGCATCCTAAAATCAAAGCTTTTATCATTTAGGGTTTGTCGACGCTGAGGCACCCTAAAAGCCTAAGCTTTCATCATTTAGGTTTTTATCGACACCGAGGCACCCTAAAAGCCAAGGTTTTATAATTTATGGTTTGTCGACACCGAGGCATCCTAAAAGCTAAGTTGGGAAGGAGAATACTAAGTTGGGCCTAATCACTTGGCTCTATTGCCACCTATGGTTTAATGCAACAAGAATAAAGGGGCAGTTGATCCTACTTAATTAAGTACTAAGATACCCCGGCCCATGCATTAGTCGCAAGTACCCCATATGCCCTATTTTTAGCAAAGTCATGCTAAAATTCACGGAAAATTTCAGCATGACCATTGCTGAAAATAGGACATATGGAGTACCCGAATTTGCTGGAACAGAAGTTAATCGACATTCCAGCAAACTCAAGGGCCTCTCAGGGTACCTGCAAAATCATCACGACACGATGGTTGGAGACATGACCTTTGCCTAATAGTTTTGAACTCCTGCCAAAACTGAATACAACATATACCAAGGAAAATCAATATTTCCTCTATGCAAATACAATGGTAGCATCTAGAGGGCACCAACCTTGTACTACTACTTGACACAATCAGCACATCCATATCAAAATTAGTTCTAGCATATATAAGCAGCACCACATAGCAAATTCATAGGAAAACATCATACATTAGCAGCAGTTCATAGCAAAACTAGATGAATGTTTGGCCTCTTGATAAAAATTAGCTAGGTTTGCTTGGAATCAAAGATAAGGAGATGTTCAGTTTAATTTTTCTTCTAACGTTATCAATAAGCTTTTAGCAGTAGGATTGCTTTACAATGAAAACAGCAAGCGCAACCTCTCTAGATTCTGCTCCCATATTATCTATTGATTGAAATATCCCTTACTAGCCCACATTGGCAACTTTTCCACCCTCACTCATGCTGAAATTGGAATCGGACTACATCATGGAATGAATGAATGAACCAAGCCTAACACTTACAGTAGGCATCAGGGAATCGTACAAAGTAGATGGAAATGAGGGAGAGGGGGAGGGTGTGGAGGAGAAGGGATACCTTCCAATCTATTTCGTCAGGGTCGGAGCAGAGCAGACACGTTGTTCCCTCCCGAGCAGAGAAGAAGCACACCTGGACGGGCATACAAGCCATGTGAAGCGATACTGCTATGCTCCAAAAATTTGTTGTAGCTCGCCGACAAAGAGCATCGGATTTGAAATGTAAAAAGGGAACAATACCTTGCTCTTGGTGATGTTGGTGGCCTCGTCGGGGACGCGGACGAGCCTCTCCTTTGTCTTGCGGTAGTTGGGGGCATGGATCCTGAGGCCGTCGCGCGAGGATGATGGTGGGCACGGCCCTGAACTCGGGGTTGTCGGTGGAGGAGGAGATGGTGGAGGTAGGGAGGGAAGCTTGGATGACGACGGGTGTGGCGGGCGCAGTGAGCACGGCCGGGGACGGCGAGCATGGGGGCGCGTGGGCGGTGGTGTTCGGGTGCGGCCGGGGCTGGACGGCGAGCACAGGGGCGCGTGGGCGATGTTGGTCGGGTGCGGCGGGGGCAGCAAGCATGGCCGGGGATGATGAGCATGGGGGCGCGTGGGCGGCTGCGGCGCAGTGGGTCGGGTAGAGGCGGCGGCGGCGCAGTGGGTCAGCGCAGTGGGTGGGGGGCTGAGAGAGATGTGATCGATTGGGGGAAGAAAGGGGATTGGGGATTTTAGTGGGGGAGGCTTAGCAATGGCGCACCCCTAGCGGTGCGCCATTAGTAATCTTTTTTTGGATAGCAATGGCGCACCCCCTAGCGGTGCGCCATTAGTAATCTTTTTTTGGATAGCAATGGCGCACCCCCTAGCGGTGCGCCATTAGTATTTTTTTAGGATTTTTTGTTGCCTAGCGGAGGGCCGGCAGCGGCGTCTTGAACCCTAGGTCTCGCTCGGGGGGGAGCGAGGGGGTGGGTGGTGCGCTCGGCCGATTCCATTCGGGGGAACCGAGCGAGGAGACAGGGGAGAGTGCGGGGGGTCGTCTGCGGCGGTGGAGCGGGGGAGGGTGCGGGGGGTCGTCGGCGGCGGTGGAGCGAGGGAGGGTGCGGGCGGTCGTCGGTGGTGGTGGAGCGGGGGAGGGTGCGGGGGGTCGGCGGCGGCGGTGGAGCGGGGGAGGGTGCGGGGGGTCGTCGGCGGTGGTGGAGCAGGGGAGGGTGCGGGGGGTCGTCGGCCGCGGTGGAGCGGGGGAGGGTGCGGGGGGTGCTCGGCGGCGAGGGGGATCTGGCGAGGGGTGATAGCGATCGAGATTGAGGGGGATCGAGATCGAGTGTCCTCATGAATATTCAATATTTTTTCATATTGAATATGAAAAAATATCATCAAATTTGAAAAAATATTCATGAATTCAAAAAGTGCCCATGAAATTTAAAAATATTCATGAGTTCAAAAATATTAACAAATTCAATACTTTTTGTGAATTAGAAATTCAATACCATAATAAACATAAATAAATATTCAGGAGGACACTAGAACAAAAGAAATATCATTTCAATATGTCGAAATACAATCAAGAAATGAAGGCTACAATTTAAATACAATCGATCTTAGCTAGCTATCTGTTCACAATCTTCTTGCCCTTATTTTTTGTAAATGGAGTTCTTCTCTTGAACGGACGTCCTTTAGGTAGGGTGGTCCTGCTTCTTCTTGTGGTGTATGCTGCTACTTCATCGTCGTCGTCATGTTCCATCTTCGAGTCGGCGTACTTGTCGAAGTCTTGCTCCTTGGCGACTCCATCCATTCCGATGATCTTCCTTTTGCCTCTCCTCACAACAACACGACTGGGCTTTGACGGGTCGGTAATGAAGAAGCTTTAGTCCACTTGGGAAGCCAGTACCCATGGCTCATTTTTCGCGGTGACGTTTGCGCCCGCGGTATTGGATTTGGCTTCGGGTATAACCATGGTGGTGAAATACCGGTCTTCTTTTATGACGCTCTTGGCCCATCTGACACGGAACATCGGGACCTTCTCTCTAGCGTAGCTCAGCTCCCAGATCTCCTCGATCCTTCCGTAGTATCTGTCCTTGTCGTTACCGGTGTAGGATTCCATCGTTACCCCGGAGTTCTGATAACCATCGCTCTTCATGTCCTTTCCCTCGGTGTAGAATGTGTAGCCGTTGATATCGTACGCCTCATACGTCATCAGGTTGTGCTCGGCGCCCTATGACAAGGCGAATATAAGTTGTTCTTCCGCGGAAGAATCCTCATGTAAAGGGTACGACAGAAGCTTCTGCTTGAACCAACGCGTGAAACATGAGTTGTGCTCTTTGATTATATCTCCGTCCGTCCTCTGTTGGCCTCGGTCATTGTACGTCCTCTCAATAAAGGTTTTGTGCTCTACCACCCAAGGATCGACCACGTCTATGTGTTGTAGCGCGACTAGGTTTGCTCTTTCAAAGTCGGCGAGTCGACCCTCGAAGTCGACATGCATTTCGCGGCGACCCTCACGGTGACCCCATCCAGCGAGCCTGCCGAGGTGCCTGTTGACGGGCAGACCAACGGGGTTCTCGATGCCTAGATAATTCGTGCAGTAGGAGATGCACTCTTCGGTCAGAAAGCCCCTGGCTATGCTTCCCTCTGGACGTGACATGTTGCGAACGTATCCTTTGATGACACCATTCATCCTTTCGAACGGCATCATGTTGTGCAGGAACGTCGGCCCGAGTTGGATGATATCCTCCACGATATGGACCAGCAGATGCACCATAACGTCGAAGAATGCGGGCGGGAAGTACATCTCAAGCTCGCATAGTATCACCACGATCTCTTCCTGTAGCCTTCTGAGTTGCCTCACGCCAACCGACTTCCGAGAGATGACGTCGAAAAAGTTGCATAGGCCAAATAGCGTTTCACGGACGTGCGCGTCCATGATCCCACGGATTGCAACTGGAAGTATCTGCGTCATCAGCACGTGACAGTCGTGAGACTTCATCCCGCTGAACTTCTGCTTCGCTGAGTCTAGGTATCTGCTTATCTTCCCCGCGTAACCGTAAGGAAGTTTTACTCCTACGAGGCAGGTGAAAAACTGATCGATCTCCTCCTGACTTAGAGTGAAGCATGCGGGAGGGAAGTCATTTCCGGTCTTATTGGCCTTTTTGCCTTTGCGGCGACTTTCTGTGTCCTGCTTCACCTCATCATCATCATCATTAGCGTGAAGCTCCTCCCTGATGCCCATTGATTTCAAGTCTGCCCTTGCTTTCGGCCCATCTTTGGTCCTCTCTGGCATGTTGAGCAGGGTACCAAGCAGACTCTCGCACATGTTCTTTGTGATATCCATGACATCAAGGTTGTGAGGCACACGGTGGATCTTCCAGTACGGCAAGTCCCAGAAAACAGACCTCGTCTTCTATACCTTCAGCAGCGGCTCTGGCGCCTTTCGCTTCTTTCCCGGCTTTGGCGCCTTTTACTTCTTTCTCGGCAGTGGGCAATCTTTCCAATTTTTCAGCAGCTCGTCTATTTCCTCGCCGCTCCTCGTACACGGGCGTCTTTGGGGCTCGGTTTCACCATCGAACAGATCCTTGTGTTTTCTCCACGGGTCATCGTCGCGAAGCCACCTTCGATGTCCCATGAACACGGTTTTCGAAGACCTGGGATCTCTATCTAGCTGGCGATACATTGTGTCACCCATGCACCTGACACATCCAGAAAATCCGTGGACCACCTGCCTCGAGACATATCCGTAACCGAGATAGTCCTGCACCGTCGTGAGCAGTGCGGCTCTAATAGGGAAATATTCTTTCTCTGCGGCGTCCCACGTATTGGCAGGCGTTTTCCACAGTGTGTATAGCTCCTCTTTTAGCAACCCCAGATACAGATTGATGTCGTTCCCTAGTTGTTTCGGCCCTTCAATTAGCATACTCATGTGAATGTACTTCCTCTTCATGCACAACCAGGGGGGAAGGTTGTACATCCACACAAACACAGGCCAGGTGTTATGTGTGCTTCTCTGGCTGCCAAATGGATTGACTCCATCAGTGCTCGCGCCCAGCACGATGTTCCTTGGATCATTCCCAAATTCTGGGTGTTCGAAGTTCAACGCTTGCCACTGGCTCCCATCCTTAGGGTGACTCAGCATCTTGTCTTTTTTATTTATCTCCGGATCATTTGCGCCATCTGCTTGCTTCTTCTCCTCCCTATCCGCGTGCCAACGCAGGAGCTTTGCTACCTTAGGGTTCGCGCAATACCGCTGCAGACGACGAGTGATCGGAAAGTACCACACCACTTTTCGAGGAGCTTTCTTCCTCTTCTTGTATCGAGTGACGCCGCACACCGGACATATGGTAGACTCCGCGTGCTTGTCCTGATAAATGATGCAATTTTTCATGCACACATGGTATTTCACGTGCGGTAAATCCAAAGGACACATGATTTCCTTCGCCTCCTCGAACCTGGTCGGGCACTTGTTCCCCTTGGGAAGACGTTCGTGCCAGAATGACATGTTCTCGTCGAAGCATGCGTCGGTCATTTTGTGTTTTACCTTCATCTCCAGAGCCATGAGCATTACTTTCAGGCGGGTATCCTCGGGCCTGCATCCTTCATACAATGGAGTAACCGCGTCTATCTCAAGTTGATCCAGCTTGGCTTTCTCTCGGGCTGCAGCTCTTGCGTTATCCGTCTGCTTGAGAAGCAGCTCTTGAATATGAGGGTCCTACACCCATCCCATCGATGGTCCATCGTCGTCTGCTCCGCCATCTTCATCTTCATGATCATGCCCTTCGTCTTGATCTTCCTCATCATCATGTCCGGCATCTTCTACATGATGACTGTGTACAACATCACCGTCATGATCATGTCCTGGAGATTCTTTGTCTTCTCGCCCGCCCTCACCGCGGTGGTTGTCTTGCTGCCCTTCCTCATTTCTTGCCCGGCCACATGGACGACTTCATAGTCATCTTCATCACCTTGCCACCAATAGCCATCCATGAAACCACGCAAGAGTAGGTGGTCCCGCACCTGCCCGGAATCCGGGTCTGCAATAAGGCTCTTCAGCTTGCATCTTCGACACGGGCATCTTATCCCCGTCTCATTCTTTTGAAGCATCTCGGCCTTCGTGGAGCTCAAAAACCTATTCACGATGCCTTCGGTCATCGTGCGGACCATGGTCGCCTGCGGGGTAGAGCAAAAGATAATTTAGAACCAAGAAAAAATTTGGCATGAGTTTCCCTAAAAAGAGGACCAAAAAGAATGCATAGTGCCAAAATTCTCGCCGAAACGGAAATGAATCAACATTCTGGCAAAATATTGGCAACTATCGCATTTCAAATATCGGTACCTGCAAACACAAATATATATGCAACACCACAAACATACATAGATCTAGCTAGGCCATAAAAAGTGCATGTGCACGTTGTTGGAGGGAGAAAAAAGTAGATCTACAACATAAAGAAAGCTTTCCCCTTACTTACCTATCAAAAAAAGGTAATTTAACCACTTAATTTGGATGAATCTATGGTGCAAGTGAGGTGAGAAGGAGGAGGCAGCCGAGACAAGCTTGGAGGAGGAGGTGGAGAGAATGAAGTGAGGAAAGTGAGTGTGTAGGTGGCTGTCCAAAATATCTAGCTGGTCCCAGGTTACTAATGGCGCACCACCTACAAATGCGCCATTAGTAACCCTGGTTACTAATGGCGCACTAGCTGGTGGTGTGCCGTTAGTAGTTTTGCAAAAAAATAATGATAGTAGTGGCGCACGGGGTGAGTGGTGCGCCATTACTAGTTGAAACTAGTAATGGCGCACTGTGCCCTGGTGCGCCATTAGTATTTTTGGAAAAATAAAAAAATGTTAGTAGTGGCGCACCATGGGTGTGGTGCGCCATTAGTGTCTATCACAATAATGGCGCACCGACACATGGTGCGCCACTGCTATATAGTAGTGGCGCACCACATGTCTGGTGCGACATTAGTGTCCATATTATCTATAGCCCTTTTCCTAGTAGTGTGATGCGCGCCGAAGAGTCGCTCCTCATGAGCCACCAGGGCCTTGAGCCTTAGGAGGCTCTTGTAACGCCCCGAGACCGTTGCGCCAGGTGTCTTCCAGTTATGCGCATTGTTGCCATGTCATTCGCTTGCGTCTTGCACCTTGCCATGTCATCATGTGCATTGCATCATCATGTTTTCAAAACTTGCATCCGTCTAGGTTCCCCAGTTCCGTCTGTTGTCCGTTCTAAGCCCAGACACACTTGCACGCGCCCACGGCACCTCCGAAATATTATTTTATAAGTGGCCGGAAAATGTTCCCGGAATGAGTTGAAAGTTGGCATGTGGTGTGGTTATGTTGTCAGTAGGTCGCCTGTCAATTTTCGTCGCATTCGGAGCTCGTTTGATAGCCCAACCGTTAAACATATGGCCGCAATATAGTCGGTCTAACGTCGGACATTTTCGGTCTCCGGAAACAGTTGTCGGGCTGCATTCCCCCTCTTCCCTCTCAGCCCAACCCCTCTTCACATCCCCCAAATCTAGCCCACCAAACCCCCCATCTGACAGGAACCGTCCGATCGGCATCGGAGGTTCCAGAAAACACCTGTCAACCCCCTCAAACCCTAATCCTGCCTATAAATGGACACCCTCGTTCCTATTTTGGCATCCCCTAGTCTCCACCTACCTGCAGCCACCAACCCTCCTCAATTTCCGCGCATACCCGCTCCGCCGATGCCACTTGTCGCCACCAGCTCCTTCCCAGCCGTCGTCCCGCCACTTGGCACCATCTGCTCGCCCCGACCTATCGGATGCCTCCACGTCACCTCCCCGCGTTCTCCATGCGCCTCCCATCGTGCAGGGCCGCTAGAGCCTATCGCGATCCCGCCGCAGGCCGAATCGGGCCCGACGCTGCTCTGCAGGTGACCGAGTGCCCCGCTCCTCCCACCTCTCGCACCCTCTCGCTCGATCCCGATGGGATCGGGAGCGCTCGCTGCCGCGCTCTGGACGAAGCTATCTGCTTCCGCCATCGTCGGAGATGAGTACCCGGCGACCCCGCACCCTCCTTCCTCCTTCCCGAATTCTCTCTAACCTCTCCCTCTGGCCTTCTCTCCCTGCCAGGAATCCCGTGGAGCGTCGCCGCCGATCTGCCCCCCTCACCAGATCCGTCGACCATCGCCGAAAATGGGGCCGCCGCACCTGGATCTGGTTTGCTCCGGCCTCCGGCGCCCGTCCCCAACCTCCTGGACCTGCTGCCTCCGTCTAGTTTGCGCCGTCGCAGTTGAACCCAGCCTCTGGCGTCATCTGTTGCGTACGAGGACAGAGGCATGCCCGCGTGGGCCCCGCCATGGCCTCCTCCACGTCCAAGGCCCAGCTACCCACAGCCTAGCACCAGCCTGTCTGCCTCGCCTCTCCTTCGACTGGGCTTGGCCCATGGGTTAGCTGCCCCAGCGCCCCTCTTGTTTTTTTCTCCTGTTGGGCCAGCCTGCAGTTTCGTCCCAAGTCATGTTTTTTTCCGCGGAACGTTTTTCTATTTAATCAGTGCACTGCATATTTACACAAAAGTCCCTAGACTTCATGCATTTAATAACTCCACACCCGTGCATCGGATTAAAATGTTTTAAATATGAAAAATGCTTAGAATTTTGTCTAGTTTCATAATTTGCAACTTTCATCCATGTTTAAAATGTTTAAACTTGTTGTTTGTTTAATTTGCTAAATGCCATGTTAAAATGCTTTATTTCATAACTATATAACCGTAGCTCCAAATTAAATGTATTATATATGTAACTTGCTTAGAAAAATTCCTAGTTTAACATGGTCGCATTACTTTGCATGTTTAACAACTCTAAAATATGGTTTAGGGCAGAGTAGTACCGAGTCTAAAATTTGCACATGGGGATTTTCCGGACTTGTTGTTCGTTGTTCCGGCCTCATTTAAACTTGCCTAGATAGGTAGTTTTCATATGCCTCACCTCTTCCCATGTTTAACAACATTTAATATTGTTGAGTACCTAACCGGGAGTGAACTAAATAATTGATGTGGTGTTTCGTCAATATGCAACTCGTTGCATATTGAGCTCCACTTAGTTTGTAGTATTGTTTGTGCAGTTTGCCATGCCATGCCTCATTAAACCGGACATGCATCATACTTGGTTGAGCATCATTCCATGTTTATGTGATGGTTGTTTACCATGTTGTTTTCTTCTTTCCGGTGTTGCTTCTTCTTGTTAGTTCCGGTAATGTTGCGTTTGTGAGGATCCGTTCGACTACGTCCGTTTTGTCTTCTTCATGGACTTGTTCTTCTTCCTTGCGGGATCTCAGGCAAGATGAACATACCCTCGAAATCACTTCTATCTTTGCTTGCTACTTGTTCGTTCTATCGCTATGTCGCACTACCTACCACTTGTTATATCATGCCTCCCATATTTCCATGTCAAGCCTCTCACCCACCTTTCCTAGCAAACTGTTGTTTGGCTAAGTTACTGCTTTGCTCAGCCCCTCTTATAGCGTTGTTAGTTGCAGGTGAAGCTGAAGTTTCTTCCATGTTGGAACATGGATATGTTGGGATATCACAATATCTCTTATTTAATTAATGCATCTATATACTTGGTAAAGGGTGGAAGGCTCGGCCTTATGCCTGGTGTTTTGTTCCACTCTTGCCGCCCTAGTTTCTGTCATACCGGTGTTATGTTCCTTGATTTTGCGTTCCTTACATGGTTGGGTGTTATGGCGACCCCTTGAAAGTTTGCTTTGAATAAAACTCCTCTAGCAAGGCCCAACCTTGGTTTTACCATTTGCCTCACCATCACCAATATTTTTTCCCTTGGGGGTCGCGCTCCCAAGGGCCAGTGCTTCTCTAAGTGTTGGTCTGAACTGGGCAGCCTGCGGGGCCACCTCGGGGAAACTTAAGGGCTGGTTTTACTCGTAGCTTGACCTATATGGTGTGCCCTGAGAACTAGATATGTGCAGCTCCTATCGGGATTTGTCGGCACATCGGGCAGCTTTGCTGGTCTTGTTTTACTATTGTCGAAATGTCTTGTAACCGGGATTCCGAGACTGATCAGGTCTTCCTGGGAGAAGGAATATCCTTCGTTGACCATGAGAGCTTGTGATGGGCTAAGTTAGGACACCCCTGTAGGGTATAAACTTTCGAGAGCCGTGCCCGCAGTTATGTGGCAGATGGGAATTTTTTAATGTCCGGTTGTAGATGTGGGGACCCTGACTCATAAGTCGTGATCACCGAATGCACGTGTAAAGTGATCCCAGAGATCAATGCTCACTGAACACAGAGAAGCTGAACAACAAGATTCTTACATCCATACATACTGTCTTACATAAATTATGACCATTATGGTCAAGTCTTGAGAATAACATCACAGCGGAAATCTTCGTCGATAACTTGGATCCATGCCATTTTCCTTAACCCTACAGGCATTCTGACTGGGAAGCATCCTAGCTCGCATGTTCGGCGCTGAATTATTGTTCATCCTATCATGTTCTTTCAAGCTGGCCAATAAAATAACCAGTGGAAAGCCAATGAGTACTTTGAATGTACTCGCAAGCAAGCCGTGTTTTGAAAACATGGTACAACATTGCATGATATATCACTAAGTAGGTCATTTTGCAGAAAGCTAGTTTTGAGTGCAATGACATGTTCAACAACTTGTAAGACATGCACCAGGAGAATTTAAGTAACCATGATAACAGGTTACAGTTATCAGCATAAATCGTGTTGGAAACAATCCAACTCAATCATCATGTAAAGTCCTTTGACAGGATCTAGGTAGTTCTTACCACTTATCCAAACACCAGGTTTCGCAAACATTTGGACGTATCCCAAGAGCGGTTACCCAACTGTCCTTGACCGTGGACTTGGCTATTCGAATAGTTTTACACTCTGCAGAGGTTGCACACTTTACCCACAAGATCCGGGGAACTCCCGTGTCATCCACGACCCGTGGTACCTCAAGTACCCAGGGTAAGCACCCGATCACTATCTTTCCCTAGACGACACTAACATAGAGTCCACTCGATTGGTAGCAGCCCCCGTGCCCAACATTTCACATCTTAAAATTTTGTGGAGTCTCACTCCCATATTCATCACATACCACTGGCACAGGGTACCGACGGTGTGTCCGATGCCCTGTAAAAACAGTCGTGGCCGCCCTACCTGGCACGACCCCGTCCCGAGAGTAACCACAAATCACCCCCGTCACTAGTAATGCGGGCACCATGCTACTATCAGCTTATGTAATCAATAATGCCCTTTCCCATATAAGGGTAGAGTGGTTGTGCATGTAAGGTTGGAATAACGATCGCAACTTAGACCAATCCGTGTTGGAAAAAAACTCACACACACTTGCGTGGGTACACCACTCTGTCATCAAGTGGCTACCCAACTCATCATCTCCCTCGCGCATAAGTGGCACCTGATGGGGTTTCCGAAAAGTCTTTTGGAAATACTTTGTCTCCATCACCATGCATATTCCCATCCCTTTTTGCGTAGTGACTACTTTAGCATCCTATCTACTCCCACCAGCATAACCTCATAGGAAGGTAGGGTCATGCACAATGCAAGTATTAACAAGGAAGTAATGAAGGCAACCCAACAAAGTGGTTACCATCTCATGATGATCTCGATGCAACAATAATAAAGAGCTATATGACATGCATAAAAAGGGTTTCTTAGACATGGTCAAAGGGTTGCTTGCCTAGTTCATCAGAGTGTTCAAATTTTCTGGTTCATCTCCGAGTATTTTGTCTACTTCGTCAACTAACGTCGGAAACAATCATAGTAAGCAAAACAACAAGGCGGAAAATAAAACTGCTCTAAAAATATGAAGTTGACTTTTATAGGACTTCTCTAGTTATATGAAAAATAACCATAGTGGTTTCATTGGGATTCGATTAGTGAATATTTCTGAACATTTCAATATGATGGAATCAATGGATTTAATGGATCTGCAAGTTGTCCACATAATTCCTTTTTATGAAAATGAGTAAAAGTACCCATTAAATTAGGCATGATTTTAGAAACATTTAGAAATTGGTTTCATTGGATTTGGAGTTCAAATGAATATTCTATGGATTTTTGAAGCTGATTTAGGAGTATAAATGACCTATTTGTTAGATCCAGGTGAAACTAGGCAGTGTAAAAATGTTCACTATGGCTCATTAAATAGACAATGATTTATGGAGTCACTAAAAATTTGAATCACCAGATTTGGACTTTAAATGAGGTCTCTGGAAAAGTTTGAATCTTGCTGAAAAACAAAAAAGTAAATGGAAATACCTAATGGGCCAAATTCCAGCAGCGGCAGCACGCACTGGGCGGGATTTAACAGCGAGGCGCAACTGGGCCGGCCCAGCGGCTCGGCCACGCGGGCGATAGGGCAACGTCGAAGGCGCCCGTCCAGAATACGCCTTGTCCTCGGGGAGACGGCTCCCGAAGAAGTCGTGTCCACTTAACCTGCGGGCCCGGACCTCAGGGTCGCCGACACACGGGGCCCATCTGTCGGGTTCATCCCCAACCTCCCACTCGAACAGAGCAGGGGTAGGGGCGGTGTCGACGGCGGCTTGCCGGTGCCACAGGCCAGCGTTTCCAGTGAGCTGACCACCGGCATGCTCAGGAGACCTGGCCGCATCCAACCATGGGTGGCACGGTCACCTAGGTGCACCGGGTTGAGCAGGGCGCTGGTCGCGGCGGACGAGGCTGACGGTGATGGTGGAACTCGATGACACGACCACGGGAAGGAGAGGGAGAATCATGGGAGCGGCCCGCGGTGATGCTGGAGATGCTCTGGTGCAGCCTAGAGGGGAGGAGGAGGGGTGGTGGATGCGAATTTTGGCGGAGGCCGACGGCATGGCTCCAGCCATGGAGGTGGTTGGAGGGCATAGGGAGGGGAGTGGGTTGGTCCAGGGGGTGCACGGGAGGAAGAGAGAGCCAATGGAGTAGAGAGGGGGCTTAGGGGTGGCCTTAAGTAGCCGACCCGTGGCTCACCGTGGATGCGGCGCACGGGTGGCCGTGGCAACGGCTCGGGCGGCAAGGGAAGAGAGCGAGGTGTTGTCTTTGGTGCTCGTGGGGGTGGAGTAGGGCGCCATGGAGAGAGAGAGGGAGCAGGGTGAGCTCCAAGTGGAGCCACAAGCTTGCACGCGCATTAGTGGGCTCGGGCGGCTGTAGGCACGCACGGCACGGGCGGGACAAAGAGGGAAAGGAGGGGGCCAGCACGGTGGCGTGTTGCGGACGTCGAGGCACCTCGACTGGCGCAAGGGGGAGGCTCGAGGTGATCGAGGGACGCGGCGTCAACGGTCGAACGCCCTGCGAGCCGCTCCAGAGCATGTTTTTGGCCGGCATCCGCGGCTTTTCCGCGTGCACCGGTACGTCCACTTGTGTCTAGGGACTACATGGGGAGTAAACAATGTGGAAATGGCATCGGATGCCCTGGGGATCCACTAGAGGAGAGAGGGGGTTGAGAGAGTGTGTGAATGATGATGTATAGAGAGGGAAATGGGGTTCTCACCCCCATATAATTGAGCTGAGGCCACGAAATTCTTTCCAGTGGTAGAGGGGTTCTAGGACATGTTGTGGTAAAGATTGTGGCTCAAGGGAGATTAGTGTACGGGGTTGAAACTTAGAATTTTAAATTCTGTCACAAGGTGTTTGATGGTGGTTTGAGCTAGAAAATGAATTACACTTGACATGAGACTTAACAGGATGGAATGGCATACAGAAATGGGGTGTTCCACCAAATTTGACTTCATTTGGGCAAAGTTGTCAATGCAACTTTTGTAAACCCTAGAAATCAACAGAAATGGGTTTTCCAAGATCTAGTCAGGCAAAACCATTCCCCTTGATGCACCGCTTGGTGTAGTGTCATCATTTGGGGTTGTGAGCATGACCACAAGGTTTGGGGCCAATTAGAAAAAGTTGGCAATGTAAAGTTGTTCAAACTTGAATCTGGATAGGGAGGGTTTTGTGGCACCTTTGTGATGCAAAACAATTTGGATTTAGCTGAAACTCTGCAAGGTCATCCTATTATGCATCTGTGACTTGCTAGAATTTTCCTGGATTTATTTGAAAATATTTCTTGTAGAAATATTTCAAATACTTGAAATGGACAGAAATGGTTTTGGAAGGTTTTCCCCAATATTTTGAACATGACCATGTATTGAAACTCTTATATATGAAAAATATATGTCCAATGAGTTTCCCTGATTTTTCTCAAATATTTTTGAAGCTTTAAAATAATTTTAACCTATTAAAGACCATTTCTAGCCTTAAGAAAAAGCTTTTAAATAAAATAGAAAATAACTTTTCAAATTATACTTTTGTGGTTTCTGGGTGTCCTATATCTAATAGGAGTCAAATATAATTTTTGAAAGATTTTTCACACCCTTAATTAAGTACTTGTAGTTCAAATCTCAATTCACGGGTTTTTGGAAAACCTAATTTGCAAAAATACTTTTTTCCGAAATATTTTTGCAAGAAATTATTTTTATGTCCTGCACACATGGCATGATCATTGGGCAAGGTTTTGGATCAAGCATAAGGAATATAAGAGTTGGAGGATTTATTTAATTTTTAGAGCACTTGCAACCAACACACAAAAATCAAATCAAGCAAAGACCTAAACACTCAAAAGTGTTTGTCAACCCACATTTTATCATGATTTATTAGCTTAAGTGTTGTGGCATGAAAATCAGGGTGTGACAGACCTACCCCCCTTACAAGAATCTCGTCCCTGAGATTCCCAAACTAGGCGGGAAAGGAATACGGAAACTTGGATCCAGGGTAGTCTTTACGTCCTCATACTGCTTCTGCTTCCAAGTGGTGCTCCATTAACCCTTGAAGTACTTGATGATGTGGCTTCGTGTATGACGTTCTGGTTGACCCAGGTTGCTAAGTGGTCTCTTGCGTAAGTCAGGTTGTGTGAGGGGTCGATGGCTCGGTGACTGATGTCCTGGTCGAGGTAGGGCTAGTTAGGAAGTTGGAAACACTCCTGAAGTTGTGTTGTGTGGGAAACGTTGTGCATAGTGGGTAGCTGAGGTGGCAACTCCATCTGGCAACCGCCTTCTCTTCGTCTTGTAGTGACTAAAAAGGGGTCGATAATCATGGTGTGAGATTCTCTTTGACACGGAAATGCTTGGCTCTTCTGAGAGGACTCGCTTGCAGACACACATGGTCTTTGACGCGGAAGTTTACTTCTTGACGACGGCGGTTGGTATAGTTCTTCCTTCTTGACATGGCGGTCGTCAAATGTCTTCTAACTAGCTAAACGACTCTTCTTCCGTTTTTGGGCAAACAAGTATGTCGCCAAATAGAGATGACAACAAACTTGTCCAAGTACTCCATGAAGTCTATGGGCTACGCAAAGTAGGCTGGGGCATTGGTGGCGGTCTCGATTGAGCATTGGCAAAGGTCTTCTCGTCCTAGAGCCAAAGCCCGTGGTCATGATCCGACCATGTTGTGGTTTGGTGGGGCTTAAGAGTTTCAAGGATTCTTGTGTGTGTGAGTGAACATTTATCATCTTATCCTTAAGCACGGTTTCTGAGATGCCAATAGCTCTATCTAGTACTCCAAAAGAATAACCTTATACCACTAAAAGCATCCTCTTGTATAGACCATCTTCAATCATTACACATGCTATTTATATCCTCATGGCTCATGAGAAGAGGTCTAACAAAATCATACATGTGAACTATCCCCATACTCATATCTATGCAAAAATCCATGGGTAGAACATACAAGCCGCTAAGCTTGAATTAAACACCACAATCCAAGTGCTCAGCCTATTCTTCCAAGGTCCAAGATAGCACATCTCTATCCTAAGAAAACACATCGTATGCCACTCCAAGATCTTGTTTCCTTCCTATGAATCAACACCAACGGCCCATTATCTCCCATTAAGCTCTACATAATCCATTAGTTCTACAATTCCAATGTTTATAGTGTTCCACATGATCTTCTAATGTCCTATAATTCCCAAATACTTGAAAGGGCTATCCTTACTATAGTCAGTCCACCAATTTCCATCATCATGGTCAAGTAACTTCCAACCTCAAGCTTATATATATATTCCCTAATTCAACTCCGACAATTAATCCAATCTTGTAGTTTATGGTCCACCAAAAAACATGGCATCATGATCGAGATCATCAGTCTAAATCCAATTTACTCCGAACCATGTAGACATACTCAGCATCTATACTCAACTAGGATCACCTACTTAAATCCAAATCTCACGTCCCATGATAATTCCTACATGTTTCCCCTAAGTCATTATTGTAATATCAACTATCTTCTATCAATATCCCCTGGCTAAGTCAAATCCTTATACCTCCAAGAATTTCAGCTTGCGATCATAATTATCCTACTAAATCCAGTCTACTCAGGGGTAATGAAAGTTATGCTATCCTATTAACATGACCCCACCAAGTTCACCTTTCAACATGAAAGCCTCATAATCCCCCAAAGAGTCTCAGTTAGTTCCTCAAGGTCACCGATATAAACTCATCAAGTCATTTGTCCTCAAATTGGTCTTTCCTATGGCGTCGTCAGTTCTCGTGCTATCTTAGGATGACAATGTTCTCGTTCACTATGTCCACTAGTTCCATAATGAACCCAGTATTGTGCAGGCTTAACTGGTTCTTTTGCAATTCTGTGGGTTAAGCACATGGTTATGGATTCGAGTTGGGGCATCTCATGAAGTCTCGAAGGGTCTAGAGATGGGTTTCTAGTCTTGAGGGGTAAATATAATTCTACGGGGTTGCACTTGGTCGAGGAGGCTGTAGACAAGTTCTCAAGTGTTTGTTGGTCGCCGAGGTGGAAACCTTGGTGCATCTTGTTTTGCTGGTCCTCAATTGATGAGAGAAAAAGAGAGGGAATAGTAGCATAGAGGAGGGGAATGCCTAAAGGGGGTTCTATAGTGGAAGTGCAAACAAACAAGTGCCGAAAGGACCAAACACAAACAACAAAATAAGGCAGGTGATATAGTCATGTACCTGCTGCCTAGGGCAAAAGTGCGACCTATATCAAAACACAAACAAATAAAAACAAGCTCACACAATCATGGTTCTATTCGAACCATCATACGGACTCGACTGCGCATAGGGCATACATGATTCATCCTACCCTAGGGGTTCTCGGACTCACTAGTCTTGCTTGCTTCGTGTCTCGTGCAGTCTTCTGGGATTTCCTCAGGTGTCGCTACGTCTCTTGTAGTTGTTCGATGAAATGATCCGGGTTGAGCCGGAAGAATCTTCAACAATCTCTTGCTTGATGAGCTGGCAGGGTGAAGGTGGTTCCTCGTAGCTGGCATTGACTCGGTCTTCTGTTGTCTTCTTAATCATGATGATCCCTTTTTCCTTCTAAGGCATCAAGGGTTCCACGTAAGCAATCCTTTACGCAAGGACATTAACAAAGCATAGTAGAGGTCCAACATGTCGGTTACGTTGATGACAACATCAACTCCAAGAGCGGGGGATGAAGAGAACCATTTTCCTGCTCACTATAGTGAGGCGGACCAAATGGCGAGGTTCTCATCCACCGGTGGTTGCCGATACAACAACGGTAGTGACAGGGTTAATCTATTAGTGATGTATATCATGATCTTGCATATCCTAAGCCCTGATCATCATAGGCCAAGGTTGCATCTTCCCGGGGTAGCGTCAAAGGTGCCACCATCCTCTGGCTCTTCATGTCCTCATTCCTCGAGGATGTATCTTTTGTGGGTATCGTCTTGTTGTGGTGTCGCCAATCTTATGATCAGAAGAGGTGGGTGAGTGTCTAGCAAGGTGTCTTCCTTCTAGATTATCGACGGGGATTACAAGGAATCCCGTGGTCAGGTGCTTGAGGGTGCCAGCGACCGTTTGCAAAAGTTTTGAAGGGGAAGAGGTCGAGGAGAATATACCTTAGTTTTCAAAAAACTGAGAAGGGAAGAGAAGTATAGATGGTTTTGAAAACTAGTAGTAGTTTTGGAAATAGTCCTACCCTAACTAACGACCATGCTAACTAAGGCTTCCTACATTTAGGATGACTCTGATACCAGCTCTGTGGGGACCCCGACTCATAAGTCGTGATCGCCGAATGCACGTGTACAGTGATCCCAGAGATCAATGCTCACTGAACACACAAAAGCTGAATAACAAGAGTCCTACATCCATACATACCGTCTTACATAAATTATGACCATTATGGTCAAGTCTTGAGAATAACATCGCAGCGGAAATCTTCGTCTATAACTTGGACCCATGCCATCTGCCTTAACCCTACAGGCATTCTGACTGGGAAGCATCCTAGCTCACATGTTCGACGCTAAACTATTCTGCATCATATCCTGTTCTTTCAAGCCTGGCCAATAAAATAACCAATGGCAAGCCAATGAGTACTTTGAATGTACTCACAAGCAACCCGTGTTTTGAAAACAAGGTACAACAATGCATGATATAGAACTAAGTAGGTCATTTTGCAGAAAGCTAGTTTCAAGTGCAATGACATGTTCAACAACTTGTAAGACATGTATCAGGAGAATTCAAGTAACCATGAGAACAGGTTATAGATATCAGCATAAATAGAGTTGGAAACAATCCAACTCAATAATGATGTCAAGTCCTTTGACGGGATCTAGGTAGTTCTTACCACTTATGTAAACACCAGGTTTCGCAAACATTTGGATGTAGCCCAAGAGCAGTTACCCAACTATCCTTGACTGTGGACACGGCTATTCGAATAGTTTTACACTCTGTAGAGGTTGCACACTTTACCCACAAGATCTGGGGAACTTCCGTGTCATCCATGACCCGCGGTACCTCAAGTACCCGGGGTAAGCACCCGATCACTATCTTTCCATTAACGACACTAACATAGAGTCCACTCGATTGGTAGCAGCCCTCGTGCCCAATATTTCACATCTTAAAAATTTGTGGAGTCTCACTCCCGTATTCATCACATACCACTAGCGCGGGGTACCAACGGTGTGTCCGGTGTCCTGTAAAAACAGTCATGGCCGCCCTACCTGGCACGACCCCATCCCGAGATTGACCACAAATCACCCCCGTCACTAGTAATGCGGGCACCATGCTAGTATCGGCCTAGGTAATCAATAATGCCCTTTCCCATATAAGGGTAGAGTGGTTGCGCATGTAAGGTTGGAATAACGACTGCAACTTAGACCAATCCGTTTAAAAAAAACACACACACTTGCCTCGGTACACCACTCCATCATCAAGCGGCTACCCAACTCGTCATCTCCCTCGGGCATAAGTGGCACCCGATGGGGTTTCCGAAAAGTATTTTGGAAATACTTTGTCTCCATCACCATGGATATTCCCGTCCCTTTTTGCGTAGCAACTACTTTAGCATCCTATCTACTCCAACCGGCATAACCCTCATAGGAAGGTAGGGTCATGCACAATGCAAGTATCAACAAGGAAGTAACGATGGCAACCCACCAAAGTGGTTACCATCTCATCATGATCCCAATGCAACAATAATAAAGAGCTATATGATATGCATAAAAAGGGTTTCATAGACATGGTCAAAGGGTTGCTTGCCTGGTTCATCAGAGTCTTCAAATCTTCTAGTTCATCTCTGAGTATTTCGTCTACTTCGTCAACTAACATCGGAAACAATCATAGTAAGCAACACAACAAGGCAGAAAATAAAACTGCTCTAAAAATATGAAGTTGGCTTTTATAGGACTTCTCTGGTTATATGAAAAATAACCATAGTGGTTTCATTGGGATTGGATCAGTGAATATTTCTGAACATTTCAATATGATGGAATCAATGGATTTAATGGATCTGCAAGTTGCCCACAGAATTCCTTTTCATGGAAATGAGTAAAAGTACCCATTAAATCAGCCATGATTTTAGGAACATTTAGAAATTGGTTTCACTGGATTTGGAGTTCAAATGAATATTCTATGGATTTTTGAAGCTGGTTTAGGAGTATAAATGACCTATTTGTTAGATCCACGTGAAACTAGGCAGTGTAAAAATGTTCACTATGGCTCATTAAATAGACAATGATTTATGGAGTCACTGAAAATTTGAATCATCAGATTTGGATATAATGAGGTCTATGGAAAAGTTTGAATCTTGCTGAAAAAGAAAAAGTAAATGGAAATACATAATGGGCCAAATTCCAGGCGGCGGCAGCACGCACTGGGCGGGATTTAACATCGAGGTGCAACTGGGCCGGCCCAGCAGCTCGACCACGCAGGCGACAGGGCGACGTCGAAGGCGCCCGCCCAGAATACGCCTTGGCCTCGGGGAGACGGCTCCCGAAGAAGTCGTGTCCATTTAACCTGCGGGCTCGGCCCTCAGGGTCACCGACACGCAGGGCCCATCTGTCGGGTTCATCCCCAACCTCCCGCTCAAACAGAGCAGGGGCAGGGGGCAGTGTCGACGGCGGCTTGTCGGTGCCACAGGCCACCGTTTCCGGTGAGCTAACCACCGTCGTGCTCAGGGGACCTGGCCGCGTCCAACCGTGGGTGGCACGGTCGCCCAGGGGCACCGGGTTGAGCAGGGCCTTGGCCGCGGCAGACGAGGCTGACGGTGATGGTGGAACTCGACGGCACGACCACGGGGAGGAGAGGGAGAAGCACGGGAGCGGCCCACGGTGATGCTGGAGATGCTCTGGTGCAGCCCATAGGGGAGGAGGAGGGGTGGTGGATGCGAATTTTGGCGGAGGCCGACAGCATGGCTCTGGCCATGGAGGTGGTTGGAGGTCACGGGGAGGGGAGTGGGTTGGGCCAGGGGGTGCACGGGAGGAAGAGAGAGCCAAAGGAGTAGAGAGGGGGCTCAGGGGTGGCCTTAAGTAGCCGACCCGTGGCTCACCGTGGACGCAACGCACGGGTGGCCGTGGCAACAGCTCGGGCGGCAAGGGGAGAGAGCGAGGGGTTGTCTTTGGTGCTCGTGGGGGTGGAGTAGGGCGCCAGGAAGAGAGAGAGGGAGCGGGTGGAGCTCTGGGTGGAGCCACCAACTAGCATGCGCATTGGCGGGCTCAGGCGGCTCTGGGCACGCGCGACACGAGCGGGGCAGAGAGGCAAAGGAGGAGGGTAGTGCGGTGGCGTGTTGCGGACGTCGAGGCACCTCGACTAGCGCAAGCGGGAGGCTCGAGGTGATCGAGGGATGCGGCATCAACGGTCAAACACCCATCCGCGGCTTTTCCACGCACACCTGCAGGTCCACTTGTGTCTAGGGACTGCAGGGGAGAGTAAACAATGTGGAAATGGCATCAGATGCCCTGGGGATCCACTAGAGTAGAGAGGGGGTTGAGAGAGAGTGTGAATGATGATGTCCAGAGAAGGAAAATGGGGTTCTCACCCCCATATAATTGAGCTGAGGCAACGAAACTCTTTCCAGTGGTAGAGGGGTTCTAGGACATGTTGTGGTAAAGATTGTGGCTCAAGGAGATTAGTGTAAGGGGCTGAAACATGGAATTTTAAATTCTGTCAGAAGGTGTTTGATGGTGGTTTGAGCTAGAAAATGAATTACACTTGACATGAGACTTAACAGGATGGAATGGCATATAGAAATAGGGTGTTCCACCAAATTTGAGCTCATTTGGGCAAAGTTGCCAATGCAACTTTTGTAAACCCTAGAAATCAATAGAAATGGGTTTTCCAAGATCTAGTCATGCAAAACCATTCCCCTTGATGCACCACTTGGTGTAGTGTCATCATTTGGGGTTGTGAGCATGACCACAAGGTTTGGGGCCAATTGGAAAAAGTTGGCAATATAAAGTTGTTCAAACTTGAATTTGGACAGAGAGGGTTTTGTGGCACCTTTGTGATCCAAAAAAATTTGGATTGAGCTGAAACTCTGCAAGGTCATCCTATTATGCATCTATGACTTGCTAGAATTTTCCTGGATTTATTTGATAATATTTCTTGTAGAAATATTTCAAATACTTGAAATGGACAGAAATGGTGTTCGAGGGTTTTCCCCAATATTTTGAACATGACCATATGTTGAAACTCTTATATATGGAAAATATATGTCCACTGAGTTTCCATGATTTTTCTCAAATAATTTTAACCTATTAAAGACCATTTCTGGCCTCAAGAAAAAGCTTTTAAATAAAATAGGAAAATGACTTTTCAATTTATACTTTTGTGGTTTCTGGGTGTCCTATATCTAATAGGAGTCAAATATAATTTTGAAAGATTTTCGACACCCTTAATTAAGTACTTGTAGTTCAAGTCTCAATTCAGGTGGTTTTGGAAAACCTAATTTGCAAAAAATACTTTTTGGCCAAAATATTTTTGCAAGAAATTATTTTTATGTCCTGCACACATGGCATGATCATTGGGCAAGGTTTTGGATCAAGGATAAAGAATATAAGAGTTGGAGGATTTATTTGATTTTTAGAGCACTTGCAACCAACACATAAAAATCAAATCAAGCAAAGACCTAGACACTCAAAAGTGTTTGCTAAACCATATTTTATCATGATTTATTAGCTTAAGTGTTGTGGCATGAAAATCAGGGTGTGACAGTAGAGAACTTGACACTTGACTTAATTAAAATACATCAATCGCGTGTGTAGCCATGATGGTCTCTTTTCGGCGGAGTCCGGGAAGTGAACACGGTTCCTGTGTTATGGTTGTGCGTAAGTATTTTCAGGATCACTTCTTGATCACTTCTAGCTTCACGATTGTTGCGTTCCTTCTCTTCTTGCTCTTATTTGCATATGTTAGCCACCATATTTGCTTAGTGCTTGCTGCAGCTCCACCTCACTACCTTATCCAACCCATAAGCTGAAATAGTCTTGATCTCGCGGGTGTGAGATTGCTGAGTCCTCGTGACTCACAGATACTTCCAAACAGTTGCAGGTGCCGATGATACCAGTGCAGGTGACGCAACTGAGCTCAAGTGGGAGCTCGATGAAGTTCTTGGTCGTTGGTATGTGTCTTTTCCGGATGATCAGTAGTGGAGCCCGGTTGGGACGATCGGGGATCTAGCATTTGGGGTTTCTCTTCCTTTTATGTCGGATTTGACCGTAGTCTGTCTTTGAGTGCATTTGGATGATGTGTGAACTATTTTTGTATTGTGTGAAGTGGCGATTGTAAGCCAACTCTTTATCCCTTTCTTATTTAGTACATGGGATTGTCTTAAGATTACCCCTCTTGCGACAAAACTACCATGCGGCTATGCCTCTAAGTCTTGCCCCGACATGTGGGAGATATAGCCGCATTGTGGGTGTTATAGCTCTGGGGGCTCGGGTGGTTCCTTGAGGACCCTTGACATTTCCGCCAGGATTTCATGGTGCCTGGCCTCCTGAGCCACCAGGATGCTCCGTAGATGCCGCTGGTAGGTGACAGCCGCGTTCGGCAAGCCAAACGGCATGCGAACATAGTTGTGAAGTGGGCCCTTGCACCGGCCAGCGTGCGAAGGCCAAAAGCGCTCCTGAGACATGGCCCTATTGAGCCCTGGGATGTCGATGCAAAAGTGCAGCCTGTCGTCCTCGCCAGGAAGGGGAGCTACATCGAGTGGTGGGCGGCGGTCGCCGCGTATGGTCCTTGCTTCCTGAAGCCCCTGGATTGCCTGGGTGATGAACTCCTGAGCACTTGGCGCTCCTCGCCTTGTGCCCTGTTGAGGGAAATGTGTAGGGAAGCACGCCTCCACGTGCTTCCCGAGCGCCTCGCTCGTGATGTTGGCTAGGTCTGAGGCCCTCCAGAAGAGAGGCCCCGAGCCTTGTCTGAGGAGGGCGCTGGGCGTGCCTTCCTATGCGAGGGAGGGAGGCGCCCTAGATGCGGGTGCGGATCCTGAGTTGGTGCCGCTGGGGACGCCGCTCTCCTGTGGTCCTGGGTGGCCTCAGGAGGGTACAGGGTGCACGCGTTGTCTGGGTCTTCGATCGCAACGGCTTGGAAGGTGCGCTCAAGGGAGCACACCGCATCTCTTTCTTCGCAGGGGACCATGATGATGCCTCCACTCCCCGACATCTGTAGCCGTGGTGGGTCACCGCCATAAACTTGGCCAACGCGGGATACCCAAGGATGGCATTGTACGGAAGATGGATGTGGGCGACGTCGAAGTCGATGAGCTCAGTGCGGTAGTTGTTGCGCTGGCCGATGGTGACAGGGAGGCGGATCTGCCCTATCGGGGTGGTGGAGCCGTCGGTTACTCCGGAGAAAGGCTTGGTAGGCTGTAGCTGATCGTAGGGCATTTCAAGGCTGTCGAACGTCTCGACAGACAAGACATTGAGCCCCGCGCCTCCGTCGATGAGGGTCTTTGTGACTTGGAAGTTGCTGAGGAGGGGTGAACAGAGCATCGGGAGGATGCCGGCGGTTGCGGCGCACTTGAGATAGTCCGCCGAGCTAAAGGTGATGGCATACTTGCACCACCTGAGCGGGCGCGTGGCCTCGAGCCTGGGGAGGGTCGCGTTCACCTTGTGCGCAAACAGCTTGAAGGTGCGCTGGGAAGTTGGGGCCTGAGCACCGCCCAAGATGCAGGCGATAGCGCGCGGCTCCTGGAAGCCCCCAGCCCCCTCGTCCTGATGGTGGTCGTCGTTCCTTCTTGGTCTTGGTGGCAGCAGAAGAAGGCCAGGATTGCCCTGAGGATGGTCCTGCGAGGCAGGTCCCTCCAGGCGCCCTCACGAGGCTGCTCCTACCAGTGGTCCTCACGAGGCTGGTCACGCCAATCTTGGCGGGGGCCGCGGTCGTCCCAGCGTCCTCCACTTCGTCTTCCTCCTTGGTTGTTGCCCCGGTCGTTGCGCTCGGGGCGTCGACCGAAGCGTCCATATTGGATGGCCCTGAGCTCTTGATAATCGTTGGAGTTGTGGTTGTGTACATTGTGGAAGGCGCAGAACGAACGGCTGCTCCTGGACGACTCGTGGTGGTCCCGGCCGCGTTTCGTGTCTGGCTCCGCCGTGAGCATGGCTACTCCCTTGCGCTTCACGTACTTGGCCTTGGCATTCTTCTCTTCTAGGTCGGCAGCAGGGAGCTCGAGGAGGGAGAGGTGCCCTTACTCAGCTCTTATGCACTTGGTCGCCATGTTGAACATCTCCAGAGCCGTGCATAGCTCCTCGTGAATGGTGAGCTCCTCCTTCATCTTGACATCGCCGACGTCATCAGAAATCCTCAGATGATGGCCTCGTCCGTCACCTTGGGGATCTTGACGCAAACGTTGTTGAAGCGCTGGATGTACTTCTGTAGGGTCTCACTCGGCTACTGCTTGATGCGGCGCGGGTCACCCGCGGCCGGAGGGCGGTCGCGAGTGCCCTGGAAGTTGGCGATGAAGCGGTCACACATCTCACCCCAGGAAGAGATTGACAATGGGGGAAAGTTCAGGAGCCATGAGCGAGCACCGTACTTGAGAGCCATGGGGAACTAGTTCGTCATGACTTTCTCATCACCGTTGGCCGCCTCGATGCTCAGCTTGTAGAGCTACAAGAACTCCGCAGGGTCGGGGGTGCCGTCGTAGCGAGGAGGCAGGTCTGGCTTGAACTTTCCTGGCCAGACAACTCTATGCAGGTCCGGAGTCAAGGCGCGGCAGCCCGCTGTGGCCACTGGGGCCCTTTGCAGAGGCGGGGCCTGCTCTTGATGCATGCGCACCGCCAGCGCAGGCGGCACGCGGTCTTGGCATGGTGGTGCTGGGAGTGCAGGAGCGTTTTCTTGCAGCCGGGGAACTTCTTGGTAGCTTCCTTCTTAGCGCGCGGGCGCCCGACGCGGTGGGTCACGCCGAGGGGCCGCACGTCTTCGTGCCAGGGCGCCGTCTTGGTGCGGAGGTGGCGGAGGCGCTCCATGGGCTATGTCACCCGCGGCTGGAGCATGGCGAGGTAGCTAGAGAGATGGTGCGGGTGAGCCCCCAGCGGCGCTGACGAGCTCGACGATGCGGTCCAGCCAGTCCTCGTAGAGGTCGTTGACCTGGCGGTAGTGCAGGAGCTCGCATTCCATGAGCAGTGCAGCCTGCGTGTCCGTGGGGGCGGCGCGAGCGTGGGATGAGAGCCGACCGGAGTCAGCAACGGGGTGGCGGTGCGGCCGTCCCTCCACACCGAGGGGTGCAGCGAAGATGCTTGCTGCTTGTTTCCTGCCGGGCCGGTGGCAGCGTTGGTGGCGGGTGATGAAGAACGACGGGGAGGCCCATCGAGAGGGGCTGTCTGAGCGACGTGGGTGGCCAGGGTGGCCCGACGCTCGGCGCGTGCTCGACGTGCGTCTGCCACAGACGTGGTGAAGTTGCGGAACATGGATCGACGAAGGGAAAGCTTCAGCGCACCCCTACCTGGCGCGCCAGATGTCGGATTTCGGGTTCCGGCAAAACCTTTAAGGTTCGAACTCTGGGGTGCGCACAAAGATCTCTCCTTTCCCCTAGCTCACTCACTCACCACGATCTCAAAGCTCAGCTTGTCGAACTCGAAGAACAAGGGACACAAGAGTTTATACCAGTTCGGGCCACCGATGTGGTGTAATACCCTACTCCAGTGTGGTGTGGTGGATTGCCTTGTAGGCTGAGGATGAACAAGTACAAGGGAAGAACTGCCTCCTGCGGAGAGGTGTTCTTAAGCTCGGTGAGCTGGTGCATATGAGCGTGGAATGGATCCGATCCCCGCTTTCCTATGGTGGTGACTAGTCCTATTTATAGAGGCCCTGATCCTCTTCCCAAATATTAGGCCGGAAGGGATCCCACAACGGCAAATTTGAAGGGGACAACTAGTACAAGCTATCCTGACAAAAGGTGGTCTTCGCCTGCCAAAGGCTCTGGTGGTGACGCCGTCGTGGGCTCTGTGATGACCTCCGTCTTTCCGTCCTGCTGGTCTTAGTCTTCTTGCACTGATATGGAAACCTTTGCCTGATGCCTCGGGACTCCTCGTTTGCGCCTGCTCCTTTAGCACCAAAGAGGCAACTGGTGCTCTGCGCCCGCTGGCGCCCGCGTGGCCTTGGTCGTCATGGCTCACGTCACAGGAACCTCATGAGGTGCCCCTCACCTTGATCTCTCCGCTCCTCGCGAGCCAACCTAGTGAGGCTGCCCCGAAGGAGGTCTTGTGTCGTCCGCCTTGCGAGGCTTGGCCCCTCGCAGGGGTCTTGAGTGTTTGCTGGTGAAGATGGGTTGTACCAGGCCGCTAGAGGATACACCCCGTGGGCCGCAAGCAGGCAAGTCTGGGGACCCCCCTTGCCAGAATGCCGACACTGAGATATAATGTTTGATTCTTTGACCGTTTACCATCCTCGGATTTGTGCCTTCGAAGTTGTTGATTTTTATGTCACCAGAACGATTGACCTCCTCGATAATGTAAGGGCCTTCCCATTTAGAGAGGATTTTTCCTGCAAAAAATATTAAACGAGAGTTATATAACAAAACATAATCACCTACATTAAACTCACGCTTTTGTATCCTTTTGTCATGCCATCTTTTAACTTTTTCTTTAAACAGTTTGGCATTCTCATAGGCATGGGTTCTCCACTCATCAAGTGAGCTAATGTCAAATAGTCTCTTCTCACCGGCAAGTTTGAAATCATAATTGAGCTCTTTAATGGCCCAATATGCCTTATGTGCTAGTTCGAGAGGTAAGTGACATGCTTTTCCATAAACCATTTTATATGGAGATATACCCATAGGATTTTTATATGCAGTTCTATAGGCCCATAATGCATCATCAAGTTTCTTGGACCAATTCTTTCTAGACCTATTAAAAGTTTTGTGCAAAATTAATTTAAGCTCTCTATTACTCAGTTCTACTTGACCACTAGACTGTGGGTGGTATGGATATGCAATTCTATGATTAACATCATACTTAGCAAGCATTTTACGAAAGGCACCATGAATAAAATGTGAACCACCACCAGTCATTAAGTATCTAGGGACCCCAAACCTTGGAAAAAGAACTTCTTTCAGCATCTTAATAAAGGTGTTATGATCAACACTACTAGTTGGAATAGCTTCTACCCACTTAGTAACGTAATCAACAGCAACTAAAATATGTGTGTACCCATTAGAGGAAGGAAACAGTCCCATACAATCAAAGCCCCAAACATCAAATGGTTCAATAACAAGTGAATAATTCATAGGCATTTCTTGACATCTACTAATATTACCAATTCTTTGACATTCATCATAAGACAAAACAAACTTATGGGCATCCTTGAAGAGAGTAGGCCAATAAAAACCGGATTGCAATACCTTTTATGTAGTTCTATCTCTAGAGTGGTGTCCTCCATAAGCCTCAGAGTGACACTTGCATAGAATATGTTCCTGTTCATGCTCAGGTACACACCGTCTAATGACACCATCCACTCCTTCTTTATAAAGGTGTGGATCATCCCAGAAGTAATGTCTTAAATCATAGAAAAACTTTTTCTTTTGCTGGTATGTGAAACTTGGTGGTATAAATTTAGCAACAATGTAATTAGCATAATCACCATACCATGGAGCAGTATGAGAAGCATTTATGAGAGCTAATTGTTCATCAGGAAAGCTATCATCTATAGGTAGTGTGTCATCAAGAACATTTTCAAACCTAGACAAGTTGTCTGCAATGGGGTTCTCAGCTCCCTTTCTATCAATAAATATGCAAATCAAATTCTTACAGCAAGAGAACCCATCTAATAAGTCTAGGTTTAGCATCTTTCTTTTCCATTAAGATATTTAATAGCAGCATGATCAGCGTGAACAGTTTCTTTAGAATCAACAATATAAGGTCTAAACTTATCACAAGCAAATACAACTCCTAAAAATTCTTTTCAGTAGTAGCATAATTTCTCTGAGCACAGTCTAGAGTTTTACTACCATATTGGATAACATTTAATTTCTTATCAACTCTTTGTCCTAGGACAGCACCTACAACATAATCACTAGCATCACACATAATTTCAAATGGTAAATTCCAATCAGGTGGCTGAACAATAGGTGCAGAACTCAAGGCATTCTTAAGTATTTCAAATGCTTCTACACATTCATAATCAAAGACAAAAGGAACATCTTTTTGTAAGAGATTAGTCAGAGGACTAGAAATTTTTGAGAAGTCTTTAATGAACCTCCTACAAAAACCGGCATGACCAAGGAAACTTCTTATACCTTTAATGTCCTTAGGACAAGACATCTTTTCAATAGCATCAACTTTAGCCTTAGCAACTTCAATACCTCTTTCAAAAACTTTATGCCCCAAGACAATACCTTCATTAACCATAAAGTGGCACTTCTCCCAATTTAGGACAATATTAGTTTGTACACATCTCTGCAAAACTCGCTCAAGGTTGCATAAGCAATCTTCAAAAGAAGTTCCGTAAACGGAGAAATCATCCATGAAAACCTCAACAATCTTTTCAGAAAAGTCAAAGAATATAGAAGTCATACATCTTTGAAAGCTAGGAAGTGCATTACATAAACCAAAAGGCATATGTCTATAGGCAAAGGTACCGAAAGGGCAAGTAAAAGTGGTCTTTTGCTGATCCTCTTTCAATACAGGTATTTGAGAGAAACCATAATAACCATCTAGAAAGCAAAAATGTGTATGTTTGGATAATCTTTCTAGCAGTTGATCAATGAAACGTAAAGGGTAATGATCCTTTCTAGTAGCTTTATTTAATTTGCGGAAATCAGTTACCATTCTATAAACTTTAACAATTCTTTGTGGGATCAATTCATATTTATCATTAGGAACAACAGTAATACCTCCATTCTTAGGGACACAATGGACATGACTTACCCACTGATTATCGGCAACAGGATAAATTATACCTGCCTCCAGAAGCTTTAGTATTTCATTCCTTGCCACTTCTTTCATTTTAGGATTAAACCACCGTTGGTGATCAACAACCGGTTTAGCATCTTTCTCTGATTTTATGTGTGCTTGCATAGAGTGGGACTAATGCCCTTAAGATCATCAAGAGTATATCCAATAGAAGCACGGTGCTTCTTCAGAGTTTTCAATAATTTCTCTTCTTCCTGCTCTGAAAGGTTAGCATGAATAATAATAGGATATATCTTCTTTTCATCAAGAGAAGCATATTTAAGAGTATCAGGTAATGGTTTTGTTGGGGAACGCAGTAATTTCAAAAAATTCCTACGCACATGCAAGATCATGGTGATGCATAGCAACGAGAGGGGAGAGTATCGTCTACGTACCCTCGTAGACCGTAAGCGGAAGCGTTATGACAACACGGTTTCTGTAGTCATACGTCATCACGATCGAAGATACGTCACCTCTGTGATCTGCACACATTCGGCTCGATGACGTCCCGCGAACTCACGATCCAGTAGAGCTTCTAGGGAGAGCTTCGTCAGCACGACGGCGTGATTACGGTGATGATGTTGCTACCGGAACAGGGCTTCGCCTAAGCACCGCTACGATATTACCGAGGTGGAGGGGGCATCGCACACGGCTAAAGATAATTGATAAACTTGTGTGTCTATGGGGTGCCCCTTCCCCCGTATATAAAGGAGTGGAGGAGGGGGAGGGGGTTGGCCTCTCTAGGCGCACCCCAAGGAGTCCTACTCCTACCGGGAGTAGGATTCCCCCCTTCCCTTTGTTGGTTCTAGGAGAAAAGGAAGGAGAGGGAAGATGGAAGGAAACAAGGGGCGGCCCCCTTCCCAATTCGGATTTGGCTTGGGGGGCGCCCTCTCCTTTGCTTCTTTCCCCTCCCATCCACTAAGGCCCAATAAGGCCCATATACCTCCCGGGGGGTCCGGTAACCTCCCAGTACTCCGGTATACTCCCGATTTCACCCGGAACCATTCCGATGTCCAAACATAGGCTTCCAATATATCGATCTTTACGTCTCGACCATTTCGAGACTCCTCATCATGTCCGTAATCAAATCCAGGACTCCGAACTACCTTTGGTACATCAAAACACATAAACTCGTAATACCAATCATCACCGAACGTTAAGCGTGTGGACCCTACGGGTTCGAGAACTATGTAGACTTGACTGAGACATGTCTCTGGTCAATAACCAATAGCGGAACCTAGATGCTCATATTGGTTCTTACATATTCTACGAAGATCTTTATCGGTCCAATCGCATAACGATATACATTGTTCCCTTTGTCATCGGTATGTTACTTTCCCGAGATTCGATCGTCGGTATCTCAATACCTAGTTCAATCTCATTACCCTCAAGTCTCTTTACTCGTTCTGTAATGCTACATCCCATAACTAACTCATTAGCTACACTTCTTGCAAGGCTTATAGTGATGTACATTACCAAGAGGGCCAGAGATACCTCTCCGACAATCAGAGTGACAAATCCTAATCTTGATCCATGCCAACTCAACAAACACCATCGGAGACACCTGTAGAGCACCTTTATAATCACCCAGTTATGTTGTGACGTTTGGTAGCACACAAAGTGTTCCTTCGGTATTCGGGAGTTGCATGATCTCATAGTCATAGGAACATGTATAGTTATGGAGAAAGCAATAGCAACAAACTAAATGATCATCCTGCTAAGCTAACGGATGGGTCAAGTCAATCACATCATTCTCTAATGATGTGATCCCGTTAATCGAATGACAACTCATGTCTATGGTTAGGAAACATAACCATCATTGATTCAATGAGCTAGTCAAGTAGAGGCAAACTAGTGACACTCTGTTTGTCTATGTATTCATAGATGTACTAAGTTTGCGGTTAATATAATTCTAGCATGAATAATAAACATTTATCATGATATAAGGAAATATAAATAAAAAATTTATTATTGCCTCTAGGGCATATTTCCTTTAGTCTCCCACTTGCACTAGAGTCAATAATCTAGATTACATTGTAATGATTCTAACACCCTTGGAGTCTTGGTGCTGATCATGTTTTGCTTGTGAGAGAGGCTTAGTCAAGGGTCTGCGACATTCATATCTGTATGTATCTTGCAAATCTCTATGTCTCCCTCCTTGACTTGATCGCGGATGGAATTGAAGCGTCTCTTGATGTGCTTGGTTCTCTTATGAAATCTGGATTCCTTTGCCAAGGCAATTGCACCAGTATTGTCACAAAAGATTTTCATTGGACCCGATGCACAAGGTATGATGCCTATATCGGATATGAACTCCCTCATCGAGAATCCTTCATTTGCTGCTTCCGAAGCAGCTATGTATTCCGCTTCACACGTAGATCCCGCCACAATGCTCTGCTTGGTACTGCACCAACTTACAGCTCCACCATTTAATAAAAACACGTATCCGGTTTGTGACTTAGAGTCATTCGGATCAGTGTCAAAGCTTGCATCGACATAACCGTTTACGACGAGCTCTTTGTCACATCCATATACGAGAAACATATCCTTAGTCCTTTTCAGGTATTTCAGGATGTTCTTGACCGTTGTCCAGTGATCCACTCCTGGATTACTTTGGTACCTCCCTGCTAAACTTATAGCAAGGCACATGTCAGGTCTAGTACACAGCATTGCATACATGATAGAGCCTATGGCTGAAGCATAGGGAACACCTTTCATTTTCTCTCTATCTTCTGCAGTGGTCAGGCATTGAGTCTGACTCAACTTCACACCTTGTAATACAGGCAAGAACCCTTTATTTGCCTTATCCATTTTGAACTTATTCAAAACTTTATCAAGGCATGTGCTTTGTGAAAGTCCAATCAAGCGTCTTGATCTATCTCTATAGATCTTGATGCCCAATATATAAGCAGCTTCACCGAGGTCTTTCATTGAAAAATTCTTATTAAAGTATCCTTTTATTCTATTTAGAAATTCAGTATCATTTTCGATCAACAATATGTCATCTACATATAATATCAGAAATGCTACAGAGCTCCCACTCACTTTCTTGTAAATACATGCTTCTCCAAAAGTCTGTATAAAACCATATGATTTGATCACACTATCAAAGCGTATATTCCAACTCCGAGAGGCTTCCACCAGTCCATAAATGGATTGCTGGAGCTTGCACACTTTGTTAGCACCTTTTGGATTGACAAAACGTTCTGGTTGCACCATATACAACTCTTCTTTAAGGTATCCATTAAGGAATGCAGTTTTGACATCCATTTGCCAAATTTCATAATCATAAAATGTGGCAATTGCTAACATGATTCGGGCAGACTTTAAGTATCGCTACGGGTGAGAAGGTCTCATCGTAGTCAACTCCTTGAACTTTTCAAAAACCTTTCGCAACAAGTCGAGCTTTGTAGACAGTAACATTACCGTCAGTGTCAGTCTTCTTCTTGAAGATCCATTTATTCTCTATGTCCTACCGATCATCGGGCAAGTCAACCAAAGTCCACACTTTGTTCTCATACATGGATCCCATCTCAGATTTCATGGCTTCAAGCCATTTTGCGGAATCTGGGCTCATCATCGCTTCCTCATAGTTCGTAGGTTTGTCATGGTCAAGTAACATGACTTACATAACAGGATTACCGTACCACTCTGGTGCAGATCTTACTCTGGTTGACCTACGAGGTTCGGTAGTAATTTGATCAGAAGTTTCATGATCATCATCATTAGCTTCCTCACTTACTGGTGTAGGAATCACTGGAACTGATTTCAGTGATGAACTACTTTCCAATAAGGGAGAAGGTACAATTACCTCGTCAAGTTCTACTTTCCTCCCACTCACTTCTTTCGAGAGAAACTCCTTCTCTAGAAAGGATCCACTCTTAACAACGAATATCATGCCTTCGGATCTGTGATAGAAGGCGTACCCAATAGTCTCCTTTGGCTATCCTATTAAGACACATTTCTACGATTTGGGTTCGAGCTTATCAGGTTGAAGCTTTTTCACATAAGCATCGTAGTCCCAAACTTTAAGAAATGACAACTTGGGTTTAGATGGTGCCCTATTTAATGTGAATGCAGCTATCTCTAAAGCGTAACCCAAAATGATAGCAGTAAATCAGTGAGAGACATCATAGATCGCACCATATCTAGTAAAGTACGATTACGACATTCGGACACACCATTATGCTGTGGTGTTCCAGGTGGCGTGAGTTGCGAAACTATTCTGCATTGTTTCAAATGAAGTCCAAACTCATAACTCAAATATTTGCCTCCACGATCAGATCGTAGAAACTTGATTTTCTTGTTACGATGATTTTCCACTTCACCCTAAAATTCTTTGAACTTTTCAAATGTTTCAGACTTATGCTTCATCAAGTAGATATACCCATATCTACTCAAATCATCTGTGAAGGTGAGAAAATAATGATATCCACCATGAGCTTCAATGTTCATTGGACCACATACATCAGTATGTATGATTTACAATAACTCTATTGCTCACTCCATTATTCCGGACAACGAAGTTTTAGTCATCTTGCCCATGAGGCATGGTTCACAAGTACCAAGTGATTCATAATCAAGTAATTCCAGAAGTCCATCAAAATGGAGTTTCTTCATGTGCTTTACACCAATATGACCTAAACGGCAGTGCCAGAAATAAGTTGCACCATAGTTATCAACTCTACATCTGCTTCAATACTATGAACATGTGTATCACTACTATCAAGATTTAGTAAACATAGACCACTCATCAGGGGTGCATGACCATAAAAGATATTACTCATATAAATAGAACAACCATTATTCTATGATTTAAATGAATAACCGTCTCGCATCAAACAAGATCTAGATATAGTGTTCATGCTCAACGCTGGCACCAAATAACAATTATTCAGGTCTAAAACTAATCCCGAAGGTCGATGTAGAGGTAGTGTGCCGACGGCAATCAAGTCGGCTTTGGAACCATTTTCCACGCGTATCGTCACCTCGTCCTTAGCCAATCTTCGCATAATCCGTAGCCCCTGTTTCGAGTTGCAAATGTTAGCAACGGAACTAGTATCAAATACCCAGGCACTACTGTGAGCATTAGTAAGGTACACATCAATAACATGTATATCAAATATACCTTTCACTTTGCCATCCTTCTTCTCCGCCAAATACTTGGGGCAGTTCCGCTTGCAGTAGAAGCACTTAGTCTTAGGCTTAGGTCCAGACTTGGATTTCTTCAGTTGAGCAGCAACTGGCTTGTTGTTCTTCTTGAAGTTCCCCTTCTTCCCTTTACCCTTTTTCTTGAAACTGGTGGTCTTGTTGACCATCAACACTTGATGCTCCTTCTTGATTTCTACCTCTGCAGCCTTTAGCATTGCGAAGAGCTCAGGAATCGTCTTATCCATCCCTTGCATATTATAGTTCATCATGAAGCTCTTCTAGCTTGGTGGGAGTGATTGAAGAACTCTCTCAATGACACTATCATCCGGAAGATTAACTCCCAGTTGAGTCAAGTGGTTGTGGTACCCAGACATTCTGAGTATATGTTCACTGACAGAACTATTCTCCTCAATCTTGCAGCTATAGAACTTATTGGAGACTTCATATCTCTCAATCCGGGCATTTGCTTGAAATATTAACTTCAACTCCTAGAACATCTCATATGCTCCATAACGTTCAAAACATCATTGAAGTCCCGGTTCTAAGCCGTAAAGCATGCACACTGAACTATCGAGTAGTTATCAGCTTTGCTCTGCCAGGTGTTCATAACATCTGGTGTTGCTCCTGCAGTGGATTTGTCACCTAGCGGTGCTTCCAAGACGTAATTCTTCTGTGCAGGAATGAGGATAATTGTCAAGTTATGGACCCAGTCCGTGTAGTTGCTACCATCATCTTTCAACTTAGCTTTCTCTAGGAACACATTAAAATTCAATGGAACAACAGCACGGGCCATCTATCTACAACAACATAGACATGCAAAATACTATCAGATACTAAGTTCATGATAAATTATAGTTCAATTAATCAAATTACTTAAGAACTCCCACTTAGATAGACATCTCTCTAATCATCTAAGTGATCACGTGATCCATATCAACTAAACCATGTCCAATCATCACGTGAGATGGAGTAGTTTTCAATGGTGAACATCACTATGTTGATCATATCTACTATATGATTCACGCTCGACCTTTCGGTCTCTAGTGTTCCGAGGCCATATCCGCATATGCTACGCGCATCAAGTTTAACCCGAGTATTCCGCGTGAGCAAAACTAGCTTGCACCCGTTGTATGTGAACATAGAACTTATCACACCCGATCATCACGTGGTGTCTCGGCACAACGAACTGTAGCAAGGGTGCATACTCAGGGAGAACACTTATACCTTGAAAATTTAGTGAGAGATCCTCTTATAATGCTACCGCCGAACTAAGCAAAATAAGATGCATAAAGGATAAACATCACATGCAATCAATATAAGTGATATGATATGGCCATCATCATCTTGTGCCTTTGATCTCCATCTGCAAAGCACCGTCATGATCACCATCGTCACCGACTTGACACCTTGATCTCCATCGAAGCATCGTTGTCGTCTCGCCAACTATTGCTTCTATGACTATTGCTACCGCTTAGTGACAAAGTAAAGCAATTACATGGTGATTGCATTTCATACAATAAAGCGACAACCATATGGCTCCTGCCAGTTGTCGATAACTGTGTTATAAAACATGATCATATCATACAATAAAATTTAGCATCATGTCTTGATCACATCACAACATGCCCTGCAAAAAAAAGTTAGACGTCCTCTACTTTGTTGTTGCAAGTTTTACGTGGCTGCTACGGGCTGAGCAAGAACCGTTCTTACCTACGCATCAAAAACCACAACGCGGTATAATGATTGCATTTTGATCTTCAGAAAGAACCATGTTCATTGAATCTGATTCAACTAAAGCTGGAGAAACAGACACCCACTAGCCACCTGTGTGCGAAGCACGTCGGTAGAACCAGTCTCATGTAAGCGTACGCGTAATGTCGGTCTGGGCTGCTTCATCCAACAATGCTGCTGAATCAAGAATCAACTAGTGACGGCAAGCAATATGTATATACCCACGCCCACAACTCCTTTGTGTTCTACTCGTGCATATAACATCTACGCGTAAACCTGGCTTAGATGCCACAATTTAGGAACACAGTAAATTCAAAAAAATTCCTACGGACATGCAAGATCATGGTGCTGCATAGCAAAGAGAGGGGAGAGTATCATCTACGTACCCTCGTAGACCGTAAGCGGAAGCGTTATGACAATGTGGTTGATGTAGTCGTACATCTTCACGATCGATCGATCTAGTACCGAAGATACGGCACCTCCGCGATCTGCACACGTTCGGCTCAGTGACGTCTCGCAAACTCACGATCTAGTAGAGCTTCGAGGGAGAGCTTTGTCAGCACAACGGCGTGATGACAGTGATGATGCTGCTACCGGAACAGGGCTTTGCCTAAGCACCGCTACGATATTACCGAGGTGGATTATGGTGGAGGGGGGCACCGCACACGGCTAAAGATCAGTGGTCAACTTGTGTGTCTATGGGGTGCCCCCTTCCCCCATATAAAAAGGAGTGGAGGAGGGGGAGGGGGCCGACCTCTCTAGGCGCGCCCCAAGGAGTCCTACTCCTACCGGGAGTAGGATTCCCCCCTCCCTTTGTTGGTTCTAGGAGAGAAAGAAGGAGAGGGAAGAAGGAAGGAAAGGTGGAGCCAGGCCCCTTCCCAATTCGGATTGGGCTTGGGGGGCGCCCCCTCCTTTGCTTATTTCCCCTCTCTTCACTAAGGCCCAATAAGGCCCATATACTTCCCGGGGGGTTCCGGTAACCTCCCGGGACTTCGGTATACTCCCGATTTCACCCGGAACCATTCTGATGTCCAAACATAGGCTTCCAATATATCGATCTTTACGTATCGACCATTTCGAGACTCCTCGTCATGTCCATGCTCAAATTCGGGACTCCAAACTACCTTCGGTACATCAAAACACATAAACTCGTAATACCGATCGTCACCGAATGTTAAGCGTGCGGACCCTACGGGTTCGAGAACTATGTAGACATGACCGAGACATGTCTCCGGTTAATAACCAATAGCGGAACCTGGATGCTCATATTGGTTCTTACATATTCTACGAAGATATTTATTGGTCAAACCGCATAATGATATACATTGTTCCCTTTGTCATCAGTATGTTACTTGCCCGAGATTCGATCGTCGATATCTCAATACCTAGTTCAATCTCGCTACCGGCAAGTCTCTTTACTCGTTCCGTAATGCTACATCCTGTAGCTAACTCACTAGCTACATTTCTTGCAAGGCTTATAGTGATGTACATTATCGAGAGGGCCTATAGATACCTCTCCGACAATTGGAGTTACAAATCCTAATCTTGATCCACGCCAACTCAACAAACACCATCGGAGACACCTGTAGAGCACCTTTATAATCACCCAGTTAATTTGTGACGTTTGGTAGAACACAAAGTGTTCCTCCGATATTCAGGATTTGCATGATCTCATAGTCATAGGAACATGTATAGTTATGGAGAAAGCAATAACAACAAACTAAACGATCATCATGCTAAGCTAACGGATGGGTCAAGTCAATCACATCATTCTCTAATGATGTGATCCCGTTAATCAAATGACAACTCATGTCTATGGTTAGGAAACATAACCATCATTGATTCAACGAGCTAGTCAAGTGGAGGCAAACTAGTGACACTCTGTTTGTCTATGTATTCACACATGTACTAAGTTTCCGGTTAATACAATTCTAGCATGAATAATAAACATTTATCATGATATAAGGAAATATAAATAACAACTCTATTATTGCCTCTAGGGCATATTTCCTTCAGGTTTAAGCTCAAACACGGGATCACCGTTGAGTGGTGGAGGATCCCCTAGAATTTCAATAGGCAAGCTGTGTTTCAAAATAGGTCACTGTTTAAAGAATACTTCATCTATTTCCCTTCTTTCATTCATAAACATATGATTTTCATGGTCTAGTAAATATTGTTCTAAAGGATCATTAGGAGGCACGGCAATAGAAGCAAGACCAATAATTTCATCTTTACTTGGCAATTCTTTATCATGGGGTTGTCTACGAAATTTAGCAAAATTACAATCATGAGACATACCCCCCTAAACCAACAGAAACAATATCCTTTTTGCAGTCTATCTTAGCATTAACAGTATTCAGGAAGGGTCTACCGAATATAATGCGACAAAAGTCATCTTGCGGGGAACCAAGAACAAGAAAATCAGTAGGATATTTAACTTCCCCACACAAGACTTCAACATCTCTAACATTCCCAACTTGTGAGATAGTATCTCTATTAGCAAGCTTAATAGTAACGTCAATATCTTCTATCTCAGCAGGTGCAATATCATGCATAATTTCTTTATATAAGCTATGAGGTATTGCAGTCGCACTAGCACCCATATCAAATAAGCCATGACAACAGTGATCTCCTATTTTTAACAGAAACAACAGGCATGCCAACAACAGGTCTATGTTTATCTTTAGTATCGGGTCTAGCAATTCTTGCAGCTTCATCACAGAAGTAAATAACATGCCCATCAATATTATTGACCAAGAGATCCTTAAACATAGCAATACTAGGTTCAACTTTAATTTTCTCAGAGGGTGTAGGTGTTTTAGTATTACTCTTACGAACCATAGTTGAAGATTTAGCATGATCCTTTATTCTAACAGGGAAAGGTGGTTTCTCAATATAAGTGGTAGGAACAATAGGATCAACATTATAAGTGATAGTCTTTTCTTCAACTTTAATAGGTTCAACTACTTTTACTTCGATGGGAGGATGATATTTAAACCACTTCTCCTTAGGCAGATCAACATAAGTAGCAAATGATTCACAGAAAGAAGCTACTATCTCAGAGTCAAGTCCATATTTAGTGCTAAATTCAAGACACACATCGGTATCCATAAAAGATTTAACACAATCAAACTTAGGTGTTATATCTGACTCCTTACCTTCGTTGAGTTCCCAATCTTTAGAGTTGTGTTTAATTCTTTCCAATAAATCCCATATGAATTCAATAGTCTTCATCATAAAAGAACCAGTGCAAGAACTATCGAGCATGGAGCGATTATTGAGAGAAAGCCGAGCATAAAGATTTTGAATAATAATTTCTCTTGAGAGCTCATGATTGGGGCATGAATATAACATTGTAGCCTCCCAAGCTTGAGCAATGTTTTCTCCTTCGCGAGGCCAAAAATTATATATAAAATTACGATCACGATGAACCAAATGCATAGGATAAAACTTCTGATGAAATTCCAATTTTAATCGGTTGTAGTTCCATGATCCAACATCATCACAGAGTCTAAACCATTTCAATGCATTTCCCTTCAAAGATAAAGGGAAGACCTTCTTCTTGATAACATCCTCGGGCATACCTGCAAGCTTAAATAATCCACAAACTTCATCCACATAGATTAGGTTCATATCGAGATGTAATGTTCCATCTCATGTAAAAGGATTAGCTAGTAGTTTCTCAAAGTAAACTTTTTCAGTAGGTTCAGTAGGTTGAGGAGCAACTCTTTGCTCTATTGGTCGGGGTGAAAGTACCCCGAACAAGCCCCTCAAAGGATTGTTTTCCATAGTAACAAGTGATAGTAAATTTCAGCACACTATATAAATTTTTCCTTACCAAAGGTGCTTCACTCCCCGGCAATGGCGCCAGAAAAGAGTCTTGATGACCCAAAAGTATAGGGGATCTATCCTAGTCCTTTTGATAAGTAAGAGTGTCGAACCCAACGAGGATCAGAAGGAAATGACAAGCAGTTTTCAGTAAGGTATTCTCTGCAAGCACTGAAATTATCGGTAATAGATGGTTTTGTGATAAGGTAATTCATAATGGGTAGCATGTAATAAAAGTAAATAAGGTGCAGCGAGGTGGCCCAATCCTTTTTGTATCACAGGACAAGCATGCACAAACTCTTATATAAAGGAAAGCGCTCCCGAGGACACATGGGAATTATCGTCAAGCTTGTTTTCATCATGCTTATATGATTTGCGTTCGTTACTTTGATAATTTGATATGTGGGTGGACCGGTGCTTGGGTACTGCCCTTTCTTGGACAAGCATCCCAATTATGATTAATCCCCTTCGCAAGCATCCGCAACTATGGAAGAAGAATTGAGGTAAACCTAACCATAGCATGAAACATATGGATCCAAATTAGCCCCTTACGAAGCAACACGTAAACTAGGGTTTAAGCTTCTGTCACTCTAGCAACCCAGCATCTACTTATTACTTCCCAATGCCTTCCCCTAGGCCCAAACAATGGTGATGTGTCATGTAGTCAATGTTCACATAACACCACTAGAGGAAAGACAACATACATCTCAGCAAAATATCGAACGAATACCAAATTCACATGACTACTTATAGCAAGACTTCTCCCATGTCCTCAGGAACAAACATAAATACTCATAAATCATATTCAAGTTCATAATCATAGGGGTATTAATATGCATAAAGGATCTGAACATATAATCTTCCACCAAGTAAACCAACTAGAATCAACTACAAGGTGTAATCAACACTACTAGCAACCCACAGGTACAGATACGTCCAATTTGCATCATGCTTTTATATTGATATTTATTGCATTATGGGCTGTTATTACACATTATGTCACAATACTTATGCCTATTCTCTCTTATTTTACAAGGTTTACATGAAGAGGTAGAATGCCGGCAGCTGGAATTCTGGGCTGGAAAAGGAGCAAATATTAGAGACCTATTCTGCACAGCTCCAAAAGTCCTGAAACTCCACGGGAGTCATTTTCAGAATATATAAAAAAATTGGGCGAAGGAAGCACCAGAGAGGGGCCACCCACCATCCACGAGGGTGGGGGCCGCGCCCTACCCCCTGGGTGCGCCCCCTGCCTCGTGGGCCCCCTAGCAGCCGTCTGGTGCCCATCTTCCGCTATATGAGGTCTTTCGTCAGAAAAAAAAAATCATAATCAAGTTCACGGGACAAACTCCGCCGCCACGAGGCGGAACCTTGGTGGAACCAATCTAGGGCTCCGGCGGAGCTGTTCTGCCGGGGAAACTTCCCTCTAGGAGGGGGAAATCATCACCATTGTCATCACCATCGATCCTCTCATTGGGTGGGGGTCAATCTCCATCAACATCTTCACCAGCACCATCTCACCCCAAACCTTAGTTCATCTCTTGTATCCAATCTTTGTCAAACCTCAGATTGGTACATGTGGGTTGCTAGTAGTGTTGATTACTCCTTGTAGTTGATGCTAGTTGGTTGTAACATCCCAAATTTTCAATTTGGAATGTTATACATAGATCATTCATGCATACCATATTTTATTGCATTTCGTTTTGCGATCCTTGACATCCTAAGCAACTCAAGCACCCTCGGAGAGAGTTGGGGATTTCCCAGTTTTCATATTTGAGTTTTATCAAATATTGAAACGAGGATTTTGGTTTTAATTATTTTTTCTCTCCGAAAATATTTCATATTAAAATACATGAGAGGAGATAATATGACTTCTCCAAAATAAAGGAAATATTGGAGGAAAAAGATTGAAATCAAATATTTGATTTTTATCCGGAGTTTATTGCTATTTTATTCGAATTAGAAAAATTGCATGTTTTTAAAAATTGCATTTTAGGGCCAAGAAAATGTTCAGCTTATTCTAAATATTTTATTTAGACGGTGAAAATTTGTTTTGGCATTTTTAGAATTTTATTTTATTCTCCAGGATTTTTTTAATTTCGGCGGAATTATTTAAAAAAAGAAAAGAAGAAAAAAACGCGCAGTGGCCAGCTGGGCCGAAGCCCAGCCGCCGGCCCACCTTCCCCGCGCCACCGTCTCCCTCCTGGAGACCTCGCGCCGCCGACTCGGACCGTAGTCCGAGCCGGACTCCTCCACCCTGCCACCTTGCCCCCTCCTCCAAGCCGCCCCCTCCCCTCTTTAAATACCCCGTACCCCCCCCCCCCCCCCCGCCACCACCACCAACCCCGCCGCCCGACCGCAGCCACCGCGCCGCCGCAGCCCCCCGCCTCCCCGCCGCTGCTGCCCCACCTCGCCGGAGCCTCGCCGGAGGTAACGCCACCGTTGCCACCGCCGGTTTTTTTAAAACCGATCCCGTTTTTTTAAACCCTAGTTCGTTTTTTTAGATCGGTTCACCGGTTTTTCTCGGTTTAGTTACTTTGCGGACGTTTGTCCATACGTTCGTTTTAGTGAACGGAGTTTACTCGTTAGTAACAGACAACGAACGCTCGTTCCTTAGCCTGTTCGTCAGTTTTCTTTTTCTCGGATTTTCCGCGATTATTTTCAATCGTGATTTCTGATCCGATTTTCGTTTTAGTTTATCTTTTCACTCATTTATCGGAATCAGGCGATTCAAGCGCCTAGATCTTCGTCTCGAGACCCTCTTTCCGTTTAACCAACTTGAATGAGTTTTTTCTACTGTAAAATTTGACCTTAGTTCAGATTAGTAAATGGATCTTGTTTCTTTCGCCGTTTGAGTTTTGTTGCTCCGTTTGATTTGATTCTTTTCGCAAACCGGAGTTCTTAAGTTGAACTTTCTGGTTCTTATTTGAGTTTTACCCGTGTTCCTTTGCTTGATTACTTATGTATGCTTTTGTTTGTTTGCGATAGAACACCCGGAGTGCGAAGCGTGCTACTACAAGTCCCTAGGTTTTGCGGATCATCAGCAAGGCAAGTAACACTTTGATCATACCCCTTTATCACCCAATTTTTATGCATTAGCTCTAATCCTCAAACATTGCATGGTTAGGATGTGATTAATATGTGGGTTGGGAAGTAGTTGATGAGGTAGAACCTATTGCCCTGTTATATTCAAACCCTCGGGAGTTACTTCTACGTATTGCTTATATTGCTATGCTATGCTCGTAGACGTGGTTTGGGTGAGTGAAATCCATGACAGATGTGAGATTGTTAATTAATGGTTCAACTTAAGGTGGAAACTTGAATACACATCTGGGTGGATTGTTTGTTGGGCACCTGGGGAATCCAGTGTTGTCCTAGGATATCCTGGAGTACCTGTGTGATAATCCTATGGTCCGCCTCCCAGGCTTAAAGGGAACAGAGATATTTTCATGCTAGAAACTTCCGTGTGCAGCCACAAGCTATTATGGGCTCTAGCATTGTTGAGTAAGTTGCGTGAAGCTCCCAAAGAGGTGGATTAGCAGGTAGTGGGATGTAGGTTTGGTATGGTCTGCCCAGAGTAAGGAGTTAATGCTTCTGAAAGACTGTGTCTTGGTCATCCGTTTCTCAAACACCTTATAGTGCGAGAAATCCAACGGAGGAGATCGGGTCTTGTGGGGAAAAGTGCGCAAACCTCTGCAGAGTGTATAAACTAATCATGGTTAGCCGTGTCCTCGGTTATGGACATCTTGAGTATCTAATACTTGGAGTATCCTAAGTATCTCATCACTCTAAACTAATATTGTTGGGTTGTTAATTACTTTAGTTGGGATTGAGTTTGAGGAACCTTCTCAATGATGTTTCAACTACCATGATAGTTAAATAAAATCTATTCCTTTGTTCTAGGGAAAAATTGGCTTTTCGCAAAAACTATAACCATAGAGCTTTCCACCAGCCAAATATGCATGTAGTGATAGCATTATTCTGTTCTTGCTCTACTGTGTTATCTTGCCAGCATATTCCATGTGCTGACCCGTTTTCGGGCTACAACGTATTATGCTGCAGAATTTTCAGACAAGGAGTAAGGTTCATTAGGTCGTTGCCGTGCAGCTCAGCTATAACGTTGGAGTTGATGGACTCACTTTATCTTCCAAGCCTTCTGATGCTATTGTATTAGATGGCCTTAAGCCATATTTACTGTAATAAGTTCTCTTTTGAGACATTCAATGTACTAAGTGTGTGTTTGCTACTCTTTTATAAATCCTCGAGTACTGTGTGTGTTAGCATTACCGATCCAGGGATGACACTGAAGCACAGAGACTTGGCCGTTTGAGGTCGGGTCGCTACATTGGTTTATTCGGTGGAAGATCTTATGTTCAGATCCTTTATGCATATTAATACCCCTCTGATTATGAACATGGGTGAAGTCTTGCTATAAGTAGTCATGTGAATTTGGTATTCATTCGATATTTTGATGAGATGTATGTTGTCTTTCCTCTAGTGGTGTCATGTGAACGCCGACTACATGACACTTCACCAATGTTTGGCCCTAGAGGAAGGCATTAGGGAGTAATAAGTAGATGATGGGTTGCTAGAGTGACAGAAGCTTAAACCCTAGTTTATGAGTTGCTTCGTAAGGGGCTGATTTGGATCCATATGTTTCATGCTATGGTTAGGTTTACCATAATACTTCTTTTGTAGTTGCGGATGTTTGCAAGAGGGGTTAATCATAAGTGGGATGCTTGTCCAAGGAAGGGCAGCACCCAATCACCGGTCCACCCACATATGAAATTATCAAAGTACCGAATGTGAATCATATGAACGTGATGAAAACTAGCTTGACGATAATTCTCATGTGTCCTCAGGACCGCTTTCCTTTATATAAGAGTTTGTCCTTTTCTACAAAAAGGATTGGGCCATGTTTCTACACCTTATTTACTTTTATTACTTGTTACCTGTTACAAATTACCTTATCACAAAACTATCTGTTACCGATAATTTCAGTGCTTGCAGAGAATACCTTACTGAAAACTACTTATCATTTCCTTCTGCTCCTCGTTGAGTTCGACACTCTTACTTATCGAAAGGACTACGATAGATCCCCTATACTTGTGGGTAATCAAGACTCTTTTCTGGCGCCGTTGCTGGGGAGTGAAGCGCCTTTGGTAGGTGGAATTTGGTAAGGAAAATTTTATATAGTGTGCTGAAATTTACTGTCAGTTGTTACTATGGAACATAATCCTTTGAGGGGCTTGTTCGGGGTATCTTCACCCCGACCAGTAGAGCAAAGTGTTTCTCCTCAACCTACTGAAACTACTAAAAATGTTTACTTTGAAATTCCTTCGAGTATGATAGAGAAACTGCTAGCTAATCCTTTTACAGGAGATGGAACATTACATCCCGATTTGCACCTAATCTATGTGGATGAAGTTTGTTGATTATTTAAGCTTGCAGGTATGCCCGAGGATGTTATCAAGAAGATGGTCTTCCCTTTACCTTTGAAGGGAAAGGCATTGACATGGTTTAGGCTATGTGATGATATGGGATCATGGAACTACAACCGATTGAAATTGGAATTTGAGCAGAAGTTTTATCCTATGCATCTTGCTCATCGTGATCGTAACAATATATATAATTTTTGGCCTCGCAAAGGAGAAAGCATCGCTCAAGCTTGGGGGAGGCTTAAGTCAATGTTATATTCATGCACCAATCATGAGCTCTCAAGAGAAAATATTATTCAAAATTTTTGTGCTCGGCTTTCTCTTGATAAACGCTCCATGCTTGATACTTCTTGTACTGGCTCTTTTATGATGAAGACTATTGAATTCAAATGGGCTTGATTGGAAAGAATTAAACGCAACTCTGAAGATTGGGATCTCGACGAAGGTAAGGAGTCAGGTATAACACCTAAGTTTGATTGTGTTAAATCTCTTATGGAAACCGATGTTTTCCGTGAATTTAGCACTAAATACGGACTTGACTCTAAGATAGTAGCTTCTTTCTGTGAATCATTTGCTTCTCATGTTGATCTCCCTAAGGAGAAGTGGTTTAAATATAATCCTCCCATTGAAGTAAAAGTAGTTACACCTATTAAAGTTGAAGAAAAGACTATCACTTATAATGATCCTGTTGTTCCTACTACTTATATTGAGAAACCACCTTTCCCTGTTAGAATAAGGGATCATGCTAAAGATTCACCTGTGGTTCGTAAGAGTAATACTAGAACACCTACTCCCTCTGAGAAAATTAAAGTTGAATCTAGTGTTGCTATGGTTAAAGATCTCTTGGCTGATAATATTGATGGGCATGTTATTTACTTCTATGATGAAGTTGCTAGAATTGCTAGGCCCGATACTAAAAATAAACATAGACCTATTGTAGGCATGCCTGTTATTTCTGTTAAAATAGGAGATCATTGCTATCATGGCTGATGTGATATGGGTGCTATTGCAAGTGCAATACCTCATTCCTTATATAAATAAATTATGCATGATATTGCACCTGCTGAGATAGAGGAATTTGATGTTACAATTAAGCTTGCCAATAGAGACACTATTTCACCAGTGGGGATTGTTAGAGATGTTGAAGTCTTGTGTGGGAAATTTAAATTTCCTGCTGGTTTTCTTGTTCTTGGTTCCCCACAAGATAACGTTTGTCCCATTATATTTGGTAGACCCTTCTTGAATACTGTTAATGCTAGGATCGATTGCAAAAAGGATGTTGTTACTATTGGTTTGGGGGATATGTCTCATGAGTTTAATTTTGCTAAATTTCGTAGACAACCCCATGATAAAGAATTTCCTAGTAAAGATGAAATTATTGGTCTTGCTTCTATTGTCGTGCCTCTTAGTGATCCTTTAGAACAATATTTGCTAGACCATGAAAATGATATGTTTATGAATGAAAGAAGGGAAATAGATGAAGTATTCTTTAAACAGGGACCTATTTTGAAACACAACTTGCCTGTTGAAATCCTAGGGGATCCTCCTCCACCCAAAGGTGATCCCGTGTTTGAGCTTAAACCTTTACCATATACTCATAAATATGCTTATCTTGATGAGAAAGAGATATATCCCGTTATTATTAGTGCTAACCTTTCAGAACATGAAGAAAAGAAATTATTGAAAACTCTGAGGAAGCTCCGTGCTACTATTGGATATACTCTTGATGATCTTAAGGGCATTAGTCCCACTCTATGACAACACAAAATAAAATTGTAAAGGGATGCTAAACCGGTTGTTGATCACCAATGACGGTTAAATCCTAAGATGAAAGAAGTGGTAAGAAAAGAAATACTAAAGCTTCTGGAGGCAGGTATAATTTATCCCGTTGCTGATAGTCAGTGGGTAACTCCTGTCCATTGTGTCCCTAAGAAGGGAGGTATTACGGTTGTTCCTAATGATAAAGATGAATTGATCCCACAAAGAATTGTCAGAGGTTATCGAATGGTAATTGATTTTCGCAAATTAAATAAAGCTACTAAAAAGGAGCATTACCCATTACCTTTTATTGATCAAATGCTAGAAAGATTATCCAAACATACATATTTTTGCTTTTTAGATGGTTATTCTTGTTTCTCTCAAATACCTGTGTCAAAAGAGGATCAAGAAAAGACAACTTTTACTTGCCCTTTCGGTACCTTTGCTTATATATGTATGCCTTTTGGTTTATGCAATGCACCTACTACCTTTCAAAGATGTATGACTGCTATATTCTCTGACTTTTGTGAAAAGATTATTGAGGTTTTCATGGATGATTTCTCCGTATATGGAACTTCTTTTGATGATTTCTTAAGCAACCTTGATCGAGTTTTGTGGAGATGTGAAGAAACTAATCTTGTCTTGAATTGGGAGAAGTGCCACTTTATGGTTAATGAAGGTATTGTCTTGGGGCATAAAATTTCTGAAAGAGATATTGAAATTGATAAAGCTAAAGTTGATGCTATTGAAAAGATGTCGTGTCCTAAGCACATTAAAGGTATAAGAAGTTTCCTTGGTCATGCCAGTTTTTATAGGAGGTTCATTAAGGAATTCTCAAAAATCTCCAGGCCTCTGACTAATCTCTTACAAAAAGATATTCCTTTTGTCTTTGATGATGATTGTGTAGAACCATTTGAAATACTTAAGAAAGCTTTGATTTCTGCACCTATTGTTCAGCCACCTGATTGGAATTTACCCTTTGAAATTATGTGTGATGCTAGTGATTATGTTGTAGGGGCTGTTTTAGGACAAAGGGTTGATATGAAATTAAATGTTATCCAATATGCTAGTAAGACTCTGGACAGTGCCCAGAGAAATTATGCTACTACTGAAAAAGAATTTTAGCAGTTCTGTTTGCTTGTGATAAGTTTAGACCTTATATTGTTGATTCTAAAGTAACTATTCACACTAATCATGCTGCTATTAAATATCTTATGGAAAAGAAAGATGCTAAACCTAGACTTATTAGATGTGTTCTCTTGCTTCAAGAATTTGATTTGCATATTATTGATAGAAAGGGAGCTGAGAACCCCGTTGTAGACAACTTGTCTAGGTTAGAGAATGTTCTTGATGACCCGCTAGCTATTGATGATAGCTTTCCTGATGAACAATTAGCTGTCATAAATGCTTCTCGTACTGCTCCATGGTATGTTGATTATGATAATTACATTGTTGCTAAATTTATACCACCTAGTTTCACATACCAACAAAATAAAAAGGTTTTCTATGATTTAAGACATTACTTTTGGGATGACCCACACCTTTATAAAGAAGGAGTAGATGGTGTTATTAGACGTTGTGTACCTGAGCATGAACAGGAATAGACCCTACGCAAGTGTCACTCTGAGGCTTATGGAGGACACCATGCTGGAGATAGAACTGCACATAAGGTATTGCAATCCGGTTTTATTGGCCTACTCTCTTCAAGGATGCCCGTAAGTTTGTCTTGTCTTGTGATGAATGTCAAAGGATTGGTAATATTAGTAGACGTCAAGAAATGCCTATGAATTATTCACTTGTTATTGAACCATTTGATGTTTGGGGCTTTGATTATATGGGACCGTTTCCTTCCTCTACTGGATATACACATATTTTCGATGTTGTTGATTACGTTAATAAGTGGGTAGAAGCTATTCCAACTAGTAGTGTTGATCATAACACCTCTATTAAGATGCTTAAAGAAGTTATTTTTTCCGTGGTTTGTAGTCCCTAGATACTTAATGACTAATGGTGGTTCACATTTTATTCATGGTGCCTTTCGTAAGATGCTTGGTAAGTATGATGTTAATCATAGAATTGCATCTCCATATAATCCACAGTCTAGCGGTCAAGTAGAACTGAGCACTAGAGAGCTTAAATTAATTTTGCAAAAGACTGTTAATAGATCTTCAAAGAATTGGTCCAAGAAACTTGATGATGCATTAAGGGCTTATAGAACTGCATATAAAAATCCTATGGGTATGTCTACATATAAGATGGTTTATGGAAAAGCATGTCCCTTACCTCTTGAACTAGAACATAAGGCATATTGGGCCATTAAAGAGCTCAATTATGATTTCAAACTTGCCGCTGAGAAGAGGCTTTTTGATATTAGCTCACTTGATGAATGGAGAACCCATGCCTATGAGAATGCCAAATTGTTTAAAGAAAAAGTTAAAAGATGGCATGACAAAAGGATACAAAAACGTGAGTTTAATGTAGGTGATTATGTATTGTTATACAACTCTCGTTTAAGATTTTTTGCAGGCAAACTCCTTTGAAAATGGGAAGGTCCTTACATTATCGAGAAGGTCTATCATTCCGGTGCCATAAAAATCAACAACTTAGAAGGCACAAATCCAAGGGTGGTGAACGGTCAAAGAATCAAACATTATATCTAAGTTAATCCTATAAATGTTGGAATTAATGTTATCAAAACCATAACCCTGGAGGAATACATAAAGGACACTTTGTAGAACGTTTCATACTTCAAAAAGGAATAGGTATGAGGTACGGTAAGTAAACCGACTCCAATATAGTTCTAATAGAATTTTTTTCTCCATTTTGGAATATTTAAGAAAATAGGAAAATAAGGAGTAGTCCAGGAAGGACACGAGACGTCCACGAGGGTGGAGGGCACGCCCTACCCCCCTCGGCGTGCCCCCATGCCTCATGGGCACCTCGCGTGCTCTCCGGATTCCGTTTTCTTGCATGATACTTCTTTTGGTCGGTAAAAATTCATTATATAATCTCCCGAAGGTTTTAACCACCGTATCACGCAGATATTTTCTGTTTTTGTTTCAAGATGTTTTCTGCCAGGGTTGTCAAGGCAACGATGAGGGCAACGATGCTTGGCGAATGAAGATAGAGCTAAAGAGAGAAGAGCCTGGAGAGATCAACAAGGATGATGGGATCAAGAAGTCCATGGGGGATCAAGTTCCGGCAGTAGTAGACGAAGACATCCTTCAACCTCATCATAGTCTCTTTACCCCAAAGGAGATTTAAGCTTTCAAGATGATTGAGTTAGCTCGCATTCAAAACAAGTATCTCACAAGTGAAAATAATTTGTTTAAGGAGCATATCATCGCACTCAAGGGCATTATCCGAAAAATTGGAGGATCTCCTACGCTCGATGTGCGATTATCCATCATCACCAACACCTTCTTCACCAACAAAGAAGAACTGGGTATCGGGTATGGGCACTCCCCTTGGCAACTGCCAAGCTTGGGGGAGTGCCCCGGTATCGTATCACCATCACACTTCTATTTTTACCGTTTTTCTTAGTTTGATCCTTTTGGTAATATCTTGATCTAGTAGAATAAAGTTTAGTATGATCTAGTTTTGAGTTTTGCTTTATAATCCTTCTATGTAATCGAGTCCGTGAGCTATATATAATAAAGATTAGTGTTGAGTCAAGGGCTTGATTTTCTTGCTATGATCTTGAGGGAATAAAAATAATAGAGAAGAGAAAGAATAAAAAGAATTAAAGAGATCATATGGATCTTATGGAGAGTAATGACTTCACATATAAAAAGTATGATGAATAAAAGTTGTTAGAGTTGACAAACATAGTTTTGGTCATCGTTGCAATTAATAGGAAGTAATAAAGAAAGAGAGGTTTTCACATATACATATACTATCTTGGACATTGTTTATGATTGTGAGCACTCATTAAAATATGACATGCTAAAGAGTTGACGTTGGACAAGGAAGACAACGTAATGGGTTATGTTTTCTTATATCCGAAATAAATTATATTGTCATGGATCATCCAACATGTTGAGCCTGGCTTTCCCCCTCATACTAGCCAAATTCTTTGCACCAAGTAGAGATACTACTTGTGCTTCCAAATATCTTTTAACCCAGTTTTGCCATAAGAGTCCACCATATCTACCTATGGATTGAGTAAGATCCTTCAAGTAAGTTGTCATTGTTGCAAGCAATAAAAATTTCTCTCCAAATATGTATGATTTATTAGTGTGGAGAAAATAAGCTTTATACGATCTTGTGATGTGGAAGAAATAAAAGCGACGGACTACATAATAAAGGTCCATATCACAAGTGGCAATATAAAGTGATGTTCTTTTGAATTAAGACTTCGTGCATCCAACCATAAAAGCACACGACAACCTCTGCTTCCCTCTGCGAAGGGCCTATCTTTTATTCTTGTCTTATACTTCATACAAGAGTCATGGTGATCTTCACCTTTCCTTTTTACATTTTATACTTTGGCAAGCACAATGTGTTGGAAAGATCTATTATTGTTGGCATTACCCTTGAGGTAAAAGGTTGGGATGCAAAACTATAAGCCCCTATCTTTCTCTATGTCCGACTAAAACTTCATAACCATAAATATTGCGTGAGTGTTAGCAATTGTGAAAGACTAAATGATGGTTGAGTATGTGGACTTGCTGAAAAGCTCTTCTATTGACTCTTTCCTATGTTATGATAAATTGCAATTGCTTCAATGACTGAGATTATAGTTTGTTGGTTCTCAATGAAATTTCCGATTCATACTTGACATTGTGAATGAATTGTTACTTTAGCATAAGAAATCATATGGCAATATCTATATATGTTGTTGTCCTAAGAATGGTCATGATGCCCTCATATCCTTATTTTATTTTATCGACACCTCTCTCTCTAAACATGTGGACATATTTTTCGATATCGGCTTTCGCTTGAGGACAAGCGAGGTCTAAGCTTGGGGGAGTTGATACGTCCATTTTGCATCATGCTTTTATATTGATATTTATTGAATTATGGGCTGTTATTACACATTATGTCACAATACTTGTGCCTTTTCTCTCTTATTTTATAAGGTTTACACGAAGAGGGAGAATGCCGGCAGCTGGAATTCTGGGCTAGAAAAGGAGCAAATATTAGAGACCTATTCTGCATAACTCCAAAAGTCCTGAAACTCCACGAAAGTCAGTTTTGGAATATATAAAAAATATTGGGTGAAGAAAGCATCAGAGAGGAGCCAGCCACTGTCCATGAGGGTGGGCAGCGCGCCCTACCCCCCTGGGCGCGCCCCCTGCCTCGTTTCTTCGGGAACTCCATGATACGTCCATATTGCATCATGCTTTTATATCGATATTTATTGCATTATGGGCTATTATTACACATTATGTCACAATACTTATGCCTATTCTCTCTTATTTTACATGGTTTACATGAAGAGGGAGAATGCCGGCAGCTGGAATTTCTGGGCTGGAAAAGGAGCAAATATTAGAGACCTATTCTGCACAGCTCCAAAAGTCCTGAAAATCCACGAGAGCTATTTTCAGAATATATAAACAATATTCGGCGAAGGAAGCACCAGAGTGGGGCCACCCACCATCCATGAGGGTGGGGGCGTGCCCTACCCCCTGGGCGCGCCCCCTGCCTCATGGGCCTCCTGGCAGCCCTCTGGTGCCCATCTTCTACTATATGAGGTCTTTCGTCAGAAAAAAATTATAAGCAACCTCACGGCATGAAACTCCGCCGCCACGAGGCGGAACCTTGGCGGAACTAATCTAGGGCTCCGGTGGAGCTGTTCTGTCGGGGAAACTTCCCACCGGGAGGGGGAAATCATCACGATCGTCATCACCATCGATCCTCTCATCAGGAGGGGGTCAATCTCCATCAATATCTTCACCAGCACCATCTCATCCCAAATCCTAGTTCATCTATTGTATCCAATATTTGTCCTAAAACCTCAGATTGGTACCTGTGGGTTGCTAGTAGTGTTGATTACTCCTTGTAGTTGATGCTAGTTGGTTTATTCGGTGGAAGATCATATGTTCAGATCCTTTATGCATATTAATGCCCCTTTGATTATGAACATGAATATGATTTGTGAGTCGTTACGTTTGTTCCTGAGGACATGGGAGAAGTCTTACTATAAGTAGTATTTTGATGAGATGTATGTTGTCTTTCCTCTAGTGGTGTCATGTGAACGTCGACTACATTACATTTCACCATTGTTTGGGCCTAGAGGAAGGCATTGGAGAGTAATAAGTAGATGATGGGTCGCTAGAGTGATAGAAGCTTAAATCCTAGTTTATGAGTTGCTTCATAAGGGGCTGATTTGGATCAATATGTTTCATGCTATGGTTAGGTTTACCTTAATACATCTTTTGTAGTTGCGGATGCTTGCAAGAGAGGTTAATCATAAGTGGTATGCTATCCAAGGAAGGGTAGCACCCAAGCACCAGTCAACCCACATATCAAATTATCAAAGTACCGAACGCGAATCATATGAACGTGATGAAAACTAGCTGCACGATAATTCCCATGTGTCCTCGGGAGCGCTTTCCTTTATATAAGAGTTTGTCCAGGATTGTCCTTTGCTACAAAAAGGATTGGGCCATCTTGCTGTACCTTATTTCCTTTTATTACTTGTTACCTGTTACAAATTACCTTATCACAAAACTATCTGTTACCGATAATTTCAATGCTTGCAGAGAATACCTTACTGAAAACTGCTTATCATTTCCTTCTGCTCCTTGTTAGGTTCGACACTCTTACTTATCGAAAGGACTACGATAGATCCCCTATACTTGTGGGTCATCAGTACCAATCTGATGTTTTGAGACAAAGATCAGATACAAGAGATGAACTAGGGTATGAGAGGGGATGGTGATGGTGAAGATGTTGATGGAGATTGACCCCCTCCTGATGAGAGGATCGATGGTGATGACGATGGTGATGATTTCCCCCTCCCGGAGGGATGTTTCGCCGGCAAAACAGCTCCGTGGGAGCCCTAGATTGGTTCTGCCAAGGTTCCGCCTCGAGACGGCGGCGCTTCGTCCCGAAAGCTTCCTTCTGATTTTGTCTAGGGCAAAAGACACCTTATACCAGAAGATGGGCATCGGGGGCCTGCCAGGTGGCCCACGAGGTAGGGGGTGCGTCCAGGGGGTAGGGCACGCCCCTACCCTCGTGGATGGTGGCTGGCTCCCCTCTGATGCTTTCTTCGCCCAATATTTTTAATATATTCCAAAACTGACTTTCGTGGAGTTTCAAGACTTTTGGAGTTATGCAGAATAGGTCTCCAATATTTGCTCCTTTTCCAGCCCAGAATTCCAGCTGCCGGCATTCTCCCTCTTCATGTAAACCTTATAAAATAAGAGAGAAAAGGCATAAGTATTGTGACATAATCTGTAATAATAGCCCATAATGCAATAGATATCGATATAAAAGCATGATGCAAAATGGACGTATCATGGACTTCTCGAAGAAACGATGCGACTTCATCATGATGACCGGAAGCAGAGAGATGAAGACATCAACGTAGTGGATCGACTTCTTCGAGAAAAGCAACCAGGAATAGAAGATTTGTTAGAATTTCATAACCAGAACTTTACCCCTTACTCCACCTCTTAAAATCTCGGGACAAGATTTCTTGTAGTGGAGGAGAATTGTAATGCATGGGTAGTTATGCTACAGTAATACCATGCTAATGATGCCACATCACCACGATAACTGTTGTCGATCTCGAGATGGTTCAAAAACGTTTCAATTCAAATTTCAAAAAACAAGTCAAATTCTTATTTCTTCAAACTGTCAAATAAAAATGTTCGTTGGGTTGCAAATATTCACTAGGTAATTAACATGTAGGAACCAACATTAAATGGATTTTTAAATTTCCCCTAGAAATAACTAAAGTGGTAAAGCATCCCCTATTATGCCCACTAAAATATGAACTTATATTCAAACATTTCCAGATAACCCCGAACTTTTTGGACAATACCCAAAATATCAATAGGTAATTATGTGAGGAGCTTCAATGTTAACTAAAATCGTTTAGTACCTAAACTAAATACAAAACAGTAGAAAAATAAGAAAAAGGAAAAAAGAAAAAGAATAGAATGAAAAGACCTAATCTACTGGGCACTTGGCCCATTTAGCAAATTGTCCAAGCACAACCCATCCCACCTATCCCTTTTCTTCCTACTACTCACAGAGAACTCTGTGGCCGCACGCACAGCGTCCACGCCGCAGATCCTCCACCCATCGGCCATCCACTGGTGCCCCAAGGGGATAAGAGCCTCGTCGACCCCCTAGCGAACCCTAGTACCCACTCACTCCCTCTCCCTCGCTCGTTCTCTCGCTCTGTATTCCACACAACGCCGCCATTGCCATGCACCACTTGGTCCCGCGGCCATCGCCGTCCCCGCGCCCCACCAATGTGTCCAGCAACTCCGGCGTGGTCCTCTTCATCGTCATCGTCCCTGGGACATGGTCAAGGAGCCGCCACAACGTCGCCATCGACCACCTCGTCCTCTACCTCCGGCCACCGTGACGCCATCGACGGATTCGTCGTCTTCACTGCACCCCCGGCATCCTCGAGCTCGTCCCCAGAACCGCGGTGAACTCCTCTCCCCATTCCCCCTAATTGCACCTTGATTCGTCGTCGTAGGCCGTCGTTCCACTGCCATGGCCGGAGCTCTGCCCGTCGTGCTCCTGACCGCGCCCCACCTAGCGATGGGCCATGACCTGCCTCGCTCTCTAGGCGTCCCTGGCTGCGCCCCCACTACCTCTATGCGCCGCTGCTGCCCCATGGCCGTCCCGCGCTTGTCGCGGCCCGTGCCCCGCACCGCCGCTCCCCTACTACTATCGCTGTCGTGCGTGCTACTACTGTTGTTTGCTTGTTGCTGCTATGGATGCTCTTGCGCCGCTGCTTGCCTTCGCCCCGCTCCTCGCCGTGACCGCTACCTCGCCCACGCGTGCCCGTGACCCACTTCACCCGCTTCACCCACCCCTCCCCCGGCCGGAGCTCCGCCCACTGCTTCCCCTATCTACCTCGCCCCACTGTTGCTTCTGCCGCCGCCGTCCACAGCTCGTCCCGCGCCCCCGCCTTTTTCCTGCTTGCACGGCCACCCCTATGCGCGTGCCCGTGCTTGGCTGCTCACTGCGTCTGCGGCTCGGCCGCCGCGCTCCTGGGCCGCGCCCGCTTGCCATCGCTGCCCGCTGCTACTCGTTCATCGGCGGCGACCCGCACCCACGTCCCTCACTCGACGGCCGAGGCCCGAACCTGCGTGCCTCCTAGCCCCCCCCCCCCCCCCCCGACGACCCACCGCCCGCCGGCTCTCACCTACACGGGCGTGAAGTTTGGCCAGAGAGGCCAACTAGCCCTCTGGATATGACGCCCCCTTTCTTACATGTTTTTATTTGCCACTAACCCACACATCGGGCACTGACCACCGGGCCCCACCTATTAAATTAAACTTTTTTTAAAACGAAATTAGTAAAGCCATTGACACATGGACCGAGTCATCTCTTTGACCGGTCAACACATTGACCCGTCAACTGCTGAGTCAGTAGTTGACTGGCCCTACTGTCAGCCTCTCACAGCACTCTGCTGGGTACACTTCAGGGTGTACTTAGCATTTTCCCTATTTTTCTAAATCTTTACCTAATAATAAAGCAAATTGGGTTTCTTTCGTCCGCCATGGCATTTTTCAAAAAAGTCCCTCTATTTCAGATAATTCAACTCGCAGTCCTGTTTTAAGTTAAAACGAATCGTTATTTCTATATTTTACACAAAAGTCCATGTCTTTTCTTGAAATCAACCCGGTGTCCGGATTTAAGTCACACCCGAACAATTATTTTACATTTTTCAAAAAAACCTGATATTTTAGATAATTCATCCGCGGATCATATTTAAGTCAAACAAATGCTTTTGAAAATCATCCATATCTTTTAAACCGTAACTCCGATTTGAACATGTTATATATGAAATTTGATTAGAAAAATATGTAGAATATGAATATGTGATTACTTTTACCTGTTATGTATTTTTAAATATTATTTTGGAATATATTTGAGTCAAACCAAATGATTTTCTAAATTATTTGTATCTTTTAAACCGTAACTTCGATTTTAACATATTATATATGAAATTTTATTAGAAAAATGTGTGAAATCTAAATATGATGTTAATTTTACCTGTTAAATATTTTAAAATATTGTTGTGGAAGCAAACTTATAATTTATAGCGCAAGATTCGTTTTTTCATACCAGCGACGATACGGATTGCAAATAAATACCCCACTATAACGATATACGGAAAAGAAAACATCGATAACTACACATGCATACCTCTGAAAAATGTCGCAGGGGAAAACAACAGATTTCTCATCGTGAGAGTGAGACAAAGCGAGTGAGAGAGAGAGAGGGAGAGGGAGGAGAGAGGGAGAGAGAGGCGGCTTAGGATTAACCATATTCAACACACGTTTTTTGTTGTTTTATGTGAACACCGAGGCCATCGCCGACGAGGGTGAGAAGGAGGATAAGCGGCAACACAAATATGATGCCTCACAAAAATAAAGGAGATGGACCTATTGTGGTCTTAAGTGATGGTTGTTGAGTTAAGAGCGTGTGTTATGTTTTCTCTCCCATTGCAATCCACGGGTTCTTTTGCTTAATAATAAATCCAGTAATTTTAGAAAAATATTAAAAAAAATTCAAAAATTAATAGAAAATTATGCGTAACTCGGATGAAAATGTTATATACATGAAAGTTGCTCAGAACGACGAGACGAATCCGAATAGGAAGTCCGTTCATCCGCGACACATCCCTAGCATAGCGAACATGCAACTTTTCCCCTCTGGTTCGTTTGTCAAAAAACGCGAAACACCGGAAATACTTTACCAGATGTTTTCCCCCTTCGCCGGTACCACCTACCACCGTGTTAGGGCACACCTAGCACCGCTCATTGTCATGTCATGAATCGTCATGCTTATGTTTGCATTATATTTATTGTTTCTTCCCCCTCTTCTCTCGTTAGACACCAAGAGCGATGCCGCTGGTACTCAGTACGACTACGGTGTTGACGACCCCTCCTTCTCTGCCGAGCTTCCAGGCAAGCCCCCCCCCCCCTTGATCGACCTGATATCGCCTATTCCTTCTCCCTACTGCTTGCATTAGAGTAGTGTAACATGTTACTGCTTTCGGTTAATCCTATTTTGCTGCATAGCCTATCTTTGCTACTACTGTTGTTACCTTTACCTGCAATCCTAAATGCTTAGTATAGGATGCTAGGATTCCATCAGTGGCCCTACATTCTTATCCGTCTGCCATGCTATACTATCAGGCCGTGATCACTCGGAAGGTGATCACAGATATATACTTATATACATAATATATGATGCATGTGGTGACTAAAGTCGGGTCGGCTCATAGAGTACCCGTGAGTGATTCGTGGATTGGGGGCTGAAAGGACCTTTGTTCGATGGCCCTCTTGGTGGATCTTTGTGGCGAAGCGACATGGCAGGTTGATACCACCTAGGAGAGAGGTGGGTCTGGCCCTAGTCGGCATCCATAGTTACATCAATTAACACGCTTAACGAGATCTTGGTATATGATCTGAGTCTGGCCACTGGCCTATACGCACTAACCACCTACGCGGGAGCAGTTATGGGAACTCGATGTCGTGGTATCAACCGAAGCCTTCTTGACGTCAGCGACTGAGCGGCACACACCGGGTTGTACCGCGTAATGCAACTTCCTTTGTAATGGAGGTTTCTCGGTCTGCTCACCGGCCGCGTATGCAACATGGAGGTGTGCAATGGGAGATGGGCCCAGACCCCTGTGCACTTAGGATTTAGACTGACGTGCTGACCTCTCTATTGTGCCTAGGTGGGGCTGCGATGTGTTGATCTTCCGAGGCTGGGTATGACCCAGGAAAGTGTGCCCGGCCAAAGGGATCGAGCGTGTTGGGTAATGTGGTGCGTCCCTGCAAGGAAGTTTATCTATTCAAATAGTCGTGTCCCTCGGTGAAAGGACGACTCGGAGTTGTACCTCGACCTTATGACAACTAGAACCGAATACTTAATAAAACACACCATTCCAAGTGCTAGATACAACCCGGTGATCACTCTCTCACAGGGTGACGAGGAGAGGATCGCCGGGTAGGGTTATGCTATGTGATGATACTTGGTGAACTTACCATCTACTCTCTCCGATATGCTTCAAGATGGAGGCTGCCAGAAACGTAGTCTTCGATAGGACTAGCTATCCCCCTCTTATTCTGGCATTCTGCAGTTCAGCCCACAGATACAATCCATTTCATTGATACCAATGCATATGTAGTGTAGATCCTTGCTTGCGAGTACTTTGGATGAGTACTCACGGCTGCTTTACTCCCCTTTTCCCCTTTCTATACCTGGTTGTTGCGACCAGATGATGGAGCCCAGGAGCCAGACGCCACCGACGATGACTCCTACTACACCAGAGGTGCCTACTACAACATGTAGGCCGCCACCGACGACCAGGAGTAGTTTAGGAGGATCCCAGGCAGGAGGCCTACGCCTCTTTCAATCTATATCCCAGTTTGTGCTAGCCATCTTATGTCAACTTGTTTAACTTATGTCTATACTCATATATTGTTGCTTCCGCTGACTCGTCTATGATCGTGCTCTTGTATTCGAGCCCTCGAGGCCCCTGGCTTGTAATATGATGCTTGTATGAATCATTTTTTTAGAGTTGTGTTGTGATATCTTCCCGTTAGTCCCTGATCTTGATCATACACGTTTGCATGTATTATTAGTGTACGATTGAATCGGGGGCGTCACATTTACCCTACATTTATGTAACGCCCACGATGCGGCTATATCTCCCATGTGTCGAGGCATGACTTAGAGGCATAGCCGCATGGTGGTTTTGTCGCAAGAGGGGTAATCTTCACATAATCCCATGTACTGAATAAGAAAGGGATAAGTAGTTGGCTTACAATCGCCACTTCACACAAATAAAAAGTTAAACATACATCATCCAGAGTACACTCAAGGTCCGACTATGGAACCAAAATAAAAGAAGGCAACCCCAAATGCAAGATCCCCGATCGTCCCAACTGGGCTCCACTACTGATCATCAGGAAATGACACATAGTAAAGACCAAGGTCCTCGTCGGACTCCCACTTGAGTTCGGTAGCATCACCTGCACTGGTATCATTGGCACCTACAACTATTTGGAAGTATCCGTGAGTCACGAGGACTCATCAATCTCACACCCGCGAGATCAAGACTATTTAAGCTTATGGGTAGGATAAGGTAATGAGGGGGAGCTGCAGCAAGCGCTAAGCAATTATGGCGGCTAACATACGCAAATAAGAGTAAGATCAGTGCTACGCAACGGTCGTGAAGCTAGAATTGATCAACAAGTGATCTTGAAGCTACTTACGTTCAAACATAACCCAAGGCCGTGTTCACTTCCCGGACTCCGCCGAAAAGAGACCATCATGGCTACACACGTGGTTGATTCATTTTAATTAAGTCAAGTGTCAAGTTCTCTACAACCGGATATTAACAAATTCCCATCTGCCACATAACCGCGGGCATGGCTCTAGAAAGTTTATACCCTGCAGGGGTGTCCCAACTTACCCCATCACAAGCTCTCACGATCAACAAAGGATATTCTTTCTCCCGGAACAACCCGATCAGACTCGGAATCCCGGTTACAAGACATTTCGACAACAATAAAACAAGACTAGCAAAGCTGACTGACTGTGCCGAAAAATCCCGATAGGAGCTGCACATATCTCGTTCTCAGGGCACACCGGATAGGTTAAGCTACGAGTAAAACCAGCCCTCAAGTTCCTTCGAGGTGGCCCCGCAGGTTGCCCGGTTCGGACCAACACTCAGAGGAGCACTAGCCTAGGGGTGTTTAAAATAAAGATGACCCTTAAGTCGGCAGAGTTTTATTCAAGGTTGGGCCTTGCTGGACGAGTTTTATTCAACGAGTGAACCCAAGGTAGGCAAAAGGTAAAACCAAGGTTGGGCCTTGCCGGAGGAGTTTTATTCAAAGCGAACTGTCAAGGGGGGTCATATAACCCCGACCGCATAAGGAGAGCAAAATCAAGGAACATAACACTAGTATGACGGAAAATAGGGCGGTAAGAGTGGAACAAAACACCAGGCATAAGGCCAAGCCTTCCACCCTTTACCAAGTATATATATGCATTAATAAAATGAGAGATAATGTGATATCCCAACATAATCATGTTCCAACATGGAGCAATCTTCAATTTCACCTGCGACTAACAATGCTATAAGAGGGCTGAGCAAAAGCGGTAACATAGCCAAACAACGGTTGCTAGGAAGGTTGGTTAGAGGCTTGACATGGCAATATGGGAGGCATGATATAACAAGTGGTAGGTAGCGCGACATAGCGATATAACGAACAACTAGTCATCTTGCCTGAGATCCCGCAAGGAAGAAGAATGAGTCCATGAAGAAGACAAACAGACGTAGTCGAACGAATCATCACAACTCCGGAACAAAACCGAAGCTAACGAGAGAAGCCAACCAGAAAGAAGCAAGCAACATGGTAAACACACAAGTATAAATATGGCATGATGCACAACAAAGGATGATGCATGTCCGGTTTAAATATGCATGGCATGGCAAAGTACACAAACAAAACTACAAGTTAAGTGGAGCTCAACATGTAACAAGATGCATGTTGACGAAACACCACATTCGATTATTTAGTTCACTCCCTGTTAGGTACTCAACAATATTAAATGTTGGTTAAGATGGCAAGAGGTGAAGCATAAGTAAGCTACACATTTTAGGCATTTCTAACTGAGGCCGGAAACAACAAATAACCATTCCAGTAAATCCCCAGATGTCATTTAGCAATTGATCCAAACAACAATTTAAACATTCTTGATTTTGTTATCGTGATGCGAATGACATTTGCAATTTTTATGAAAATGTTGATAAGAGCATGTTATGAAGCATTTGTCATCGTGGCGGAAACGAAAGGGGTGCCACGACATCGAATACGAAAATGATGCCACGACAACATATCGGTTCCGGTAGCTCATGAAGATAACAGTGCAAAAGGAAAAGTGACGGGAGCATGTCATGCAAGGATGGTGGGGTGCTCCCGGATACCGGATTCCCACGGGTCAACGGCATGGCAACCGAGGAACAACATGCAAGAGACAATTCGAGCACGGTGCAAGCACGAGCATCTCATACATCACACATGCATTCGTTCACGGGTCGACTTGGCGGTTATACCTTTGAAGCGTGCGTTTTGAGGCGGACCGAGTTCAAAGTGATGGAGAAGTTCACGAATCGGCGTGGAAGTAGTGGTACTTTTCCGAAGAGGCACCTGACGAATCCAACGTCTCCGAGGCGATGGTGGTCATTCACGGCAACTGTAGTTGAACTTGTAGGATCGCCAATTTCGTGGTACTTAGGCGAATCCACGGGAAACAGTTGTCGTACACGGTTCATCGAGGAACTAGACGTTTCGGCCCGTAGTCATTCGAGCGTCCGACGATAGTGGTACTTGGCAAAATGCACGTCGACGGTAGGGATCCAGCTTGCCGTTTCAATGGGGTAGTTGGCGTCGTGGTACTTGGAGATTCCCGAGGTTTTGACGATCCGGCGAGACGACATGGTTCAGGGCAGTCTCGATCGTGATGGTCTCTATCTCCAAAGTGGCACAAGGAGAGATGCACGATCGTGGTCATCTTCGGACCTGGGGCTCCATGTTGGCGTCGTGGTGGTCTTGTAGCAGCAACCAGGGCGTCGGGGAGGAGATGGTCGTGGCGAGGCGATCAGAGGCGTGAGGAGGTGGTCCTGGTCGCGACAAGAGAAGGCAGCGGGGTGACGCCCTTGCCGGATGGAGCTAGAGCAGGAGAACCCTGGCGAGGACGAAGGTGGGGATCTCGGGCAGGAGGTGCCCATAGCTGGAGCAGAGGAGGGGTCAACGCCCGACGACGAGGTGCAGCGGCGGGAGCTTCGAGCTCGGTCGGCTGCGGCCATGGAGCACGGCAGCGCGGAGGCGGGGCACTTGAGGGTACAGCGTGGAGGAGGCTCGCGTGAAGGGAGAGAGACGGGGAGGCATGGGCGAGGAGGTGGAAGCCGGCAGCGGCTGCTCCGTGGCACGAGGCCATGGTGAGCAGGCGGTGGCCATGGACGGTGAAGCAGCACGGCGGCAAGCTTCTGCAGCCATGGAAGAGACGAGGCAAGGGGCGTCAGAGCTCCATGGATCGGGTGCGGGGAGCTCCTCTCCCTGGCCCGATGCGTACGTGCGGCGCTGGAGGGATCGAGATAGGCAGAGTGAGTTGGGGATGGGGACAAGCGAGGTAGATGCTAGGGTTACATCGATGCGCGGCTGGGCCTTACAGATGGATGGGCCGGCCTGGGAGTCAGGCCCAAGAGGCCAGCGGGCTAGCTATCTTTCTCTCCTCTCTTCTATTCCCTTCTCTTTTCAGAAAAAAAATAGGGAGAGACTAAAAGAATCAAGAGAAAAGGCAATGGAGAAGAATAAAATTGTGGGATATTTTTGTCAGGATTTACGGTATATTTCCAACCCAACAAAAGTAGTTCCCGCAAAAAAAGGCGAAGTTAAATCCAAAATTATTTAACTTGCACCAAAGGAGTTTGAATGGAGTAAGATTTCGGAGTGTCCAAAAATGTTGAGAATTTAGACAGAGCCTCGATAATTGGGAAAATAAATTATGGGCAAGGTTAGAGAGACAAAACTTGAAGAAGGAAAGGCCAAGGAATTTAACATGCACGTATGTTGTGGTAAATTCCAATTAATGGAATATACATTTTATAGCTCCCTAATAATATTGAGAGGATATATGTTATAAAGAGAAACCACCATGTGCATTTCCCTTGATTTAAATGGATCGAAGATCCATACAATTTATTTATTTGAGTTGCAAAAATTAATGAACTTGATGGCATGATGACATGATGCAATGCAAAAATAAATAGAGCAAGCACAAATGAAACACACGGCGGTCACGAAAATATGGAAGTCTTTAGGAGCGTCGGTCTCGGGGCGTCATAACACTCCTCCACTTACAAGAGATCTCGTCCCGAGATCTAAGGATGGCACCAAAGAGGAGCGAAAGAGGAAGAGGTAAAATAAAGTTGCTTCTTTGACAAACGAGTGAAACCAAAGAACCTTAGAAGGTTGAAAACTGAAAGAAGAACACACATAGTTAAACCGAATTGAGAGCACTCCGATACAAAAAAGAAACAAGGAACACCATGTGAACCTTGGAGGTTGCAGAGCTATGAATGACGAGCACAATGGAAAAGAAGGAATTGAAACCACTCTAGTTGAAACGAGATAAACAAGGAACGAGGAAGAACAAATTCGAATAGCACTCTGGTTGAAAAGAGACCCAAGACTTGATAAGATGGGAAGACCTTGAGCAGAGGACACAACACTCTTGCTAAACGGATAAGAAAGGAAAAGAACATAATATTTACAAAATGAGATGATGGGTCGAAGAGAGCAACATCACAATGCCTGCGGAACGAGAGAATAGAATCTAGATTGTTGGGATAAAGGGACGGCAAAGAAAACAACATCGTCTACCACAATTGAATTTGAGAGAGCATCCTAATAAAGAAGGATTGAACGGAGTTGTTGAGAATTAAACAACAAAAGAATAAGGATGTAGTGGGTTTATGGAAAACGTCTCAAAATTATGAGGTGAAATTCTACCACTAACAGAAACAATAGATTGGATTGATATCAACAAGGAGTCGAGAAACTTATTTCACCGGGAGGATAAATGAGGAACTTGGGTCCTTTATAAGTACCATAAATATCATCAATCCTTAGGGAAAGCTTTAGGTGAAATATAACCCAAGATAACTCCAATGAAGAGATTGATGGGTTGAAAAGATCTCGTGAACGAATTGAAAATGATGGGTTTAAAATATGTCATTCCGAACAACTTGTTAATCATGAACCATGAAGGGAGATTGTCAAGAATGATATAACACCTTGTCAAAAGATAAGATAGAGAGAATTGCACTTTGGAATGCAAGATGAATAATACTTGAACTCCTCAAAACAAAACATGTGTTGAGCACTATGTTTATTTGAGAGTATCGCTTGGCGGATCTTAACTTCGAGAGAGATCTTGAAGAACAATTAATGAATGAAAAGAATCCTTGACGAACCACCATGAAGAAACTCTCAAAGAACTCCGGATAGACAAAAAGAAGGTCGCAAGTTAAAGAAGCTTGAAAAGAATAAGATGATTCCTTGCATTGATTAGATGGAGCTTCGCGATGATATAACCGAGAAAACTTGGAACTCCTGAAAGAAAGAAGAACAACTGAAATCAAGAATTTTGATGAACCTCCGGAATAAGGAATTAATCACTTGGATGAAACAAGAATAAGAATTACATTATGCTTAGCCTTCATCAATTAAATTCATGACAAGCAATGGATTTGGCATACTACTCATTCTCATTGGAAATGATAAAGGAGAGATATAGCGTAAACTTGGGAAGGTCTTCAACAAACCACCGGTGGGAATTCGAAATAACGAGTGCATTGATATGATAATGAAGGAAGAGAAATCTTGAACAAACCACCATAAGAATTGAAAATGAAAGTAGCAAGGCACAATTCACCGGAAAGATCGGAAAATGAGACGAAGATACTTGAGTGAATTTAGGTCCATGAGAACAAAGATATCACGAGCAGACTAGAGAATACTTGAATGATGCACAGGTAAGATTGGAGAACGAGAGCTGAAAGCTGGAATGAATAATTCTGAGATGATGGGCTCTGGAGAATCAAACTGAAAAGAGTCCTGAATTGCTCCGGATGGGTGAAATAATTCTCGCAATCGAAAACAATTATGAGAGGATGGCATCAAGCTTGAACTTCGCATCTTTGGAGGAGCAGGTAAAGGGTTTAAGGGAAATCCTCTTTGGTCTTCAAAATCCGAGAATGATGACGAGAAAAACTACCATGATTTGTTGAGACACTCCGGAATGAAGAATACAAAGGTTGAATCAACGATGAAAGAATTTGAAAGATCTTGGAGAAAGACATATGACAGATGATACTTCATTCTTACGTCAACTTTGAAAGAATTTGAGAATAACTACGGAAAAAATGAGAAGAGTCGGGTAAGATCCTGGGAAAAAACATGTGGGTTATGGGCCCACTCAAAAGAAACACCTTTCAAAAATATTGCTTGAAAGATATTGCACCGGTTGAATTAAATGGCTCAAAAGAGATAACAACCTCGAGATATCTTGAACTAATTAGGAATGAAAACACGAATCTCCTGAGATATCTTCAGTACTCTAGAACAAATGAATGGAGAGAAGTGGATGATTAAGAGGTGCACTGGCATGAGAAAGCATTTGAAACAAGGGAAGGAATGTGATCAACACTGTAGGCTTGAATTTAGTCCGCCAGAGAAGAAAAATAATGAAGAATGATGAACTTTAAGCTTCCTTAGTATCTTCCTGAGAATCACCGGATAAGAACATTGATGGAAAAGAGTGGGGAGACTTCCCGTCAATAAAAGGATACTTGATTAAGAAATCCGAGTCCTTGAAGAAAAGGGTGGGAGGGCGGGAAAAGAAAGACAACTTGGGATGGATGAAACAAACACCGTTGAGAAAAAAACTTAGAATTCATCTTGCGAATGTTCGAATGATCGGATGCACTTGAAGAGAAGCACATCGGTTGGAAAAGAATTGGCACGACCATTCGGCAAGAATAAAAGGATTAGTACTCCCATAGAAACACAACAACACTGCTTAGGGAAGGTATGGAATCAACACTTGACATTGAAGCAACTCGAATACCACAACTCAAAACAAAACAAAGGATTTGGCTTGGAAAATTAGCCGGAACAAACATATAATGGACCCCATATGTATCATATGTCTATTGGAAAGATATCCTACGAGATACTTGAATTCCCACCTATAATCTCCTGAAACTTTCTGGTTATGCAATCTGGTGTTGGGGATACAGGGGAGGCATAATATCTCACCCAAACTAACAATCCCTACATCCAGCTGTATCCATCCTTCAACACATAACCAAGAAACCTTCGGAATCATGTACCTCAACCTTCAAAAAGCATCCGTTATACGAGTTATGGCAACACTCCTGAACTCCCTCCCTAGTACTGGGTGGTATCGAGGTTATCTCACCAACAACTGCCTAAAAGAGATTTTTGATGTCGGCGAACTCAGGTATTCCAGAACTGCAATGATAAAATTGTGACGACAACACCTCGGAGCTCAACTCCCCGGGATACTGCCACAACCCCTAAATGTTAGGAGGCACCAAGAACAATGTTATCATCACAAAAATATCAGAACGATTCCAAGATACCCGCATGATCCTAAAAAAATTCATGAAATTTGAGGAGAGGAAAGTTAAAACATATACATCAGGAGACCTCACCAGAGCGACGAAGGGACTGAGGAGTAAAAAGAATCCTACTCTCTGATATATATAATCCTAAGACTCAAAAAAATTTTGTTCTAGACTCAACAACGTGAGCGATTCGATCAAGCAGGGGGCTCCTAAGTCGGGGATGGCTCTGATACCAACTTGTAATGCCCATGATGCGGCTATATCTCCCACGTGTCGAGGCACGACTTAGAGGCATAGCCGCATGGTGCTTTTGTCGCAAGAGAGGTAATCTTCACACAATCCCATGTACTGAATAAGAAAGGGATAAGTAGTTGGCTTACAATCGCCACTTCACACAAATAACAAGTTAAACATACATCATCCAAAGTACAATCAAGATTTGACTACGGAACCAAAATAAAAGAAGACAACCCCAAATGCTAGATCCCTGATCATCCCGACTGGGCTCCACTACTGATCATCAGGAAATGACACATAGTAACGACCAAGGTCCTCGTCGAACTCCCACTTGAGTTCGGTAGCATCACCTGCACTGGTATCATCGGCACTTGCAACTGTTTGGAAGTATCCATGAGTCACGAGGACTCAGCAATCTCACACCCGCGAGATCAAGATTATTTAAGCTTATGGGTAGGATAAGGTAATGAGGTGGAGCTGCAGCAAGCGCTAAGCAATTATGGTGGCTAACATACACAAATAAGAGTAAGATGAGAAGGTACACAGCAGTCGTGAAGCTAGAAGTGATCTTGAAGCTACTTACGTTCAAACATAACCCCAGGCCGTGTTCACTTCTCGGACTCTGCCGAAAAGACACCATCACGACCACACATAACCGCGGGCACGGCTCTCGAAAGTTTATATCCCGCAGGGGTGTCCCAACTTAGCCCATCACAAGCTCTCATGATCAACGAAGGATATTCCTTATCCCGGAACAACCCGACCAGACTCAGAATCCCGGTTACAAGACATTTCGACAACGGTAAAACAAGACCAGCAAAGCCGCCCGACTGTGCCGACAAATCCCGATAGGAGCTGCACATATCTCGTTCTCAGGGCACACCGGATAGGTCAAGCTACGAGTAAAACCAGCCCTCAAGTTTCCCCGAGGTGGCCCCGCAGGTTGCCCGGTTTGGACCAACACTCAGAGAAGCATTGGCCCGGGGGTGGTTTAAAATAAAGATGAGCCTTGAGTCTGCAGAACCCAAGGGAAAGGTATAGGTGGTAGGTAGGCAAAAGGTAAAACCAAGGTTGGGCCTTGCTGGAGGAGTTTTATTCAAAGCGAACTGTCAAGGGAGTCCCATAACCCCAACCGTGTAAGGAACGCAAAATCAAGAACATAACACCGGTATGACGGAAACTAGGGCGGCAAGAGTGGAACAAAACACCAGGCATAAGGCCGAGCCTTCCACCCTTTACCAAGTATATAGATGCATTAATAAAATAAGAGATAATGTGATATCCCAACATAATCATGTTCCTGTTGGAAATATGCCCTAGAGGCAATAATAAATTAGTTATTATTATATTTCCTTGTTCATGATAATCGTTTATTATCCATGCTAGAATTGTATTGATAGGAAACTCAAATACATGTGTGGATACATAGACAACACCATGTCCCTAGTAAGCCTCTAGTTGACTAGCTCGTTGATCAATAGATGGTTACGGTTTCCTGACCATGGACATTGGATGTCATTGATAATGGGATCACATCATTAGGAGAATGATGTGATGGACAAGACCCAATCCTAAGCCTAGCACAAAGATCGTGTAGTTCATTCGCTAAAGCTTTTCTAATGTCAAGTATCATTTCCTTAGACCATGAGATTGTGCAACTCCCGGATACCGTAGGAGTGCTTTGGGTGTGCCAAACGTCACAACGTAACTGGGTGACTATAAAGGTGCACTACGGGTATCTCCGAAAGTGTCTGTTGGGTTGGCACGAATCGAGAATGGGATTTGTCACTCCGTGTGACGGAGAGGTATCTCTGGGCCCACTCGGTAGGACATCATCATAATGTGCACAATGTGATCAAGGAGTTGATCACGGGATGATGTGTTACGGAACGAGTAAAGAGACTTGCCGGTAACGAGATTGAACAAGGTATCGGGATACCGACGATCGAATCTTGGGCAAGTATCGTACCGATAGACAAAGGGAATTGTATACATGATTGATTAAGTCATTGACATCGTGGTTCATCCGATGAGATCATCGTGGAACATGTGGGAGCCAACATGGGTATCCAGATCCCGCTGTTGGTTATTGACCGGAGAACGTCTCGGTCATGTCTGCATGTCTCCCGAACCCGTAGGGTCTACACACTTAAGGTTCGATGACGCTAGGGTTATAAAGGAAGTTTGTATGTGGTTACCGAATGTTGTTCAGAGTCCCGGATGAGATCCCGGACGTCACGAGGAGTTCTAGAATGGTCCGGAGGTAAAGATTTGTATATGGGAAGTCCTATTTTGGTCACCGGAAAAGTTTCGAGGTTTATCGGTAACGTACCGGGACCACCGGGAGGGTCCCGGGGGTCCACCAAGTGGGGCCACCAGTCCCGGAGGCTTGCGTGGGCCAAGAGTGGTGAGGGACCAGCCCCTGAGTGGGCTGGTGCGCCTCCCACAAGGCCCAAGGCGCGGCAAAGGAGGAGAAGGGGAAACCCTAGGCTTAGATGGGCCCTAAGGCCCACCCTAGGGGGCGCCCCCCCTCTTCCCCTCTTGGCCGCCACCCCAAGACCCATCTAGGGCTGCTGCCCCTCTAGGCGTGGGAACCCTAGAGGGGGTGCACCCTCCTCCCCTTCCCCTATATATATGAGGCCTAGGGGCTGCCCAATACACGCGATTTGATCTCTCTCGTTGGTGCAGCCCTCCCTCTCTTTCTCCTCATATCCCGTGGTGCTTGGCGAAGCCCTGCAGGATTGCCACACTCCTCCACCACCACCATGCCATTGTGCTGCTGCTGGATGGAGTCTTCCTCAACCTCTCCCTCTCTCCTTGCTGGATCAAGGCGTGGGAGACATCGTCGGGCTGTACGTGTGTTGAACGCGGAGGTGCTGTCCGTTCGGCACTAGGATCATCGGTGATTTGGATCACGACGAGTACGACTCCATCAACCCCGTTCTCTTGAACGCTTCCGCTTAGCAATCTACAAGGGTATGTAGATGCACTCTCCCTCCCCTCGTTGCTGGTTTCTCCATAGATAGATCTTGGTGACACGTAGGAAAATTTTGAATTTCTGCTACGTTCCCCAACAGTGGCATCATGAGCTAGGTCTATTGCGTAGATTCTATGCACGAGTAGAACACAAAGTAGTTGTGGGCGTTGATTTTGTTCAATATGCTTACCGTTACTAGTCCAATCTTGATTCAGCGGCATTGTGGGATGAAGCGGCCCGGACCAACCTTACACGTAAGCTTACGTGAGACCGGTTCCACCGACTGACATGCACTAGTTGCATAAGGTGGCTAGCGGGTGTCTGTCTCTCCCACTTAAGTTGGATCGGATTCGATGAAAAGGGTCCTTATGAAGGGTAAATAGCAATTGGCATATTACGTTGTGGTCTTTGCGTAGGTAAGAAACGTTCTTGCTAGAAACCCATAGCAGCCACGTAAAACATGCAAACAACAATTAGAGGACGTCTAACTTGTTTTTGCAGGGTGTGCTATGTGATGTGATATGGCCAAAGGATGTGATGAATGATATATGTGATGTATGAGATGATCATGTTCTTGTAATAGTAATCACGACTTGCATGTCGATGAGTATGACAACCGGCAGCAGCCATAGGAGTTGTCTTAATTTATTTATGACCTGCGTGTCAACATAAACGTCATGTAATTACTTTACTTTATTGCTAACTGTTAGCTGTAGTAGTAGAAGTAATAGTTGGCGAGGCAACTTCATGAAGACACGATGATGGAGATCATGGTGTCATGCCGGTGACGATGATGATCATGGAGCCCCGAAGATGGAGATCAAAAGGAGCAAAGTGATGATGGCCATATCATGTCACTATTTGATTCCATGTGATGTTTATCATGTTTATACATCTTATTTGCTTAGAACGACGGTAGTAAATAAGATGATCCCTCATTAACATTTCAAGAAGGTGTTCCCCCTAACTGTGCACCGTTGCGACAGTTCGTTGTTTCGAAGCACCACGTGATGATCGGGTGTGATAGATTCTAACATTCACATACAACGGGTGTAAGACAGATTTACACACGCAAAACACTTAGGTTGACTTGACGAGCCTAGCATGTACAGACATAGCCTCGGAACACAAGAGACCGAAAGGTCGAGCATGAGTCGTATGGCAGATACGATCAACATGAAGATGTTCACCGATGTTGACTAGTCCGTCTCACGTGATGATCGGACACGGCCTAGTTGACTCGGATCATGTAATCACTTAGATGACTAGAGGGATGTCTATCTGAGTGGGAGTTCATAAGATGAACTTGTTTATCCTGAACATAGTCAAAAGGGATTTTGCAAATTATGTCGTAGCTCGCGCTTTAGTTCTACTGTTTAGATATGTTCCTAGAGAAAAATTAGTTGAAAGTTGATAGTAGCAATTATGCGGACTAGGTCCGTGAACTGAGGATTGTCCTCATTGCTTCTTAGAAGGCTTATGTCCTTAATGCACCGCTCAGTGTGCTGAACCTCGAACGTTGTCTGTGGATGTTGCGAACATCTGACATACACGTTTTGATAACTACGTGATAGTTTAGTTAAACGGTTTAGAGTTGAGGCACCGAAGACAGTTTTGAAACGTCACGAAACATATGAGATGTTTCGAGGGCTGAAATTGGAATTTCAGGCTCGTGCCCATGTCAAGAGGTATAAGACCTCCGAAGATTTTCTTAGCCTGCAAACTAAGGGAGAAAAGCTCAATTGTTGAGCTTGTGCTCGGATTGTCTGAGTACAAAAATCATTTGAATCGAGTGGGAGTTGATCTTCTAGATGATATAGTGATGTTTCTCCGAAGTCATTACCACCAAGCTGTTAGAGCTTCGTGATGAACTATAATATATCAGGGACATATATATGATGATCCTTGAGATATTCGCGATGTTTGACACCACAAAAGTAGAAATCAAGAAGGAGCATCAATTGTTGATGGTTGGTGAAACCACTAGTTTCAAGAAGGGCAAGGGCAAGAAGGGATACTTCATGAAACGGCAATTCAGCTGCTGCTCTAGTGAAGAAACCCAAGGTTGAACCCAAACCCAAGACTAGGTGCTTCTGTAATAAGGGGAACAGTCACTAAAGCAGAACCACCCTAGATACTTGGTAGATGAGAAGGCTGGCAAGGTCGATAGAAGTATATTGGATATACATTGTGTACTTTACTAGTACTCCTAGTAGCACCAGGGTATTAGATACCGGTTCGGTTGCTAAGTGTTAGTAACTCGAAATAAAAGCTACGGAATAAACGGAGACTAGCTAAAGGTGAGCTGACGATATGTGTTGGAAGTGTTTCCAATGTTGATATGATCAAGCATCGCACGCTCCCTCTACCATCAAGATTGGTGTTAAACCTAAATAATTGTTATTTGGTGTTTGCGTTGAGCATAGACATGATTGGATTATGTCTATCGCAATACGGTTATTCATTTAAGGAGAATAATGGTTACTCTGTTTATTTGAACAATACCTTCAATGGTCTTGCACCTAAAATGAATGGTTTATTGAATCTCGATCGTAGTGATACACATGTTCATGCCAAAAGATATAAGATAGTAATGATAGTACCACCTACTTGTGGCACTGCCACGTAAGTCATATCGGTATAAAACTCATGAAGAAGCTCCATGTTGATGGATCTTTGGGCTCACTCATTTTTGAAAAGTTTGAGACATGCGAACCATGTCTATTGGTGTATATGCATGAAGAAACTACATGCAAATGGATCGTTTGGACTCACTTGGTTTTGAATCACTTGAGACATGCAAATCATACCACATGGGCAAGATGACTGAAAGCCTCGTTTTCAGTAAAATGGAACTAGAAAGCAACTTGTTGGAAGTAATACATTTTGATGTGGGCAGTCCAATGAGTGCTGAGGCATGTAGTGAATATCGTTATGTTCTTACTTCACAGATGATTTGAGTAGATGTTGAGTATATTTACTTGATGAATCACGAGTCTGAATTATTGAAAGGTTCAAGTAATTTCAGGGTGAAGTTGAAAGATCATCGTGACAAGAGGATAAAAGATCTATGATATGATCATAAAGATGAATATCTGAATTACGAGTTTGGCACAGAATTAAGACATTGTGGAAATTGTTTCACAACTGATACAGCCTGGAACACCATAGTGTGATGGTGTGTCCGAACATCATAACTGCACCCTATTGGATATGATGCATACCATGATGTCTCTTATCGAATTACCACGATAGTTTATGGGTTAGGCATTGGAGACAACCACATTCACTTTAAATAGGGAACCACGTAATTCCGATGAGATGACACCGTATGAACTATGGTTTAGAGAAACCTAAGCTGTCATTTCTTAAAAGTTTGGGGCTGCGACGCTTATGTGAAAAAGTTTCAGGCTGATAAGCTCGAACCCAAAGCGGATAAATGCATCTTCATAGGACACCCAAAACAGTTGGGTATACCTCCTGTATCAGATTCAAAAGCAATAAGGGATTGTTTCTAGAATCGGTCCTTTCTCGAGGAAAAGTTTCTCTCGAAAGAATTGAGTGGGAGGATGGTGGAGGCTTGATGAGGTTATTGAACCATCTCTTCAACTACTGTGTGGCAGGGCACAGGGAGTTGTTCCTGTGGCGTCTACAGCAATTGAAGTGGAAGCTTATGATGGTGATCATGAAACTTCAGATCAAGTCACTCCCGAACCTCGTAGGATGACAAGGATGCGTACTACTTCAGAGTGGTACGTAATCCTGTCTTAGAAGTCATGTTGCTAGACAACAATGAACCTACAAGCTATGGAGAAGCGATGGTGGGCCCGGATTCCGATAAATGGCTCGAGGCCATAAAATCCGAGAGAGGGTCCATGTATGAAAACAAAGTGTAGACTTTGGAAGAACTACTTGATGGTCGTAAGGCTGTTGGGTACATATGGATTTTAAAAGGAAGACAGACAATGATGGTAAGTGTCACCATTAAGAAAGCTCGACTTGTCGTTAAGAAGTTTCCCGACAAGTTCAAGGAGTTGACTACGGTGAGACTTTCTCACTCGTAGCAATGCTAAGAGTCTGTTGGAATTATATTAGCAACTACTGCATTATTTATGAAATCTTGCAGATAGGATGTCAAAGCATTGTTTCCTCGACATTTTCTTGAGGAAAGGTTGTATGTGATACAACCATAAGGTTTTGTCAATCCTGAAAGATGCTAATAAGTATGCAAAGCTCCAGCAATCCTTCTAAGGACTGGAGTAAGCATCTCGGAGTTGGAAGGTATGCTTTGATGAGATGATCAAAGGTTTTGGGTTTATACAAAGTTTATGAGAAACTTGTATTTCCAAAGAAGTGAGTGGGAGCACTATAAAATTTCCGATGAGTATATGTTGTTAACATATTGTTGATCGGAAATGATGTAGAATTTCTAGAAAGCATGTAGAGTTATTTGAAAAATGTTTTTCAATGGAAAACCTGGATTAGGTTGCTTGAGTATTGAGCATTAGGATCTATGAGGATAGATCAAAAGGCTTAATAGTACTTTCAAATGAGCACATACCTTGACATGATCTTGAAGGTGTTCAAGATGGATCAGTCAAAGAAGGAGTTCTTGCCTGAGTTGTAAGGTATGAAGTTAAGACTTAAAGCTCGACCACGGCAGAATAGAGAGAAACGACGAAGGTCGTCCCCTATGCTTAAGACATAGGCTCTACAGTATGCTATGCTGTGTACCGCACCTGAAATGTGCCTTGCCATGAGTCAGTCAAGGGGTACAAGAGTGATCCAAGAATGGATCACAGGATAGCGGTCAAAGTTATCCTTAGTAACTAGTGGACTAAGGAATTTTCTCGATTATGGAGGTGATAAAGAGTTCGACGTAAAGAGTTACGTCGATGCAAGCTTAACACCTATCCGGATAGCTCTGAGTAGAGATACCGGATACGTATAATGGAGCAACAATTCAGAATAGCTCCAAGTAGAACAGTTATTTGGAATAGCTCCAAATGTAGCGTAGTAGTTGCATCTACAAGATGACATAGAAATTTGCGAAGTACATACGGATCTGAATGTTGCAGACCCGTTGACTAAAACCTCTCTCACAAGCAACATGATCAAACCCAGAACTCTTTGAGTGTTAATCACATGGTGATGTGAACTAGATTATTGACTCTAGTAAACTCTTTGGATGTTAGTCACATGGCGATGTGACCTGTGAGTGTTAATCACATGGCGATGTGAACTAGATTATTGACTCTAGTGCAAGTGGGAGACTGTTGGAAATATGCCCTAGAGGTAATAATAAATTAGTTATTATTATATTTCCTTGTTCATGATAATCGTTTATTATCCATGCTAGAATTGTATTGATAGGAAACTCAAATACATGTGTGGATACATAGACAACACCATGTCCCTAGTAAGCCTCTAGTTGACTAGCTCGTTGATCAATAGATGGTTACGGTTTCCTGACCATGGACATTGGATGTCGTTGATAACGGGATCACATCATTAGGAGAATGATGTGATGGACAAGACCCAATCCTAAGCCTAGCACAAAGATCGTGTAGTTCGTTCGCTAAAGCTTTTCTAATGTCAAGTATCATTTCCTTAGACCATGAGATTGTGCAACTCCCGGATACCGTAGGAGTGCTTTGGGTGTGCCAAACGTCACAACGTAACTGGGTGACTATAAAGGTGCACTACGGGTATCTCCGAAAGTGTCTGTTGGGTTGGCACGAATCGAGAATGGGATTTGTCACTCCGTGTGACGGAGAGGTATCTCTGGGCCCACTCAGTAGGACATCATCATAATGTGCACAATGTGATCAAGGAGTTGATCACGGGATGATGTGTTACGAACGAGTAAAGAGACTTGCCGGTAACGAGATTGAACAAGGTATCGGGATACCGACGATCGAATCTCGGGCAAGTATCGTACCGATAGACAAAGGGAATTGTATACAGGATTGATTAAGTCCTTGACATCGTGGTTCATCCGATGAGATCATCATGGAACATGTGGGAGCCAACATGGGTATCCAGATCCCGCTGTTGGTTATTGACCGGAGAACATCTCGGTCATGTCTGCATGTCTCCTGAACCCGTAGGGTCTACACACTTAAGGTTCGATGACGCTAGGGTAATAAAGGAAGTTTATATGTGGTTACCGAATGTTGTTCGGAGTCTCGGATGAGATCCCGGACGTCACGAGGAGTTCCGGAATGGTCCGGAGGTAAAGATTTATCTATGGGAAGTCCTGTTTTGGTCACCAGAAAAGTTTCGGGGTTTATCGGTAACGTACCAGGACCACCGGGAGGGTCCCGGGGGTCCACCAAGTGGGGCCACCAGTCCCGGAGGCTTGCGTGGGCCAAGAGTGGTGAGGGACCAGCCCCTGAGTGGGCTGGTGCGCCTCCCACAAGGCCCAAGGCGCATCAAAGGAGGAGAAGGGGAAACCCTAGGCTTAGATGGGCCCTAAGGCCCACCCTAGGGGGCGCCCCCCCTCTTCCCCTCTTGGCCGCCACCCCAAGACCCATCTAGGGCTGCCGCCCGTCTAGGGGTGGGAACCCTAGAGGGGGCACACCCTCCTCCCCTTCCCCTATATATATGAGGCCTAGGGGCTGCCCAATACACGCGATTTGATCTCTCTCGTTGGTGCAGCCCTCCCTCTCTTTCTCCTCATATCCCGTGGTGCTTGGCGAAGCCCTGCAGGATTGCCACACTCCTCCACCACCACCACGCCGTTGTGCTGCTGCTGGATGGAGTCTTCCTCAACCTCTCCGTCTCTCCTTGCTGGATCAATGCGTGGGAGACATCGTCGGGCTGTATGTGTGTTGAACGCGGAGGTGCCGTCCGTTCGGCACTAGGATCATCGGTGATTTGGATCACACGAGTACGACTCCATCAACCCCGTTCTCTTGAACGCTTCCGCTTAGCGATCTACAAGGGTATGTAGATGCACTCTCCCTCCCCTCGTTGCTGGTTTCTCCATAGATAGATCTTGGTGACACGTAGGAAGATTTTGAATTTCTGCTACGTTCCCCAACAGTTCCAACATGGAACAATCTTCAATTTCACCTACGACTAACAACGCTATAAGAGGGGCTGAGCAAAACTGGTAACATAGCCAAACAACGGTTGATAGGAAGGTGGGTTAGAGGCTTAACATGGCAATATGGGAGGCATGATATAACAAGTGGTAGGTAGCGTGACATAGCGATTGAATGAACAACTAGCAAGCAAAGATAGAAGTGATATCGTGGGTATGGTCATCTTATCTGAGATCCCGCAAGTAAGAAGAACGAGTCCATGAAGAAGACAAACTGTCAGGACCCCGACTCGATGTCACATCGATCTAGCTGGTAACACCTCATATCACTTTGCGGCCTCACGCACGGTATCCCCACGGGTGTCGTCTTACCTTTTCCCGGGACCGTTTGCGCCTTTTGGCTCACGTATATGATAGTGTCGCTAGCATCCATATGATAAAGAGCCCGGGCTGACATGACTAGTCGTAAACCCAAAGTGGCACAGACTTACAGGGACAGGCATCCATGACCCAGCTTCGAACGTGTCGGTCATCAGCAAGTGGGTCCGGGCTGTAGCACTGGGCTAGCAGGACTCCGGTAAACCGGGCTGTAGCGGGCTAACAGGACTCCGGTACTCAAAGCGTGACATTTCCCCGAAGGGACAGACACAGGAACGAAGAAGGACACATGCCGGCCAGCCTAAGTGTTCCAGAGCAGTAGCAAGCTACCATGGCTCAGCGGTAACACTAGGAGACATTTCCCGGTAAGAGAGGCTACTAAAGATAAACAACTAGATAGTCAGATCCCACACATACCAAGCATTTCAATCATACACACAATATGCTCGATATGTGCAAATACAACGAAGCATCACAACATGACTCTATGACACAAGTACTTTATTTAAGGCTCAGGGAGCCATACATAACATTCACAAAGGTACGGGTCTCACGACCCAACATACAAGTCATACAGTCATACAAGCCAGCAGCGGAAGTACATTGTCTGGGTACAGACAACTAGTAAAATAAAAGAGGCTTGGAAGCCTAACTATACTACGTGGTCCATCACAAGCTCAGGGTCACCACCTGGGTCTTTAGCCTACTCGTTGATGTCAACGTCTACATAGAACCCATCAGAAGGGGTTGCAGCGTCTTCTGTAAAGAAATGTAAATTATAGCAACATGAGTACAAAGGTACTCAGCAAGACTTACATCAGATCCTACATACATGCATAGTATCAAGAATGGTTGGTGGAGTTATTGCAGCAAGCCAGCTTTGACTCTTGGCTAGACTATCCTACGATACTCCAACTTGAAATGTTTTGCGCACACGAGTCCACTACTCACCACTTCAATACACTACCGAGGATCCACCTCCGTCTTCCTACGGAAGAGCCATCCTCGGCACTCACACTTATCTTGAGGCTTTTAGTAGTTTCCATTTACTTGTCTATGAACTGTATAGGCAACCAAGTAGTCCTTTACCGCGGACGCGGCTATTCGAATAGATCATGATAACCCTGCAGGGGTGTACTTCTTCATACATGTTTCCACCACTTAGCGTCTGCACACGACATGTGCTCGGCAGACTTCAAGCGAAAGCCGACGTGGGTGTAGACCACGACCTACCTAAACACTTAAGCCTCTAGTCCAGGTTTATCGCCTATTCAGGTTCCATCCGCAGGGAGTCCGGCCGAGGTTTCCCATACGGCCCCGAACGATGTGAACAGGGTTCCCGAGATACCTAACGGGTATTCGGTACACCCGGCCACGTACCTACCGCATCACAGCCCACCCCTACGGTCAGCGCTGTCCACGGCCTCCAGTAGGCTACAAACACCAGAAACTACTTGCAACTCCTGGACAGAGAGCTAGGGTGAATAAGAAGTCGAGCGGGGTCATATTTCAGGGCCCAATGCATGGTAGTAGCTGTATCTTAAATCACACATACAGATCTCAGTGCTTAAGGTCGGCTTCAATGAAACAACCCACCATGTACTCCTACATGGCCTCTCATCGATACCTTTACCAAATCGTGTTCACCACACCACTCTCATTACCGACATAATCATTTCACTCTAGCCCATCACCCAGATGAACCAGACCTGACACGACTCTAAGCATAGCAGGCATAGCAAGGTAGGAACAACACATACACATGGCTCAATCAACTCCTACACATGCTAGTGGGTTTCATCTAGTTACTGTGGCAATGACAGGTCATGCAGAGGAAATGGGTTCAACTACCGTAGCACACAGCAGTTTGAATCGCGTTGTCTTAATGCAGTAAAAGAGAGCAGGAGCGAGAACATGGGATTGTATCGATATGATCAAATGGTTGGTTGCTTGCCTGATGGTTCGATGCTCGGATATGATTCTTCGTTAGGGTAATCACGGTACTCCTCGGAGACAGAACCTGTCGCAAAGGACATCGATACACAAGCATCACCAAACAATGTGCAACAATATGATGCATGCATGAAACATGGCAATATGAGTGTGTTGGGCTAATGCAACTAAAACCAGAGGGGTTTGAACAAATTTGAATCAAGGATTCAAATTTCAAACTCAAACATGGCCTCTTTAAGTGCTTTTCCTTATTCTGCTTAAAACATCAATTTAACTTGTTTGATCATGCATGAAAATAGTACAGATGGATAGATTGGATTTTTCTGATCATTTTTCATATATAATTTGTCCAATTTGGAGTTACAGAATAAAAGTTATGAATTTTTGAAGTTTAATTAATATTCTGGAATTTCCTGATTTAATTTAAATCCAGAAAATCAATTACTGCGTCAGCCTGACGTCAGTGTGACGTCAGCAGGTCAACGGAACAGGTCTGGGTCAAACCTGACAGTGGGTCCCGCATGTCAGGGTGATTAATTTAATTAAAAGTTAATTAAAACTAATCCTGTTTAATTAACAGGGCTGGGCCCCACCTGTCATTGACTCAGGGGAGTCAACCAGGGCCCACCCGTGGTCAAAGTCAAAGTCGGCTGCCGGCGTTTAGTCGCCGGCGAGCCCGACGCGGCGGCGGAAGTGGTTTTGGTCATTTCGGCCACCAAACGGACCGCGGAGACCACCGGAGTGGAGCTGAGGACAACCCGCAGCTCTTGGCGGAGTCCGTTGGGGTCGGGGTGGCCGGAGTCGACGGCGGCGAGCTCGGCTGCGGCCGCCGGGGTTCGGTCGTGCACGGGAACGGGGTTGGAGCTCGAAGTCGAGCGAAGCGAGGCGCTAGGGATGCTCTACGGGGTCTTGCGAACTCGTTGGACTCGCCGGGGTGACCAAATGGTCACCGGAGCTGCGTCGACGGCGAGCTCGGCGACGGCGGAGGTTCGGCCGTGGTGGGGAGGAGGCTATGGTGAGGGAACGAGGGGGAGAAGAGGGGGAAACGGTGGCGTAGCTCACCGCGGTTGCAGTGGGCGTCGAAGCGGGCTCGGGGACGTGCCGGAGACGACGAATTCGACGGCGACGATGATCGGAGCCGAAGAGGGGAACGGCGACGTGGCGGCGATGCAGGGCTTCCGGGGACCCGTGGAGCGGTGGGGAGGAAGAGGGAGTTGTGGCGGAGCTTCTGAGCTAGTCGGGGGAGCGAGGGGTGGCCGGAGATGGCTGCTGTGGCGAACGGCGGCGACGGTGGTGTTCGGCCGTGAGAGAGAGAGAGCGAGGGAGAGGAAGGAAAGAGCCGGGGAGAGTGAGAGAGAGCAGGGGGGATCGGGACGGGCTGCGGGCGTCGTCCACGCGGCCAGGAGGTCGTCGGCAAGCAGGAGGTGGCCGCGCGGCCGTGCGCGCGCGAGCACGCAGCAGCTTCGGGGCGAGGGGAGGAAGACGACGGAGGGCTACAGTGCTGGGCTGGGTCGGTTGCTGGCTGGGCCGGCCAGCTGGCTGGGCCGCACAGGGAGGAGCCCAGGTAAGTTTTTCCCTTTTTCTTCTGTTTTCTGTTTTATTTAATATATCTGCAACTTTGTTGAATTAAATAAAATACCTAGGCAACTTCAAAAATCACCAAACTATTCCTGGCCCATAGTTGGATTATTTCCAACATGAAACATTTTAGTTTGGAGATATTTGAGCATTTAAATATTTTATATTATTTTAAATGCCCAAATTCAAATATTTATGATTTAATTCAAAAACCCTAGGATGGCCTAGGAAAATGTGCACCATTTTTGGCAGAGGTTCTGAACCAAGACAAAAATGATGGGCATTTTAGAAGGGCATTTCAGGTTCATTGAAAAATTATTTTAGTAACCCTAGTTGGTTTCAGAGGGGACTGGGGGTTCTGTCATCCCCATTTCAAGTTTCTGATGAATGAGTAAACATGATGCAACACTCTAATGCATGACTAGCTAGGGTGTGACAACTCACCCCCACTCAAAAGAATCTCGTCCCGAGATTTGGGTTCCTCCGGGAAGAAGGCGGGATACTCGAGTCGAAGACGATCCTCCCTTTCCCAAGTTGCTTCATCCTCAGAATGATGCGACCATTGAACCTTGAGAAACTTGATATTATGACGTCGCGTGGTACGTTCGGCTTGATCGAGGATACGAATGGGGTACTCTCGATATGTAAGATCATCTTGGAGATCAAGCGTTTCGTGGTCCACTTCACGGATAGGATCCGAGAAGCAACGCCTGAGTTGAGAAACGTGGAAGACATCGTGAACTCTGGAGAGATGCGGAGGTAGTTCCAACTGGTAGGCAACTTCTCCTCGTTTGGCAAGAATGCGAAAAGGTCCAATGTAACGAGGAGCCAATTTGCCTTTGATACCGAAACGATGGGTTCCCTTCAGAGGGGTGACCCGAAGATAAGCCTTCTCGTCAACCTCGAAAGTCATAGCCCTATGTTTTCGGTCATATTGACTCTTTTGGCGAGATTGGGCTGTTTTCAACTTTTCACGAACGATACGAACTTGATCTTCTGCTTCCTGAATCATGTCCGGGCCAAAGAATTGTCTTTCCCCGGTCTCTGACCAGTTAAGGGGTGTTCGACATCGTCGTCCATAGAGAACTTCAAAAGGGGCTTTACCCAAGCTAGATTGATAGCTGTTGTTGTAAGCGAATTCGGCAAATGGAAGACACTTCTCCCAGTCCATTCCGAAGGAGATAACAGAGGCTCGGAGCATGTCTTCTAGAATCTGATTGACGCGTTCCACTTGACCACTCGACTGAGGGTGGAAAGCGGTGCTAAAGGAGAGACGGGTTCCCATAGCATTTTGGAAACTTTCCCAAAATCGAGAGGTGAAAAGACTTCCTCGATCCGAGTTAATTTCCAAAGGAACACCATGGAGAGACACTATTCGGGAGATGTACAAGTCTGCCAGCTGACTAGCGGTTATACTCTCACGAACTGGTAAGAAATGAGCTACTTTGGAAAGACGATCGACCACGACGAAAATAGCATTATTCCCTCTCTTGGTCCTGGGAAAACCGGTAATAAAATCCATACTAATTTTATCCCATTTCCATTCAGGAATAGCTAAGGGTTGAAGGGTGCCAGCAGGCCGTTGATGCTCTGCTTTTACACGACGACAGACGTCGCAATTAGCAATATACTGAGCAATTTCTCTTTTCATCCTAGTCCACCAGAACCTCTGGCGTAGGTCCTGATACATCTTAGTACTACCGGGATGAATGGTGAGAGGAGATTCATGAGCCTCCTTAAGGATCAGCTGCCGTAGATGCTGGTTCTTGGGAACCACTAGACGGTTCTCGAAGTACACAACACCATGATCATTTGTGGAGAAACAACTAGCACCTCCGCTAGCAATGTTCTCTTTGATTTTAGATATTCCCTTATCTCGCTTTTGGGCAGCGATGATTTGATCCGTAAGAGTAGGTTTTGCTACCAAGGTGGAAAGAAAACCTTGAGGAACAATGTGAAGGTTAAGCTTCCGAAATTCCTCATGGAGAAGCGGTTGACTTTGTTGTAACATCAGGTTGTTACAATAAGATTTACGACTTAGCGCATCAGCCATGACGTTGGCTTTCCCTGGGGTGTAGGTTATTCCTAAATCGAAGTCTGTAATCAATTCAACCCAACGTCTTTGCCTGAGATTCAGATCCGGTTGGGTGAAAATGTACTTCAGACTTTGGTGATCAGTGAATATTTCGCAACGATTACCGAGGAGGTAATGTCGCCAGGTCTTAAGTGCATAGACTACGGCTGCAAGCTCTAGATCATGAGTAGGATAATTCTCCTCATGTGGGTGCAATTGCCGTGAAGCGTAAGCAATTACGTGTCGATCTTGCATGAGAATGCAACCTAGTCCTTGTCGCGAGGCGTCGCAGTAGATAACAAAGTCCTTGGAGAAGTCTGGCGGTACCAGCACGGGAGCAGAGGTCAGGCGTCTTTTCAGTTCCTGAAAGCTGTGCTCACATTGTGGAGTCCATTCGAACTTCTTATCTTTCTTGAGGAGTTCGGTTAGAGGTTTGGCAACTTTGGAGAAGTTCTCGACAAAGCGACGGCAATAGCTCGCTAAGCCTAGAAAACTCCGAACTTGCTTGACCGATTCAGGTGGAGTCCAATTAAGGACGGCTTGAACTCGCTCAGGGTTAACAGCAATACCTTTACCAGATATTACATGACCCAGATAGGTCACTTCTGGCAACCAGAATTCACATTTAGAAAATTTGGCATAAAGGCGATGCTCTCGAAGTTTCTGCAACACTAGCCTTAGATGTTCGGCATGTTCTTCCTCGTTCTTGGAGTAGATGAGTATATCATCGAGATAAACTACGACGAACTTATCCAAATACTCCATGAAGATTGAGTTCATTAACCGAGAAAAGGTGGCTGGAGCGTTGGTTAAACCGAAGGACATGACGGTGTACTCGTATTGGCCATAACGAGTAACAAAGGCCGTTTTAGGAATGTCCCCGTTTCTGATTTTGATTTGATGGTAGCCCAACCTCAAATCCATCTTGGAGAAGACTGAGGATCCAGCGAGCTGATCATACAGATCGTTGATCCTGGGAAGTGGATATTTGTTCTTGATTGTGACCAAATTGACAGGTCGGTAATCTACAACCATCCGGTCCGTACCATCCTTCTTCTTGACGAATAGGACGGGGCAAGCCCACGGAGATGAACTAGGTCGGATGAAACCCTTTTTCAAGGACTCATCGAGTTGTTTCTTAAGCTCGGCTAGTTCTAGGGGTGCCATCTTATAGGGTCTTCTAGCAATCGGAACGGTTCCTGGAATGAGGTCTATTACGAACTCAACATCCCTGTCAGGTGGAACACCTGGCAATTCCTCTGGAAAGACATCCGGAAAGTCACGGACTACCGGAACGTCCTCAAGGTCTGGCAAAGGGCTGGCGTTAAGAGAATATAATTGTCGCTTGGCTATTCGGGTCAAGACATTAACTATCTTCCCCGAAGGATGGGTGAGTTGAACAGTCCTAGAGAAGCAATCAATTTTGGCTTGATGAGCTGACATCCAGTCCATACCCAAAATGATATTAATATCCGAAGATTTAAGGGCTATCAAAGATGCAAGGAAAACAAGTCTGTCGACTTGGATCTCATTTCCATAACTTACCCTAGAGGTCTGCCATCTAGACCCAGGGGTAGAGATTTCCATAGTGGATGGCAAGTCACAGAATGCAACGTTATGCAAACGAGCATAATTTTCAGATATAAAAGAATGAGAGGCTCCTGTATCGAAAAGAACAGATGCCGGGTGGCAGTTAACAAGAAGCGTACCGAGAACGACGTTGGGGTCCTCTTGAGCTTCTTCGGCAGAGATACAGTTGACATGGCCACGTGAAGCGGTGACCGGTTTAGCATGAAACACCTTCCCTGTCGGCTTGCCACGGCCAACAGCTTTAGCAGATTGATTGGGGTTGGTCTGGGGACACTCACGCATATAGTGACCAGATTCCCCACACTTGAAACAAGTCACGGAACTGGTACGTGGAGGAGCATTATTGGTTGGACCCCCATAGGGCTTGGCCGGTGCAGACTGTTGAACAGGGCGAGGCGCCTGGAAAGATGGCCTCGGTGTGAATCTGGGTGGCAGAGCGGTGTTGGGCACCCACACGCGGCGCTTCTGAGGACCAGCACCGGATGAGGAACCCATGTCACGTCCATGCTTGCGTGTTGCGTCATAGTCAGTCTGACCAGTTTCAGCACTGATGGCTTTGTTGACAAGTTTCGAAAAAGATGTGCACTCATGCAGACGGAGGTCGCGGCGAAGCTCAGGACTAAGGCCCTTACGGAACCTTGCTTGCTTCTTGGCGTCAGTAGAAACTTCCTCAGTTGCATATCGTGCGAGATTACCAAACTCCCTGCTATAGACATCCACAGAAAGTCGGCCTTGGGTGAAATTGCAGAATTCCTCACGTTTACGGTCCATGAGACCCTCCGGAATGTGATGTTCACGGAAAGCCTCGCTGAACTCAGCCCAAGTAGTGACATGGCCCGCTGGGCGCATAGCTCCATAATTCTCCCACCATAGACTGGCGGGGCCTTCAAGATGATATGCAGCAAAGGTGACCTTGTCAGCCTCCGCTACCAGCGCGGAACGCAGCTTGTGAGAGATACTGCGAAGCCAGTCATCAGCGTCGAGAGGCTCGACGGAGTGGTGGAACGTGGGTGGATGCAGTTTGATAAAATCACTGAGTGACACCACGTTAGCCCTCTGATGGTGTGCTGTGTTCTGTTCAATACGCTCCAACAAACGGTTTGTCTCCCGCTTGTTTCTCTCAGCTTCCATCATAACCTCGGCTAGTGAAGGAGGATGAGGCAGATTTGCATCCCTGGCTTCACTGCCTTCGGCCTGCTCTTGGGAAGCAGGGTTAGCGCGCGTGTTGACCATCCTAGGTAAACAAGACAATGATTTAGTCAGAATGATAAAATTCCGACATAGGATACATAATGTAAGGAATAACTCGGAATGCAAGATGATCATCCGTATGACATGGTAGATACAGAAACTGCTTCTTTTATTCCATCGTCATACACACCATACAAGGTTTAGTACAAGACCAAACAAAGTACTATTACGGTGAGAAAAAGGATTACATCTCATCGGAGGCATTCCAAGCTCCTATACATTATTTTTCTACACCTCCGGAAAGAGTACAACTAGGTCATATCCCACGAGTCACGCAGGACGATAGACGACACGGCTAGTGCGAACTAGTGATACTACCACTACTCAGACCGATCCGTAGTAGTCCTCGTAGAAGTCACCTCCATAGCCTGGAAGCTCAACATGATCATCCGGAAACAGACGGTCTCGCGGAGCTTGTGGACCATAGGGGCTAGGATGAGGCCTTGGACCAACAGACGGTGGCCTGCGGGGACCGCGAGGTGGGGTGATGCCTCCTACATCACGCCAAACCATCACGTCTGGCAGAGCAGATCTCACAGGATAGAGATCGCGCATATCTGAGAATCCAGCTTGTACCGCCGGTGCGAACCGAGTCAAAGTGGCCCAGTGGTCAGCACGGGTATTGAAAAGCTCTAACCTTAAGGCCCGATTTTCACGGTCCTTATCCTCGAGCATCTCAGCAGTGGTGCGAGTCCGTGAATCCTCCTGAGTGGAGTCAGCATAAATAGCCTGGAGATATCCTTGTGCTCCCGGAAGTGATCCTGGCATATACCGGAAATCAGAGTCCCGAAATAAACCAGATCTGACTCGCATAATGGTCATCATAGAGTAGGCGGCGTCCTGCACAGCCATCTCAATAGTAACCCCGAGTCCATAGGAACAGTGAAGAGGCTCGGTAGATCCAGGATAAGATGGAAATATCCTGACAGTGCAGAGATACTGGCTTTGATTGAAGTCCCGGAATTGCTCTTCGACCGTGTACTCAGGATACCAGCGGTATCCAGCCTCAGTCATTACCCTGACCAACTTGGCAGTATGGCCGGGTACATCTAGGCATCGAGTCAGGCGAACCACTTGATTAAGGTCGCGAGTGGCCATCTGAAAGCATAATCATAATGCAAAGGCATTAGAATTTCTAGCAAAATTTCGGCAGCATAACAGCTGTAAATGCTCAAAAAGGATTTTGAGACATTTGACAAAGGATTTCGTACACACTCAACATCATCATATCAAAGTTCTGAAACCATTCTGGCAACATAATGTGGTAGTAGAACTGAACTAGGCTTGTATCCATCAAACTTATAAGGTACTACTGATTAGTAACACGTGATCCTGATAGAGAGAATAGATCCTAATTCCTTAACCCCGGTGGAAGAATGGACTGACTCAGATCAGAATATCATAAGGTATAAGAAGTAAAAAGAGCCTTACGTTCCAACCCACAAACAATTCCCCTACATATAACTAAAGAATTTCTAGACTCAACATCGACCAGTTTGGCTTGGAGAACCTACAGGCAGTCCGGCTCTGATGCCAACGCTGTCAGGACCCCGACTCGATGTCACATCGATCTAGCTGGTAACACCTCATATCACTTTGCGGCCTCACGCACGGTATCCCCACGGGTGTCGTCTTACCTTTTCCCGGGACCGTTTGCGCCTTTTGGCTCACGTATATGATAGTGTCGCTAGCATCCATATGATAAAGAGCCCGGGCTGACATGACTAGTCGTAAACCCAAAGTGGCACAGACTTACAGGGACAGGCATCCATGACCCAGCTTCGAACGTGTCGGTCATCAGCAAGTGGGTCCGGGCTGTAGCACTGGGCTAGCAGGACTCCGGTAAACCGGGCTGTAGCGGGCTAACAGGACTCCGGTACTCAAAGCGTGACATTTCCCCGAAGGGACAGACACAGGAACGAAGAAGGACACATGCCGGCCAGCCTAAGTGTTCCAGAGCAGTAGCAAGCTACCATGGCTCAGCGGTAACACTAGGAGACATTTCCCGGTAAGAGAGGCTACTAAAGATAAACAACTAGATAGTCAGATCCCACACATACCAAGCATTTCAATCATACACACAATATGCTCGATATGTGCAAATACAACGAAGCATCACAACATGACTCTATGACACAAGTACTTTATTTAAGGCTCAGGGAGCCATACATAACATTCACAAAGGTACGGGTCTCACGACCCAACATACAAGTCATACAGTCATACAAGCCAGCAGCGGAAGTACATTGTCTGGGTACAGACAACTAGTAAAATAAAAGAGGCTTGGAAGCCTAACTATACTACGTGGTCCATCACAAGCTCAGGGTCACCACCTGGGTCTTTAGCCTACTCGTTGATGTCAACGTCTACATAGAACCCATCAGAAGGGGTTGCAGCGTCTTCTGTAAAGAAATGTAAATTATAGCAACATGAGTACAAAGGTACTCAGCAAGACTTACATCAGATCCTACATACATGCATAGTATCAAGAATGGTTGGTGGAGTTATTGCAGCAAGCCAGCTTTGACTCTTGGCTAGACTATCCTACGATACTCCAACTTGAAATGTTTTGCGCACACGAGTCCACTACTCACCACTTCAATACACTACCGAGGATCCACCTCCGTCTTCCTACGGAAGAGCCATCCTCGGCACTCACACTTATCTTGAGGCTTTTAGTAGTTTCCATTTACTTGTCTATGAACTGTATAGGCAACCAAGTAGTCCTTTACCGCGGACGCGGCTATTCGAATAGATCATGATAACCCTGCAGGGGTGTACTTCTTCATACATGTTTCCACCACTTAGCGTCTGCACACGACATGTGCTCGGCAGACTTCAAGCGAAAGCCGACGTGGGTGTAGACCACGACCTACCTAAACACTTAAGCCTCTAGTCCAGGTTTATCGCCTATTCAGGTTCCATCCGCAGGGAGTCCGGCCGAGGTTTCCCATACGGCCCCGAACGATGTGAACAGGGTTCCCGAGATACCTAACGGGTATTCGGTACACCCGGCCACGTACCTACCGCATCACAGCCCACCCCTACGGTCAGCGCTGTCCACGGCCTCCAGTAGGCTACAAACACCAGAAACTACTTGCAACTCCTGGACAGAGAGCTAGGGTGAATAAGAAGTCGAGCGGGGTCATATTTCAGGGCCCAATGCATGGTAGTAGCTGTATCTTAAATCACACATACAGATCTCAGTGCTTAAGGTCGGCTTCAATGAAACAACCCACCATGTACTCCTACATGGCCTCTCATCGATACCTTTACCAAATCGTGTTCACCACACCACTCTCATTACCGACATAATCATTTCACTCTAGCCCATCACCCAGATGAACCAGACCTGACACGACTCTAAGCATAGCAGGCATAGCAAGGTAGGAACAACACATACACATGGCTCAATCAACTCCTACACATGCTAGTGGGTTTCATCTAGTTACTGTGGCAATGACAGGTCATGCAGAGGAAATGGGTTCAACTACCGTAGCACACAGCAGTTTGAATCGCGTTGTCTTAATGCAGTAAAAGAGAGCAGGAGCGAGAACATGGGATTGTATCGATATGATCAAATGGTTGGTTGCTTGCCTGATGGTTCGATGCTCGGATATGATTCTTCGTTAGGGTAATCACGGTACTCCTCGGAGACAGAACCTGTCGCAAAGGACATCGATACACAAGCATCACCAAACAATGTGCAACAATATGATGCATGCATGAAACATGGCAATATGAGTGTGTTGGGCTAATGCAACTAAAACCAGAGGGGTTTGAACAAATTTGAATCAAGGATTCAAATTTCAAACTCAAACATGGCCTCTTTAAGTGCTTTTCCTTATTCTGCTTAAAACATCAATTTAACTTGTTTGATCATGCATGAAAATAGTACAGATGGATAGATTGGATTTTTCTGATCATTTTTCATATATAATTTGTCCAATTTGGAGTTACAGAATAAAAGTTATGAATTTTTGAAGTTTAATTAATATTCTGGAATTTCCTGATTTAATTTAAATCCAGAAAATCAATTACTGCGTCAGCCTGACGTCAGTGTGACGTCAGCAGGTCAACGGAACAGGTCTGGGTCAAACCTGACAGTGGGTCCCGCATGTCAGGGTGATTAATTTAATTAAAAGTTAATTAAAACTAATCCTGTTTAATTAACAGGGCTGGGCCCCACCTGTCATTGACTCAGGGGAGTCAACCAGGGCCCACCCGTGGTCAAAGTCAAAGTCGGCTGCCGGCGTTTAGTCGCCGGCGAGCCCGACGCGGCGGCGGAAGTGGTTTTGGTCATTTCGGCCACCAAACGGACCGCGGAGACCACCGGAGTGGAGCTGAGGACAACCCGCAGCTCTTGGCGGAGTCCGTTGGGGTCGGGGTGGCCGGAGTCGACGGCGGCGAGCTCGGCTGCGGCCGCCGGGGTTCGGTCGTGCACGGGAACGGGGTTGGAGCTCGAAGTCGAGCGAAGCGAGGCGCTAGGGATGCTCTACGGGGTCTTGCGAACTCGTTGGACTCGCCGGGGTGACCAAATGGTCACCGGAGCTGCGTCGACGGCGAGCTCGGCGACGGCGGAGGTTCGGCCGTGGTGGGGAGGAGGCTATGGTGAGGGAACGAGGGGGAGAAGAGGGGGAAACGGTGGCGTAGCTCACCGCGGTTGCAGTGGGCGTCGAAGCGGGCTCGGGGACGTGCCGGAGACGACGAATTCGACGGCGACGATGATCGGAGCCGAAGAGGGGAACGGCGACGTGGCGGCGATGCAGGGCTTCCGGGGACCCGTGGAGCGGTGGGGAGGAAGAGGGAGTTGTGGCGGAGCTTCTGAGCTAGTCGGGGGAGCGAGGGGTGGCCGGAGATGGCTGCTGTGGCGAACGGCGGCGACGGTGGTGTTCGGCCGTGAGAGAGAGAGAGCGAGGGAGAGGAAGGAAAGAGCCGGGGAGAGTGAGAGAGAGCAGGGGGGATCGGGACGGGCTGCGGGCGTCGTCCACGCGGCCAGGAGGTCGTCGGCAAGCAGGAGGTGGCCGCGCGGCCGTGCGCGCGCGAGCACGCAGCAGCTTCGGGGCGAGGGGAGGAAGACGACGGAGGGCTACAGTGCTGGGCTGGGTCGGTTGCTGGCTGGGCCGGCCAGCTGGCTGGGCCGCACAGGGAGGAGCCCAGGTAAGTTTTTCCCTTTTTCTTCTGTTTTCTGTTTTATTTAATATATCTGCAACTTTGTTGAATTAAATAAAATACCTAGGCAACTTCAAAAATCACCAAACTATTCCTGGCCCATAGTTGGATTATTTCCAACATGAAACATTTTAGTTTGGAGATATTTGAGCATTTAAATATTTTATATTATTTTAAATGCCCAAATTCAAATATTTATGATTTAATTCAAAAACCCTAGGATGGCCTAGGAAAATGTGCACCATTTTTGGCAGAGGTTCTGAACCAAGACAAAAATGATGGGCATTTTAGAAGGGCATTTCAGGTTCATTGAAAAATTATTTTAGTAACCCTAGTTGGTTTCAGAGGGGACTGGGGGTTCTGTCATCCCCATTTCAAGTTTCTGATGAATGAGTAAACATGATGCAACACTCTAATGCATGACTAGCTAGGGTGTGACACAAACAGACGTAGTTGAACGAATCGTCACAACTTCGGAACGAAACCGAACCTAACGAGAGAAGCAAACCAGAAAGAAGCAAGCAACATGGTAAACACACAAGCATAAACATGGCATGATGCACAACCAAGGATGATGCATGTCCGGTTTAAATATGCATGGCATGGCAAAGTACACAAACAAAACTACGAGTTAAGTGGAGCTCAACATGTAACAAGATGCATGTTGACGAAACACCACATTGGATTATTTAGTTCACTCCTGGTTAGGTACTCAACAATATTAAATGTTGGTTAACATGGCAAGAGGTGAAGCATAAGTAAACTACACATTTTATGCAGTTTTAAGTGAGGCCGGAAACAACAAATAACCATTCCGGTAAATCCCCACATGTCATTTAGCAAATGATGCAAACAACAATTTAAACATTCTTGATGTTTATATCATGATGCGGATGACATTTGCAAGTTTTATGAAATTTTTATGAAAATGTTGATAAGAGCATGTTATGAATCATTTGTTATCGTGGCAGAAACGAAAGGGGTGCCACGGCAACGAATCTGAAAATGATGCCACGGCAACATATCGGTTCCGGTAGATCATGGAGATACCGGTGCAAAAGGAAAGGTGACGGGAGCGTGTCATGCAAGGATGGTGGGGTGCTCTCGGATACTGGGTTCCCACGGGTCGATGTCATGGAAAACGAGGAACAACGTGGAAGTGACAATTCGAGCACGGTGCCAGCACAAGCATCTCATACATCACACGTGCATTCTTTCATGGGTCGACTTGGCAGTTATACCTTCGAAGCGTGCGTTTTGAGGCGGACTCAAGTTCAAAGCGACGGAGAAGTTCACGGATTGTCGTGGAAGTAGTAGTACTTTTCTAGAGAGGCACTTGACGAACCCAATGTCTCTGAGGCGACGGTGGTCATACACAGGAACTGTAGTTGAACTTGTAGGGCCGTCAATTTCGTGGTACTTAGGAGAATCCATGGGAAACGGTAGTCGTACACGGTTCATCGAGGAACTAGACGTTTCGGCCTATAGTCGTTCGAGCGTCCGATGCTAGTGGTACTTGGCAAAATGCACGTCGACAGTAGGGATCCAGCTTGGGGTTCCAAAGGGGTACTTGGCGATTCCCAAGGTTTTGACGATCCGGCGAGAAGACATGGTTCGGGGCAGTCTCGATCTTGATGGTCTCGATCTTCAAAGTGGCACAAGGAGAGATGCACGGTCGTGGTCATCTTCGGACCTGGGGCTCCATGTTGGCGTCGTGGTGGTCTACTAGCAGCAGCCAGGGCGTCGGGGAGGAGATGGTCGTGGCGAGGCGATCAGAGGCGTGAGAAGGTGGTCCTAGTCCCAACAAGATAAGGCAGTGGGGCGACGCCCTTGCCGGACGGAGCTGGAGCAGGAGAACCATGGCGAGGCCGAAGATGGGGATCTCGGGCAGGAGGTGCCCACAAACTGGAGCAGAGGAGGGATCAACGCCCGACGACGAGGTGGAGCGGCGGGAGCTTCGAGCTCGGCCGGCTGCGGCCATGGAGGAAGGCGGCGCGAAGGCGGGACACTTGAGGGAATGGCGTGGAGGTGGCTCGCGTGAAGGGAGAGCGAAGAGGAGGCATGGGCAAGGAGGTGGATGCCAGCAGTGGCTGGTCCGTGGCAGGAGGCCATGGCGAGCAGGCGGTGGCCATGGACAGCGTAGCAGCACGGCGGCAAGCTCACGACAGGCTTCTACAGCCACGGAAGAGGACGAGGCAAAGGGCATCAGAGCTCCATGGATCGGGTGCGGGGAGCTCCTCTCCCAGGCCCGATGCGGACGTGCGGTGCTGGAGGGATCAAGACTGGGATAGTGAGATGGGGATCGGGACGAGCGAGGGAGATGCTATGGTTATAGTGGGGCGCGGCTGGGCCTTAGAGATGGATGGGCCAGCCTGGGAGTCAGGCCCAAGAGGCCAGCGGGCTATCTCTCTTTCTCTACTCTCTTCTATTCCCTTCTCTTTTCAGAAAAAATAGGGAGAGACCAAAAGAATCAAGATAAAAGGCAATGGAGAAGAATAAAATTGTGGGATATTTTTGTCAGGCTTTATGGAATATTTCCAACCAACAAAAGTGGTTGCCGCAAAAAAAGGCAAAGTTAAATCTAAAATTATTTAACTTGCACCAGAGGAGTTTGAATGGAGTGTAGGATTTCAGAGTGTCCAAAAATGTTGAGAATTTAGACAGAGCCTCGATAATTGGGAAAATAAATTATGGGCAAGGTTAGAGAGTCAAAACTTGAAGAAGGAAAGGCCAAGGAATTTAACATGCATGTATGTTGTGGTAAATTCCAAATTAATGGAATATATATTTTATAGCTCCCTAATAATATTGAGAGGATATATGTTATAAAGAGAAATCACCATGTGCATTTTCCTTGATTTAAATGGATCTAAGATCCATACAATTTATTTATTTAAGTTGCAACAATTAATGAACATGATGGCATGATGACATGATGCAATGCAAAAATAAATAGAGCAAGCAGACATGAAACACACGGCGGTCACGAAAATATGGAAGTCTTCTAGAGCATCGCTCTCGGGGCGTCACAATTTATTTCACAAAATTGAATGGTTTGTTGATCAGCGCCGGCGGCTGCGGCAGAATGGAATAGGCTCCGAAAATGCTGAATTTCAATTTGGAACTTCAGATGACAGAGTAATCAGAAGTCATCATGTCAAACCCATCCATTACTTCTCGGTGGTTGACCCCTTTGCAAAAATTATGAGGTTTCGAAACCAGACTTCGAAGTGATAATATTAGTTTGAACCTCTCTCATATCCATGTTCAGCGGATCAGCGCGAGCCTTTGCAGCTAATGAGCTGAATTTCATTTCTAATATCAGTTTGAACCTTGTAATCTTCGAATTTGAGCCATATAACTCTGGAATTTAAACCTCGTAATATTTCGAGTTTTTGTGGTACAATCGTTGAAATGGCATCGTATAAGACTCGTATATTGGTAGCACTATTTTGACCTTAATATGCAATGGACTTAGATTTTATTAACTATTTTCGAATATGTTTACCTTGTTGATCTCATAGCACACGATTTGTATAGCTAACTCGACAGTGATCTTCGACATTATTGCACACAGTTGATTTTTTCAACCGTGTGCCCCGTAGAGTGCATAATTAATTATCGCACTCGAGTGTCCATCATTACCCTTCTGTGTAACTTTGACCTCATCACCCATGGGTAAACTTACACTACTAGGAAAATGCTTATACGTAGAAGTTTACCAGTAGCGTTTGTTTGGGCCCCCACGCTACTGGTAATTACCAGTAGCGCTGGGTACAAAGCACGCTACTGGTATGGCTTATCTGTAGCGTTGGTTTTTTTTTGGCAGCGCTACTAGTAAGTGTGCCACATCACACCCCAGGTTAATACTCCCTCTGTAAACTAATATAAGAGCGTTTAGATCATTATTTTAGTATTCTAAACACTCTTATATTAGTTTAGGGAGGGAGTACATACTAGCAGCATGGGTGATTAACCCAACACTACTGCTAAAGACATAGCTGTAGCGCCTGGTGTCAAAATGCGCTACTGCTATTTCTTCTGCCTGTAATCTAGTGGGCCCATTTAGTAGTACGGTTTTTTTGCTAAGCCACGCTACCACTCACGACACACCCATCCATCTAATCTCGCATTGCTTGGAGAAAATCCCCTCTCTCTCTCTCTCTCTCTCTCTCTCTCTCTCTCTCTCTCTCTCTCCAATGCCGAAAACATCACCGGGATCCGCCGCAACCAGCAACGGCAAGGTGAGAGGTGGCCGGATCCGGCACAGGTTGGTCTCTCCCCTCCTTCGCCCACCCTCTCCACCTCACCTCATCTTGTCTTCCTTTTTCTGCAGGTCGCCATGGCGCAGACGACGACGACGGCAGGAGGGGCGCACATCCTTGGGGCAGGATGCCGCCATGGAGACGGAGCTCCTTCTGCCCACGACGCAGAGGACCCATGGAGCCTCCCTCCTTATCGTGTGACTTCTTCTCAGGCCCCACCCCTACCTCTGCCCCCTCTCCTCTGCTTTGAGCTGTGCCATCTTCTGTTTCAGATCCATCCACCCATGGATGCTATATGGAAAATTAGCTTGGTAGACAGTTAGTGGTCCAGGGTCCAAGTTTATGCAGTTCTATCATGTAACTTATCTGCATTTTGTTTTTCAGGCTTCAGTTCTAGCAACCATTTTGCATCGATGGATACTGTGAGTCATGTACAACTTCATTTTTGCTGTAGACCTTACAATTTGCTTTAGGCTATTTCCTTAATTAAAGCCTGTACCAATAATTCTAAATCCTTTCTATTTACGGGTTCCTGATTATTAGATTTTTAGTAAGTTTGTTATCACCTACAAGTCTACTATGACTAGCTGCAACAATATTTTCTACATTTCGCTCTAAGGCATAAACCTTAGTTCCATTGACTAACAGGGTGCGAGGAAGCATTTCTCTATACTTTCACCTTTCATCCATGCATTTTCAGGAAAACCAAACTAATATGCACATATTTGCATGGTGTCATGGTTTGTTGCGGTAGTGCCTAAACATTTCATCCATTTTTCTTGATTACCGTTCTATGATTGCTACTCCACAATTATGATTGCAAACCTTTACTCCATAATTATGTATTGCAAGGTTTCTGGATATTAGTGAACCATATATCCACTGTAGCACTAAAAATTAGACTTACCGACTCACGTTTCCTGTTACTAAAATTGGGAGTGTAATACACAGTGCGATTTCAGGTTGCGCGTCCTCGAGGATGTGATACTAATTTAGTAAATTGGTCTGATTTGTTTGTGCTACTCTTTTATTAAATAATTTTGGTATGATATTGATATGTAATATCTGCAGTGGCATTTAACTCCTGGTAATAGATGACCATAAGTGCTATCTGCATGAGTGCTCACTTAAGCTTGTGAACTGTTATTTCATATATACTCCCATTTAAATATATATATAGTACATGGCTGTATATATGAGATTCTTTCATTTAAATATTTTCTTTGTCAGCTTTGGTTCTACGTAGTGGTTTCTATAACTTAGAGCAGGGGAATTAGGAGTATGGCATGGGCCAATTCTTGTATGTATTGGGATCTCAGCGGGGCCCAATTCTCGTAGTACTACTTACTGTTGAATTGAACACGTGCTTGTATTTTCCTGTGTGCACTTGCTGAAAATATAATGTACTTAGTTGCTTCTAGCCTGTTCTGCAAGTGAAGTGTAGTTGCTTACTATAATCTATCTGAAAGTTAATGCTTTGTGTCCACTATTAATTCACAGCGGCATATGGCACCCTCTTAGCGTAATGGGATACAGACACCATTTCAGGAACAGAGGAACACTAGCAATTCAGGTAAATATATCATTAACTTTTCACTACATCATGCTCGTGGATCCTAAAGATGCTCTCTGCAAGACAAATCGTAGATCCTAAAGAATTAAAGAGACAAAGGTAAATGAAGAGGCATGCACGAATTAGAGATGATATATTACAAAGAAGAGATACCATATCTTCTACTCTATCGGGGATGATTTGCACAACAATTACCCCATTGACTTCTTAACACGCTCACACAAAATGTCTTGAACCCGAACGTCTTGAAAAGTCAAGGTCAATTGTCTTATCATTCTACACCCTACATGTATTGTCATCAGCGTCAAGTAACCGTGTATGCTTCAAGTGTGAGAGTTCTGAATTTTTTAGTTGCAACTTAGCTACTATTTCATCCGGTTTATTGTACCACACTTTTCTCTTAGGTTATCTGGTTTATACTTATCTGATTTTATGATTATCACATAAATTTTAGTCCTCTACACTTTAGTTAGTTATTGTAAAGCATCTTCAGTTTCTGCACAGATACAAGTAGTATTCACAAGTCATCTTCAATTTCTATCATACAAGTTGCATGTGCTCAGATGTGACCTGTTGTCTGTTGATCATGTGCAGATTCATCTCAAAAACCAGTTTGTTTAAAAGGTTGGTGATTGTGGCTAGACACTTGATTCTTCACTTGGCTGCTGGATCACAATGGTGTCTCACTTCTCAAAATTTAATTTGAATGACATGACAATTTTTTTTCTCCATTTGGTATTTGCAAGAATTGTTTTGATATCATACCATGAGAACTGATTAGCTAAACATATGAGACGTGCGTGCATGTGCACATTTATTAGTGCTCTATAGGTAACTGTTGTACTGTACTAATGCTCCATGTTCTTTGTGAGTTCCTAGTAGTGGTCTTGGTTCATTGTTTAATTCAAGGATTTGTGAGTTCCTAGTAGGGAACATATGGAAAGGAAACTGCGGCGATGACGACGATATCGACATGGGGCTGCGGCGGTGACGATGATGATGACGAGGACATCGACATCGACATGGGGCGGCAGCGGCAACGACGACGACGTCATCATCACGGTGTTGCGGCGACGACGACGACGACGGCATCAACACCATCAAACACGGGCTTGTCGAGGCGCCGACGCTGACAACCTATACGCGTGTGTATATTGTGTGTGTGTGTGTGTGTATCTATGTGTGTGTATTAATTATCTATACCAGACATGTACACATAAAATGTGCGTATTATAAAATGCATGTATGTGAGTACTATGAAATGTATGTCTACACTGGAATAGGTAGATTTTTATATTTTTTTAAATCTTAATTAGTTACTAGTAGCGTGGGTGTATCATAGAAGCACTACTACTATCATCCTTTACCAGTAGCGGTTGTTTCAAAACAAGCGCTACTATCATCATTTACCAGTAGCGTAGGGTAAAAAACGCGCTACTGCTAAAAAATAGCTGTAGCGCCGTACCAGTAGCGCGGGTACCCGCGCTACTAAAACAAGCGCTACTATCATCATTTACCAGTAGCGTAGGGTAAAAAACACGCTACTGCTAAAAAATAGCTGTAGCGCCGTACCAGTAGCGCGGGTACCCGCGCTACTGGTATGCAAAAAACCTACGCTACTGGTAGTGTTTTTCCTAGTAGTGTTATGATCGAAGTCATTCCACACACATTATTTTTACAAATCTTTTTGCCAATAAACACCCATGATTTGTCCCTCTTCTAGCTGACGCATGACCAAACTAGCTAGGCAGGAAGCTTGCACGGTAAACTGCATAGTAGCATGGGAACAGGCTCACCGACGATACATTTGATGCCTCTTCGAGCCCATGCATGGTCAAAACAAAAGACGTGCGGTGCGGTGTTGTCAAGCGTGTACTGGAATCCTCCGCTATGAACGTCGTGACAAGACGTGACGATTACAGGCCGGCCAACCCCCATTTATTACAGCAGCCATTTAAACCTTGTGTCACTTCAACCTTTCGATCGCGCCTCACCGTTGCAAGAAGCACACCCACTATGGCAAATTTTTAGAGGGTATCCTGCGCGGCTCCAATGGCGCACCGAGCGGCTGCTGACGACGAGCAGCAGTTCACTGTGCATGCCGTGGTGGACACTCACAGAAGGTTCACGGAGCTCTCGATGGTGTACACCAACAACCCGATCTGGGTGGAGCACTCCATCCACATCATGGAGCTGTTGCTTGCTGAGGAGAAGTACAAGGTGGTCGGGTTCGACCTCAAGTACACCTACACTCGTGCCGGGTTTTGTCCCAAGGTCGCCATCGCCCAGATGTGCATGCGCAACCCCGTCGCCGTCTACCACTACTGCCTGGCCACAAGGCCTTGCGAGCGTTTCGCCAGGTTTGTCAAGAGACCCCATTACATGTTTGCTACGGTGGACATCACCAATGATGTAAAGGTGCTCAAGAATTCGGTCATCGCCTGCCAGAATCTTGTCGACATCCATGGCTAATACAAGATCTGGGGCAGCAAGGAGCATGAGACTCACTGGTTCACCTCATCGACGCCATCATCAACCCCTACTACAGAGACATGAAGGTTCCTGCAACAAGAACAAGAGTGCCTAGCACTCGGTCTAGATGCAGAAACTCGACAAAGCTCACGTCGTGTACCCGGCCAAGGAGGCGTACACGAGCTACGACATGTATAGGCGGATCGTTGACATGAGGAAGTGCCTCCTTCCCCAAAACGGCCAGGGATCCAGCCGGAAGCAGAGCAATAGCAAGCGTCATCGCAACAATAAGTAGATGATTAGATCCTCGTTTCTCCTAGTTTAGTATGCATGTAATTTCTTACTTTGGTGTGTGGAGATTTTATGTGTGTAGTCACTTGTGTAACTGTATGCTTAATTTGGTTTTGCAATGCTATCTTTTTAAGTATATATGTTGATGCTCTATAGATAGAGAAAATCACATCGCACACGGACTAAACAATGGAACCCGTCGGTGATGATTTCATCCATCACTAACAATTGTATACCAGCAATCGTTTGCTCACGACACACATGGCTTTTAACAGGAATCGTCTGTTGCTACCTCTTGAGAACTACATTGGTTTTCCCTTGAAGAGGAAAGGGTGATGCAGCAAAGTAGCATAAGTATTTCCCTCAGTTTTTGAGAACCAAGGTATCAATCCAGTAGGAGACTACACGCAAGTCGCCTCGCACCTACACAAACAAATAAGAACCTTACAACCAACGTGATAAAGGGGTTGTCAATCCCTTCACGACCACTTGCAAAAGTGAGATCTGATAGATATAATAAGATAAATATTTTTTGTATTTTTATGATATAGATTGAAAGTAAAGATTGCAAAGTAAAATAGATTGGAAACTTATATGATGGAAAATAGACCCGGGGGCCATAGGTTTCACTAGTGGCTTCTCTAAAGATAGCATAAGTATTACGGTGGGTAAACAAATTACTGTCGAGCAATTGATAGAGAAGTGCATAATTATGAGAATATCTAAGCATGATCATGTATATAGGCATCACGTCTGTGACAAGTAGACCGAAACGATTCTGCATCTACTACTATTACTCCACACACCGACAGCTATCCAGCATGCACCTAGAGTATTAAGTTCATAAGAACAGAGTAACGCATTAGGCAAGATGACATGATGTAGAGGGATAAAGTCAAGAAATATGATATAAACCCCATCTTTTTATCCTCGATGGCAACAATACAATATGTGCCTTTCTGCCCCTGCTGTCACCGGGAAAGGACACCGCAAGATTGAACCCAAAGCTAAGAACTTCTCCCATTGCAAGGAAGACCAATCTAATAGGCCAAACCAAACTGATAATTCGAAGAGACTTGCAAAGATATTTAAATCATGCATAAAGTATTTCAGAGAAGAATCAGATATTGTTCATAGATAATCTTGATCATAAACCCACAATTCATCGGATCTCGACAAACACACCGCAAAAAGAGTTAGATCGAATAGATCTCCAAGAAGATCGAGCAGAACATTGTATTTAGATCCAAAGAGAGAGAAGAAGCCATCTAGCTAATAACTATGGACCCAAAGGTCTGTGGTAAACTACTCACACATTATCGGAGAGGCTATGGTGTTGATGTAGAAGCACTCCATGATCGATTCCCCCTCTGGCAGAGCTCCTGAAAAGGCCCCAAGATGGAATCTCTTGGGTACAAAAGGTTGCGGCGGTGGAAATAGGATTTCGTGGTGCTCCTGAATGTTTTCGGGGTATATGGGTATATATAGGAGGAAGAAGTACGCCGGTGGAGCTGCGAGGGCCCCACGAGGGTGGGGGCACCCACCCCCTGGGCATGCCCCCTACCTCGTGGCCTCCTTGCTTCTTTCTTGAAAAACACTCCAAGTCTCCTGGTTATGTTTGTTCCAAAAATAACTCTCCCGAAGGTTTCATTCCATTTGGATTCCATTCGATATTCCTTTTCCGCGAAACACTGACATAGGCAAAAAACAACAATTTCCACTGGGCCTTTGGTTAGTAGGTCAGTCCCAAAAATAATATAAAAAGGTATATTAAAGCCCATTAAACATCCAAAACATATAATATAATAGCATGGAACAATCAAAAATTATAGATACGTTGGAGACGTATCAAGCATCCCCAAGCTTAATTCCTGCTTGTCCTTGAGTAAAAATAGTTTTTTTATGTGGAGTGCTACCTAGCATAATTCTCGATGTAATTTTCTTTATTGTGGCATGAAATGTTCAGATCCAAAAGATTCAAGACAAAAGTTTAATATTGACATAAAAATAATAATACTTCAAGCAAACTAACAAAGCAATCATGTCTTCTCAAAATAACATGGCCAAAGAGAGTTATCCCTATAAAATCATATAGTCTGGCTATGCTCCATCTTCACCACACAAAATATTTAAATCATGCACAACCCCTACGACAAGCCAAGAAATTGTTTCATACTTTTGATGTTCTCGAACTTTTTCAATCTTCACGCAATACATGAGCCTGAGCCATGGACATAGCACTATAGGTGGAATAGAACGGTGGTTGTGGAGAAGACAAAAAGGAGAAGATAGTCTCACATCAACTATTATCAATGGGCTATGGAGATGCTCATCAATAGATATCAATGTGAGTGAGTAGGGATTGCCATGCAACGGATGCACTAGAGCTATAAGTGTATGAAAGCTCAACAAAAGAACTAAGTGGGTGTGCATCCAACTCGCTTGCTCATGAAGACCTAGGGCATTTTGAGGAAGCCCATCATTGGAATTGTGACGCCCCCGATTCAATCGTACACTAATCATGCACGCAAATGTGTACGATCAAGATCAGGGACTCACGGGAAGATATCACAACACAACTCTACAAATAAAATAAGTCATACAAGCATCATAATACAAGCCAGGGGCCTCGAGGGCTCGAATACAAGTGCTCGATCATAGACGAGTCAGCGGAAGCAACAATATCTGAGTACAGACATAAGTTAAACAAGTTTGCCTTAAGAAGGCTAGCACAAACTGGGATACAGATCGAAAGAGGCGCAGGCCTCCTGCCTGGGATCCTCCTAACTACTCCTGGTCATCGTCAGCGGGCAGCACGTAGTAGTAGGCACCTCCGGTGTAGTAGGGTCATCGTCGACGGTGGCGTCTGGCTCCTGGACTCCAGCATCTGGTTGCGACAACCAGAAAGAAAGGAAAGGGGGAAAAAGGGGGGAGAAAGCAACCGTGAGTACTCATCCAAAGTACTCGCAAGCAAGGAACTACACTACATATGCATGGGTATATGTGTAAGGAGGCCATATCGGTGGACTGAACTGCAGAATGCCAGAATAAGAGGGGGATAGCTAGTCCTATCGAAGACTACGCTTCTGGCAGCCTCCGTCTTGCAGCTAGTAGAAGAGAATAGATTGAAGTCCTCCAAGTAGCATCTCCAAGTAGCATCTCCAAGTAGCATCTCCAGTAGCATCGCATAGCATAATCCTACCCGGCGATCCTCTCCTCGTCGCCCTGTAGAAAGCGATCACCGGGTTGTCTGTGGAACTTGGAAGGGTGTGTTTTATTAAGTATCCGGTTCTAGTTGTCATAAGGTCAAGGTACAACTCCAGTCGTCCTGTTACCGAAGATCACGGCTATTCGAATAGATTAACTTCCCTGCAGGGGTGCACCAACTTACCCAGCACGCTTGATCCCATTTGGCCGGACACACTTTCCTGGGTCATGCCCGGCCGCGAAGATCAACACGTCGCAGCCCCACCTAGGCTCAACAGAGAGGCCAGCACGCCGGTCTAAACCTAAGCGCACAGGGGTCTGGGCCCATCGCCCTAGCACACCTGCACGTTGCGTACGCGGCCGGAAGCAGACCTAGCCCCCTAATACAAGAGCAGGCGTTACCAGTCCAATCCGGCGCGCGCCGCTCAGTCGCTGACGTCACGAAGTGCTTCGGCTGATACCACGACGTCGGGATACCCATAACTACTCCCGCGTAGATGGTTAGTGCGTATAGGCTCGTAGCCAACTCAGATCAAATACCAAGATCTCGTTAAGCGTGTTAAATATCCGCGAACGCCGAACAGGGCCAGGCCCACCTGTCTCCTAGGTGGTCTCAACCTGCCCTGTCGCTCCGCCACAAAGTAACAGTCGGGGGCCGTCGGGAACCCAGGCCCACCCCTACCGGGATGGAGCCACCTGTCCTTTCAGCCCCCTCATCAAAATCACTTGCGGGTACTCATCGAGCTGACCCGACTTTAGTCACCATCTGTATAGTATGTATGTATGTATAGTATATACCCGTGATCACCTCCCGAGCGATCACGGCCCAATAGTATAGCAAGGCAGACTGACAAGAATGTAGGGCCAATGATGATAAACTAGCATCCTATACTAAGTATTTAGGATTGCAGGTAAGATATCAACAGATGTAGCAACAATGTCAGGCTATGCATCAGAATAGGATTAACGGAAAGCAGTAACATGCTACACTACTCTAATGCAAGCAGTATAGAGGAGAATAGGCGATATCTGGTGATCAAGGGGGGGGGGGCTTGCCTGGTTGTCTGGCAGAGAGAGGGGTTTCAACTCCGTAGTCGTACCTGGGTAGCAGCGGCGCTCGTTCTCGTGTCTAGGGCGGAGAAGAGGGGGAAGAAACATGAATACAATGCAAACAGATGCATGACGATGCATGACAAAGCAAAACGTGAAGCTAGCGTGCCTAACGCGGTATGAGGTGAATGCCGGTGAAGGGGGAAACATCTGAGAAGTATCCGTGTTTCGTGCTTCCGGGCCAGAGGAGCCGGAGCGGGAAAGTTGCTGAGTCGATAGGTTAGGGGCTGTGTGTGCGGACGCAACGGGCCGCGTTCTGGATTCGTCTCGTCGTTCTGAGCAACTCTCATGTGAAAATAATTTAATCGAGTTACGATTTAAAAGATATGATTTTCTAAAGATTTTATTAATTTCTAGAATTTAATTAATTATCTTAATTTAATTCGAAATATGGATTTATGACATCAGCATGATGTCATGCTGATGTCAGCGGTCAACAGAGTTGACTGGTCAACCTGACAGATGGGGCCATTGACTGGGTCAATAGCACGGTCAGCATGCCCAGTCAGCAGTCAACAGTCCTGTTGACTTAGTCAAACCTACACGTGGGTCCACTGTCATAGTCACATTTTAACTAAACCTAATTAACAAGTTAATTAATCATTAGTTTATCTAATCAGAGTTAATCAGGTTAATTAACAATCCAATTAAGTTAATTAATTTCGAATTAATTAATTAATTAATTGATATTTTTCTAATTCTTTTTTTAATAACAACGTTCTGGGGCTGGGCCCCGTTTGTCATAGGCCCTAGGGACCTTAGCGGCGCCGGGTGTTAGGGTTCGGGCGCAACGGGTGCCCCGCACCCGTTCGGGCGCACGCCCAGGGGTGGGCGGAGCCAGCAGGGCGCCGGAGCAGGGGAGGCCGGTGGCACAGCGCCGCCAGGCGGCCGGGGCGGCGAGGAAGCGGCACAGGCAGGGGAGCGGCAAGGCGAGGCGCACGACGCGGGACGTGCAGCCAGCAGCGGGGGAAGGCCCGGCAGATCTAGCGATGGACGATGCTGAGGCGGGGTGCAAGGGCGCTTCGGCCAAGGGAGCGCGGTGCGTGCGGCCACCCGCAAGCAGGCGTAGCAGAGGGCGGTCCAGGGACCTGTGTGCGCGGATGGGGGCGCGGTGAGCGCGCATCAGGTGCGGTGAGCACGCATCGGGCGCGGCCAGAGATGGCGCGGGCGCGCACGAGGGTGGGGACCAGGGTGCACGGTGTCGAGGCGAGCCGGGGAAGCCGACGCGGGGAGAGGAGGAGGGAAAAGCGGCAGCTCACGGTGGGGCGTAGGGTTCGTGGCAGCGGGGCGTGAGGAGGAGGACGGAGACGGCGCGCGACGGGGAGGCAGTCCGGCGGCGAGGTCCGTTGAGGAGGACGGCGGCGAGGCGGCGTTCCGGCCGACGGGATCCGGGGGCGACGGGGTCGGGCCTCTCCCCGATCCAGATGGGACCGAGAGGAGAGGGGGGGAGTGGAGGAAGGCGAGGCGTCCGGCGATGGAGAGGCGGGGCGGGGTCGAGGCGGCACCAGGCGGCGGCGTACGGCGTCGGGGCCTCCTCTGGTTCCAGCCCCTGATTCAGATCGGGGGGAGAGGGACGAGAGTGGGGATCGTGCGCGCGGGGGGGGGGGGATGGGTGGACCGGCTAGGGTTTCTCCCCTGGTGGGGGGTTATGGAGGGGAGGGGTGGGCCGGCTGGGCCTGGTGGTTGGCCCAGTTGGGCCACGGCCCAGAGGGGGGGGTTCTCCTTTTTTTCTGTTTTAGTTTTGATTCCTTTTCTTATTTTCTCTTCTGTTTTAATTCAATTTAAAATATTTATGTATTTTATAAAACTGTGCCTTCTACACCATAATTATTTATGTAATATTTAGTACAATCCGAACATTTTTATTTTAATTTTTGAAAACTTTTATTATTGACATTAATTTGAATTTGAATTTTGAAACGGTTTCGAATCATCGCAAGGTTAACAACAGTAACCGTGGTGACGTGGCACCATTAGCCCGGGATTACTGTAGCTTAATTATCCGGGCGTCACAATTCTCCTCCACTACAAGAAATCTCGTCCCGAGATTTAAGCGGTGGAGTAAGGGGGGAAGTTGTGGTTGCGAAATTCTAACGGATCTTCTCGGTCTTGGTTGCTCTCCTCGAAGAGGTCGATCCATTACGTTGATGTCTCCATTTCTCTGCTTCAAGTCACCATGATCAAGTCGTCATCCTTTCTTCGGGATCTCCAACGTACTTTCGAATAGGTAAGGGGCAGCTTGGCTACGACAGAATGCTTATGAGGGAAAACAATCTGGGGTTAACCCATGAATGAGCATAAGATTATCTCTCGAGTTGAACATATAAAATACATCGAGAGTAAGGTACGAAGATAGAATAAGAGGTTCCCAGCGGATAGATAGTTGCTCGAAGTCTGAACCAGAGTGAGAAAGGGGTTCAGAAAGGCGAGGGTAGGTATTGTGTCTGATACCAGAATAGATTACTAGGCATGTGGCCCATGAATTACATACGAAGTCAAGCTCGAGGAATAACTTTGACAACAAGGTGTACAGGAGAGTCAGGTTTCGATCCTGTGGAACTGTGGGTTATGGGCCCACCATGTGGGTTAAAAGTAGGAAAGGCGGTGACGTCTTGCACAATCATGTAAGCAAGGCATGCCAGAGGAGAGTCTGTGGGTCATGTCGGCAACAACATAGGTACCAAGGGCGAGGGACGAAGAGAACCATTTTTCTGCTCGTTGAAACGAGGCGGACCAATAGGCAAGGTTCCCGTCCATCGGTGGTTACCGGAATGTCATCAACAATAGTAACAAGGTCTTACCGACAGAGTTGTACATCGAGGTGTTTGCACAAGCAGTGGATTATTACTGCTTATATCATATAGATCATAGAAAAGGTTTAAACAAACCAATGGAAGGAAAATATGATCATCAGATTAAACAGAACAATGGAAAGGAAAATATGTTTAAACACATATTTCAAGGGTATATCCTTCCCAAGGACAAGCAGAGCAAGATATCCATGGCAGGATATAAAGTAGAAAACCATTTAGGTAAGGGGGGAGTAATCTCATGATATTACCCATACCACGGTGTTAGGATAAATGATAAATAAAATCTAGCATCGTGCTTCAAATGTTCCTGTTGAAAATCGGAGTACCATTGACATGCTTCGAGATAGCATTGACAAGGTCTTCAGGTGAAGATCAGACTTTGGAAACACGAAGGATCCATCAGGAATAACTTGTAGAATAAGTCTTACAATTTCCTCATGGATGAATGGATAACCTTGCTGAAAAGGAATCTATAATGATAGGTCCTCCAGCCGGGGGGGGGGTGCTAGGCATGACATCATGTTACCGGGTCATCAAAGGATCAACATCATGACTCTTGGAAAGTTGTCCCAACCATCATATCTGACCGAGATTCAGATCCGATTGGTGTCAGGATACCTCAGACTTAGGATACCTGAGAAGAAAAGGTGCAACGCAAATTGACGAGATGACATTGTAAGATTCTCGGGGAAATGAACTATGAAGTGATTTCCGTTAACAAGAGTCCATCATTAACCCAAGGAGAGGACAAGGAGGTGTCTGGTGAACTCAACGGCAATTCACCGAGATTCCCAAAAGATGGATTTCCACCATTAAGTGAAAAAGGAGATAACATTTGTCAGATCAAATGATATAAGGAAGTATGCTCGAGGAAAACATAAACAATTAAACATTGGTTGAAAGGTGCGCCCGAAATATGGGTTGGGTTGCACGACCAATGTCAGAATGGTGATTCAATTAGCGAAGGACTTAGAATGAACTATCGCCCATTCACTTCAAAGCAATAGGGTTGCTAGAAGTTTTGAATTCACACGTCATAGCTCAATTGTCGGTATTCCGGTTGAAAACAATACGAGGACCAAGGAATGAACGAAGATGGCAAGAAGTATTATGATATCAAGAATTCTTAAGAGGTGGTGAAATTCTCACCACATTCTTGACAAAAGGAGATGGTAATACTTCCGAGGTAAGGAAGATCAACTGCTGGGTAGCAGGGATTTCAAGGTTTACACCAAAGACGAACAAGTTGTGTTGAACGGAAGGCAATAAAGTGGTCGATGAGAACAAGAATCATCAAGGGGCAAGGATGGTATTACCCATCATGAATTCAATTGAATTCCTGGAAGAGCTCATAAGGTTGATGATGATCACGACACATTTGTCGAGAGATTTCATGCAGATGTAATCAACCAGCGATGACATCAAGTCAGAGGAATGATGAAGCAAGAGGTTATTGGAACCACAGTTACGACACAAACTCGAACTCAAGCTGGTTGTTTAAGGTCAAAGGGTATGACGAGGAAAATCGACGTAAGCTTAGCTATCGTCGCAAATTGGTGCTCCGAGAATAAGGACCAGGTAGCATAGGTAGAATCGTCACGACAATGATATAGCCAAACAGGCTAGGAATGGCGTGATCGGGTACAAACTCGTAGTTATAGAAGCTTACTGAAGAGTTGTTGAACCGTAGTGCGGACTCGGTTCAGTTATCGGTGTCTTTGAGTGTTTAATAACTCAGAGCCCGTGAAAAAAATGGAATCAGTGGGAAGGTAGTACTTGATGAACTCATAAAAAGTTATGCAGTTCCATGATAATCTCGAGATACCAGGGGGGTAATACTCGACACAAGATCAAAGTAAAGGTTGGACTGGTGTATTGATCCATAGGAGACAATTGTTTTAACTTGTCCGAGAAATGAGATCAAAGAAGAACAATCATGGTCGGAACCACGGTTGCAAGGGATCAATTCACAGATACCATATGTTAGTTATCAAGGAAATAGTTATTGTTACAAGAAGCTTCCATGATAGGATATACATCGCGTCCATGGGCATGAACACAAAGTTCAAGGTCGACTCCCACTTCTCCAATGAATACCCTTTCATTCACTTCTCGCGTTCGATGAAGTTGCAGTGCTGAAATTTTATCTGGCGAAGCACCAGAAGAGTATTAATCGTGAAAACTTTCGGGTTCACACGGTTTAGAGAAAGCATATGTTCAACCCATAGGGGCTTCTTAGAAACATATACCACAATCTTTAGGAGTAATAAACTCAAACTCGATGGCAGAGCATGGTTGAGAAAAGCAGAGGATACAATTTACCAAAGGCATTATGTATCCGAGGAAAGGCTCACAAGGTTATTGAATATGAAGGGCGTTGTCAGATAAATCCAACAAAGGATCTGGTGGTCCATAAGGGATCTGGTGTGAGCATTGGTACTCAACTAGAGGAAGCAGATTATAGAAACAACTGACTAACTCAATTGTCAAATGCAAGGAATTATGATTTCCAAATCAAGGGGTCAGAAGCAATGCTCTGATTAGGGGTGGATAAGTTGAATAGCCTTAGGGTACAATCAAGGACAATTGGATTGGTCGAGAACCAGTTCCAGTTAAAAGAATGGCAGCTTAGCCGGAAAAGTAATTTATAAGGATCAATGATGATTGCGTGTATTCGCAAACATATTGAGTCAACAGACTCAAAATGATAATGACAAGGAATGTCATTAAGACTACGAGACTTATGGGATTAACCATAATGCAAGCAAGCAAGAATTTCAAGAGCCAAAGGCTCCAGAGGATTTTCGGAAGATCGAATATTATTTTGAAGACTTTTGTGAAACACATGAACAACTAGGGATGAGCGGATACTCGGCAAGCGCGAGTAATTATTCGTAGGGGTATTCATGCAGCAAGGAACTGCAGGGCAATAAGCGTAAAGAATTCTCGGAATATCGAAGAGTATTTCAGGACATCTTGTAATAACAAGAGCAACTGGGGATGACAATATGAACGATAGGTGTAAGTAGTTATCCAGAGGGATTTATCGATGGAAGTGAATTGCAAAAGCGATGGCACATAGTCTCGAGAGCACATCGTAGAGTATCTTCGGAATCTTCTGGTGCAGCAGGCGGTCATCAGTAACAAGTGGCTCCCCGAGAGAAAGTACTTGCGAGAACCTAAAGTTAATTTTTTTTAGCAAAATCATTTAACCCGAATAGAAGAGAGCTCAGAGTCCCAGAGTAAAGGTCGAGGAGAAAAAGATCCTAGTACCACCCAATGGCGACGTGGGCCCGTAAGGCCACACAGCCAAGTTAGTAAAAGTTTTGCAATGTCTAGACTCGACTTCGGCCAAGGAGTGTGGAAGGGGGATTCCTACAGGCAGTCGGCTCTAATACCAACTTGTGACGCCCCCGATTCAATCGTACACTAATCATGCACGCAAATGTGTACGATCAAGATCAGGGACTCACGGGAAGATATCACAACACAACTCTACAAATAAAATAAGTCATACAAGCATCATAATACAAGCCAGGGGCCTCGAGGGCTCAAATACAAGTGCTCGATCATAGACGAGTCAGCGGAAGCAACAATATCTGAGTACAGACATAAGTTAAACAAGTTTGCCTTAAGAAGGCTAGCACAAACTGGGATACAGATCGAAAGAGGCGCAGGCCTCCTGCCTGGGATCCTCCTAACTACTCCTGGTCATCGTCAGCGGGCAGCACGTAGTAGTAGGCACCTCCGGTGTAGTAGGAGTCATCGTCGACGGTGGCGTCTGGCTCCTGGACTCCAGCATCTGGTTGCGACAACCAGAAAGAAAGGAATGGGGGAAAAAGGGGGAGAAAGCAACCGTGAGTACTCATCCAAAGTACTCGCAAGCAAGGAACTACACTACATATGCATGGGTATATGTGTAAGGAGGCCATATCGGTGGACTGAACTGCAGAATGCCAGAATAAAAGGGGGATAGATAGTCCTATCGAAGACTACGCTTCTGGCAGCCTCCGTCTTGTAGTCTATAGAAGAGAATAGATTGAAGTCCTCCAAGTAGCATCTCCAAGTAGCATCTCCAAGTAGCATCTCCAGTAGCATCGCATAGCATAATCCTACCCGGCAATCCTCCCCTCGTCGCCCTATGGAAAAGCGATCACCGGGTTGTCTGTGGAACTTGGAAGGGTGTGTTTTATTAAGTATCCGGTTCTAGTTGTCATAAGGTCAAGGTACAACTCCAAGTCGTCCTGTTACCGAAGATCACGGCTATTCGAATAGATTAACTTCCCTGCAGGGGTGCACCATCTTACCCAGCACGCTTGATCCCATTTGGCCGGACACACTTTCCTGGGTCATGCCCGGCCGCGGAAGATCAACACGTCGCAGCCCCACCTAGGCACAACAGAGAGGCCAGCACGCCGGTCTAAACCTAAGCACACAGGGGTCTGGGCCCATCGCCCATAGCACACCTGCACGTTGCGTACGCGGCCGAAAGCAGAACTAGCCCCCTTAATACAAGAGCAGGCTTACGTTCCAATCCGGCGCGCGCCGCTCCGTCGCTGACGTCTGAAGTGCTTCGGCTGATACCACGACGTCGGGATACCCATAACTACTCCCGCGTAGATGGTTAGTGCGTATAGGCTCGTAGCCAACTCAGATCAAATACCAAGATCTCGTTAAGCGTGTTAAATATCCGCGAACGCCGAACAGGGCCAGGCCCACCTGTCTCCTAGGTGGTCTCAACCTGCCCTGTCGCTCCGCCACAAAGTAACAGTCGGGGGCCGTCGGGAACCCAGGCCCACCTCTACCGGGATGGAGCCACCTGTCCTTTCAGCCCCCTCATCAGAATCACTTGCGGGTACTCATCGAGCTGACCCGACTTTAGTCACCATCTGTATAGTATGTATGTATGTATAGTATATACCCGTGATCACCTCCCGAGCGATCACGGCCCAATAGTATAGCAAGGCAGACTGACAAGAATGTAGGGCCAATGATGATAAACTAGCATCCTATACTAAGTATTTAGGATTGCAGGTAAGGTATCAACAGATGTAGCAACAATGTCAGGCTATGCATCAGAATAGGATTAACGGAAAGCAGTAACATGCTACACTACTCTAATGCAAGCAGTATAGAGAAGAATAGGCGATATCTGGTGATCAAGGGGGGGGGGGGCTTGCCTGGTTGCTCTGGCAAGAGAGAGGGGTCGTCGGTGACGTAGTCGACCACAGGGGCATCAGCATCGGTCTCGGAGTGTACCGGAAAGGAGTAACAGAGGGGGAACACAATAAATAACGGAGCAATCAGATGTAACACAAAGCAAGACGCGGCAATACGTTGTGCTTGGGGTGACCTAACGTAGGGATGGGCGATACCGGTGAAGGGGGAAACATCCGGGAAGTATCCCCGGTGTTTCGTGCTTCCGGGCAGAGGAGCCGGAGGGGGAAAGTTGCGATTCCGATAGGTTAGGGATGTGTGGCGGACGAACGGGCCGCGTTTCTGGATTCGTCTCGTCGTTCTGAGCAACTCTCATGTTCAAAATAATTTAATCCGAGTTACGGTTTAAAATATATGATTTTCTAAAGATTTTATTAATTTCTGGAATTTAATTAATTACTTAATTTAATTCGAAAATGGATTTATGACATCAGCATGATGTCATGCTGATGTCAGCGGTCAACAGAGTTGACTGGTCAACCTGACAGATGGGGCCATTGACTGGGTCAACAGCACGGTCAGCAGGCCCAGTCAGCAGTCAACAGTCCTGTTGACTTAGTCAAACCTACACGTGGGTCCACCTGTCATAGTCACATTTTAACTAAACCTAATTAACTAGTTAACTAATCATTAGTTTATCTAATCAGAGTTAATCAGGTTAATTAACAGATCCAATTAAGTTAATTAATTGTCGAATTAATTAATTAATTAATTAATATTTTTCTAATTCTTTTTTTAATAACAACGTTCTGGGGCTGGGCCCCGTTTGTCATAGGCCCTAGGGACCTTAGCGGGCGTCGGTGTTAGCGGGTTCGGGCGCAACGGGTGCCCCACACCCGTTTGGGCGCACGCCCAGGGGTGGGCGGAGCCAGCAGGGCGCCGAAGCAGGGGAGGCCGGTGGCCACAGCGCCGGCCAGGCGGCCGGGGCGGCGAGGAAGCGGCACAGGCAGGGGAGCGGCAAGGCGAGGCGCACGACGCGGGACGTGCAGCCAGCAGCGGGGGAAGGCCCGGCAGATCCAGCGATGGACGACGCTGAGGCGGGGTGCAAGGGCGCTTCGGCCAAGGGAGCGCAGTGCGTGCGGCCACCCGCAAGCAGGCGTAGCAGAGGGCGGTCCAGGGACCTGTGTGCGTGGATGGGGGCGCGGTGAGCGCGCATCAGGTGCGGTGAGCGCGCATCGGGCGCGGCCAGAGATGGCGCGGGCGCGCACGAGGGTGGGGACCAGGGTGCACGGTGTCGAGGCGAGCCGGGGAAGCCGACGCGGGGAGAGGAGGAGGGAAAAGCGGCAGCTCACGGTGGGGCGTAGGGTTCGTGGCAGCGGGGCGTGAGGAGGAGGACGGAGACGGCGCGCGACGGGGAGGCAGTCCGGCGGCGAGGTCCGTTGAGGAGGACGGCGGCGAGGCGGCGTTCCGGCCGACGGGATCCGGGGGCGACGGGGTCGGGCCTCTCCCCGATCCAGATGGGACCGAGAGGAGAAGGGGGGGGGGAAGTGGAGGAAGGCGAGGCGTCCGGCGATGGAGAGGCGGGGCGGGGTCGAGGCGGCACCAGGCGGCGGCGTACGGCGTCGGGGCCTCCTCTGGTTCCAGCCCCTGATTCAGATCGGGGGGGGGAGAGGGAGGAGAGTGGGGATCGTGCGCGTGGGGGGGGGGATGGGTGGACCGGCTAGGATTTCTCCCCTGGTGGGGGGTTATGGAGGGGAGGGGTGGGCCGGCTGGGCCTGGGGGTTGGCCCAGTTGGGCCACGGCCCAGAGGGGGGGGTTCTCCTTTTTTTTCTGTTTTAGTTTTGATTCCTTTTCTTATTTTCTCTTCTGTTTTAATTCAATTTAAAATATTTATGTGTTTTATAAAACTGTGCCTTCTACACCATAATTATCTATGTAATATTTAGTACAATCCAAACATTTTTATTTTAATTTTTGAAAACTTTTATTATTGACATTAATTTGAATTTGAATTTTGAAACGGTTTCGAATCATCGCAAGGTTAACAACAGTAACCGTGGTGACGTGGCACCATTAGCCCGGGATTACTGTAGCTTAATTATCCGGGCGTCACAGGAATATACAAGCCAAGTTCTATATTGTAAAATTCCCACTAGTATATGGAAGTGACAACATAGGAGACTCTCTATCATGAAGATCATGGTGCTACTTTGAAGCACAAGTGTGGTAAAAGGATAGTAACACTGTCCCCTCTCCTTTTCTCTTTTTTTGGGCCTTCTCTTTTTTATGGACTTTCTCCCCCCTTTTTTCGTCCGGAGTCTCATCCCGACTTGTGGGGGAATCATACTCTACATTATCCTTTCCTCACATGGGACAATGCTCTAATAATTATGATCATCACACTTTTATTTACTTACAACTCGAAAAATTACAACTCGATACTTAGAACAAAATATGACTCTATGTGAATGCCTCCGGCGGTGTAACGGGATGTGCAATGACCCATGAGTGAAATGTATGAAAGAATTATGAAGTTGGCTTTGCGACAAATACAATGTCAACTACATGATCCTGCAAAGCAATATGACAATGATCAAGCGTGTCATAATAAATGGAACAGTGGTAAGTTGCATGGCAATATATCTCGGAATGGCTATGGAAATGCCATAATAGGTAGGTATAGTGGCTGTTTCGAGGAAGGTATATGGTGGGTTTACGGTACCGATGAAAGTTGCGCGGTACTAGAGAGGCTAGCAATGGTGGAAGGCTGAGAGTGCGTATAATCCATGGACTCAACATTAGTCATGAAGAATTCACTTACTTATTGCAAAAATCTATTAGTTATCGAAACAAAGTATTATGCGCATGCTCCTAGGGGGATAGATTGGTAGGAAAAGACCATCGCTCATCCCCGACCGCCACTCATAAGGAAGACAATAAATAAATAAATCATGCTCCGACTTCATCACATGACGGTTCACCATACGTGCATGCTACGGGAATCACAAACTTTAACACAAGTATTTCTCAAATTCACAACTACTCAACTAGCATGACTCTAATATTACCATCTTCATATCTCGAAACAATCATCAAGTATCAAAATTCTCATAATATTCAATGCACTTTTTATGGTAGTTTTTATTATACCCATCTTGGATGCCTATCATATTAGGACTAATTTTATAGCCAAAGAAAGTTACCATGTTGTTCTAGGGGACTCTCAAAATGATATAAGTGAAGCATGGGAGATCAATAATTTCTATAAAATAAAGCCACCACCGTGCTCTAAAAAGATATAAGTGAAGCACTAGAGCAAAATTGTCTAGCTCAAAAGATATAAGTGAAGCACAAAGAGTATTCTAATAAATTCCGATTCATGTGTGTATCTCCAAAAGGTGTGTACAACAAGGATGATTGTGGTAAAATAAGAAGCAAAGACTCAAATCATACAAGACGCTCCAAGCAAAACACATATCATGTGGTGAATAAAAATATAGCATCAAGTAAAGTTACCGATGGACGAAGACGAAAGAGGGCATGCCTTCCAGGGCATCCCCAAGCTTAGGCTTTTGGTTGTCCTTGAATTTTACCTTGGGGTTCCTTGGGCATCCCCAAGCTTAGGCTCTTGCCACTCCTTGTTTGAAAATCATCAAATATTTACCCAAAACTTGAAAACTTCACAACACAAAACTTCAACAGAAAATCTCATGAGCTCCGTTAGTATAAGAAAACAAACCACCACTTAAGGTACTGTAATGAACTCAGCCTTTATTTATATTTGTGTTAAACCTACTGTATTCCAACTTATCTATGGTTCATACCCCCCGATACTAGCCATAGATTCATCAAAATAAGCAAACAACACACGAAAAACAGAATCTGTCAAAAACAGAACAATCTGTAGTAATCTGTAGGTTTCAAATACTTATGTAACCCCAAATTTTTTGAAATAAATTGTGGACCTGAGGAATTTGTCTATTAATCATCTGCAAAAAGAATCAACCTAATCGCACTCTCCAGTAAATATGGCAGAAAATCTCGTGAGCGCTAAAGTTTCTGTTTTTACAGCAAGATCGCAAAAACTCCCCCAAGTCTTCCCAAAGGTTCTACTTGGCACAAACACTAATTAAAAGCATAAAACCACATCTAAATAGAAGCTAGATGAATTATTTATTACTAAACAGAACCAAAAAGCAAGAAACAAAAATAAAATTGGGTTGCCTCCCAACAAGCGCTATCATTTAACGCCCCTAGCTAGGCATAAAAACAAGAATAGATCTAGGTATTGCTATGATAATGATAAGGTAAATCGCGAAAGCTCATCTCATACTCCCTACGTTCAGCAGCAAGCTTTCTTTGTGGCAAGCAAAAGTAATCAAAAGATCTGAATTTAATGGGACAAAAGTCCCCAAGATCAAGCTCGGGAGGTATTGGTTCCTCCTTTGGCCCCTCATATTGCACAACCAATTTATCATTATAAGGAAAAAAGTCATGAGCCTTTGTTCAATGGTAAAAGCTAACCCACTATTCTGGATAGCAAAATTATCATTAAGTTCAAAAATCCTATCAACTAGAACATTGGTAGGAACCTTTTTTCTAAGGTTTTAAAAGCAACATGATCTAAAGATCGTAAGCGAATTATGTCTTCCTGATAGAAAAGGATTGCCTCTATGGGAGGACGGCCGACATCCACCCTATAATGCGCAAAATTTTCGTTGTCCTATTTTATTATAAATCTGAACTCATGAGCTAAAAAGATGGTAGCTGCTCGCTTAACAGAAGAATGCTCAATATTAGAAAATTCTAGAAAGATCCTCTGTATGCAAGGATGCATATGGATAAATTGTCTTTCAAGTTCAACCACAAGCAATGATATATCATCCGCAAGACTACTAGTTTTATGAAGAATAGACCCGACCATGGTGGGCAAAGTACCGGCACAAGTAAAGAAATCTTGAATAACTCCTTTTCCAATAATATTACCACTACCAATTCAAAACTTTTTAGTGTGTAAAATAGTAGGTTCTTCATGAGGATCAACAAAAGCATCAAGGTTTTCCATGTTATTACCAATATCCTTATCAACAATAACCTCCCCAATTTCAGAAATGATGGCAACAAGAGGCAAGCAAAAAGAGGCAAACGAAAAAAGGGCGAATAAAACGGCAAGGGTGAAGTGGGGGAGAGGAAAACGAGAGACAAATGGCAAATAATGTAATGCGAGGGATAAGAGTTTGTGATGGGTACTTGGTATGTCTTGACTTGTGCGTAGATCTCCCCGGTAACGGCGCCAGAAATCCTTCTTGCTACCTCTTGAGCACCGCGTTGGTTTTCCCATGAAGAGGAAAGGGTGATGCAGCAAAGTAGCGTAAGTATTTCCCTCAGTTTTTGAGAAACAAGGTATCAATCTAGTAGGAGACTACACACAAGTCGCCTCGCACCTACACAAACAAATAAGAACCTTGCAAGTAATGCAATAAAGGGGGTTTCAATCCCTTCAAGGCCACTTGCAAAAGTGAGATCTGATAGAGATAATAAGATAAATATTTTTGGTATTTTTATGATATAGATTGAAGGTAAAGATTGCAAAGTAAAATAGATTGGAAACTTATATGATGGAAAATAGACCCGGGGGCCATAGGTTTCACTAGTGGCTTCTCTCAAGATAGCATAAGTATTACGGTGGGTAAACAAATTACTATCGAGCAATTGATAGAAAAGTGCATACTTATGAGAATATCTAGGCATGATTATGTATGTAGGCATCACGTCCGCGACAAGTAGACCGAAACGATTCTGCATCTACTACTATTACTCCACACATCAACCGCTATCCAGCATGCATCTAGAGTATTAAGTTCATATGAACAGAGTAACACATTAGGCAAGATGACATGATGTAGAGGGATAAACTCAAGCAATATGATATAAACCCCATCTTTTTATCCTCGATGGCAACAATACAATACGTGCCTGGCCGCCCCTGCTGTCACTGGGAAAGGACACCACAAGATTGAACCCAAAGAAAGATCAATCTAGTAGGCGAAACCAAACTGATAATTCGAAGGGACTTGCAAAGATATCTAAATCATGCATAAAATATTTCAGAGAAGAATCAAATATTGTTCATAGATAATCTTGATCATACACCCATAATTCATCGGATCTCGACAAACACACCACAAAAAGAATTACATCGAATAGATCTCTAAGAAGATCGAGGAGAACTTTGTATTGAGATCCAAAGAGAGAGAAGAAGCCATCTAGCTAATAAATATGGACCCAAAGGTTTGTGGTAAACTACTCACACATCATCAGAGAGGCTATGGTGTTGATGTAGAAGCCCTCCATGACCGATTCCCCCTCCGGCAGAGCTCTGGAAAAGGCCCCAAGATGGGATCTCTTGGGTACAAAAGGTTGCGGCGATGGAAATAGGGTTTCGTGGTGCTCCTAGATGTTTTCGGGGTATATGGGTATATATAGGAGGAAGAAGTACGTCGGTGGAGCTGCAAGGGGCCCATGAGGGTGGGGGCGCGCCTGCCCCCCATTGGCGCGCCCCCTGCCTCGTGGCCTCCTCGCTTCTTTCTTGATGGCCACTCCAAGTCTCCTGGATCACGTTTGTTCCAAAAATAACTCTCCCGAAGGTTTCATTCCGGTTGGATTCCGTTTCATATTCCTTTTCTGAGAAACACTGAAATAGGCAAAAAAACATCAATTTGCACTGGGCCTTTGGTTAGTAGGTTATTCCCAAAAATAATATAAAAAGGTATATTAAAGCCCATTAAACATCCAAAATAGATAATATAATAGCATGGAACAATCAAAAATTATAGATACGTTGGAAACGTATCATCTGTGTTGTTATCGGTCTTCCCACACGTTTTTGATTACATACCTGTTTGCCAGGTATCAAACACATCTTGTTAAGTTGCACCATTTTTGTTCTCTTGGCTCAACACAAACAGTTCATTCGAGTGAATTGTATGTCATATATCGCACACACCTTCATCTGGCTGCCCATTTCTATTGTTCCGCCTCAACACAAATAGTTTATCCGTGTGAACTGTATGTCGTATATCGCACACGCCTTCATGTGGCTGCTTGTTTCTTTTGTGCTGCGTCATTGCAAACAATTCATTGAACTAAACCATATGCCCCTCATCGCACACGCGCCTAAAATCTGAACCGTGTTTGATGTATCCTTCATTGCAAACGTTTTGCATCTTTTTTGATGATTATTTTACATCTCTGTTTGCGATTAATGCATCGCACACAATTTCATCAAAGGGTCTCTGATCGTAATGTCACGTTAGTAGCATCCTGAAGTAGTACAACCTTGCCAAATTTTGCTCATTGATGTTAGCAAGAAGACACGCGTTTGATATTTTCGAATGGGATGCCCTTTGCTGTCAGCAACATCTGTTGATTTCTCTTTCTTCTTTAGTTGTGAAGTAAATATTGGCTCTGACATTTGAATCACTGAGAAGCATAATCATCGATTGTTTTGAATGTTCTCTATGAATTGCCAGGCCTGTGAGTTTTGATTGCAATGTACATGCACGCTAAAAAGCTGCTCAAACTTTTTGTACGTGTGAAACTATTGCAAACGAGGTGATCACCGTGCATCCTACGAATAATGCTAGTACATATTGTTTTGCATGTTCATCCAATGCCAGTGATACAAGAATTCGAGCTACTCGAACTAAATTCGTTCATACACAGTCGTATTTCATATAAACATATCGGATTTCATTACATTTCATACATTCTTCAACTAAAAAGGGGTGCGTTGGAGGTATAATTAATTAACCTAATATATGATCTCCGACGCCCATTTCCCGTGTTTGGCTGAGCCGAACAAAAGCTTCTTCTCTAGCACAACTCTCTGACTCCATGTCGCTGCCAAGAAGCCAATCGACCATCAATGTTCAACCCGCCAAGCTTGGCTTCAATCAGAGGGTAGCAGCGGTGGCCTTACTTGGACCCGAGTGGCGGCGACCTACTGTGTTCTACTCTTCTTCGACTTCTATGTGGCGTGGCCTCGTTGGCAGCGAGGCGGGGCCTTGACGGAGCCGATGATGTGTTGTGTCTCGTTGCCAGCGGGGCGGCGCCTCGACGGAGCGGTTGAAATCCGCTCCCTTGTTGCGGGCAAGGTGAGGCCTCGCCAAAGCTGGCGAAGTCCTCCGCCTCAGTGCCGGCGGGGCGAGACCTCGGTAGAGCCAACACTGTCACCCGCTTCATCGCCCTCTTTGTAGGAGGCTGCAACCTCCACCACCAGCATGCGATACCGCCAGCATGCAAGGCGGCTCTCGCGGGCTGAGTGGTATGACTCGAGCAACGCCTGCTGCTTCGCCCGCTGTGCGGCGATCTGCTCCTCCAACTGCAGGTGCTCCTAGAGGACATGGTGGTTATAGGTGGCATCGGCCTGCGCCTCCCAGAACTGCCCCTCACGCTTCTGCCTCACCATGTCCATGTATTGGGCATGGGCTTCACCGATGGTCATGGTGCAATTCACTGGCGAGAATGGCATAGAGGAGGGGGTTGGCGCCGGATCATCGACTACCATGTTCTCCATTGGGACGTCATCATCCTCCGGCTGCCTGCCGGCCAGCCAGTCGAAAGCAATGGCTACCATCTCCTTCTGGTCCATCGTTCGCCCATCCCGAAGAGCACTGGAGCGTGAGGAAGCCATGGTTGTAGTGGTGTGGATAGGAGAAATGGCACAGAGGCTTATGACTGCGGCTATGGATGGCGCAACAGTTTATATAGCAATGGTGGGTGGTAGAGGGATGGACGGGTGGCGCCGGAGTAGGTGCCTCGGCAACCGCGTATCACTAATGCGGGCGGTAGACAAACGGACGGACGACACTTGTGTCGTTTGAATACGGAGCAATCGCCTGCACCGGGAAGCAGCGTGGGCGGCGCTGACCGTTTCGGGTGGAAAGCGCTTGCGGGCGAGGGAGGGGGTCTAGGTGGGCCAGGGTAGTCACACTCGTGCTTGGCAGCGGTCCAGTCTAGCAGCCGAACATGCTAGCTCACCGGCAAGCTCGCCAAGCTCAGCGACGACAATCAGACGATGGATGTGGCTTCCGACGAGGAGCCGGCGCCACCGCCCAAGCCGGCTCATGCCGTGTTCACCATAGAGCAGGTGCGACCGCATTTCGACGCCCTAATGGCAGAAGAGCTACCAGCGCAGGAGGACCTGCGCTGCAACCTCTGTCTCCTCAACGAGCACCAGCTAACGGAAGGACGAATCGCCGGACAATGCCGTCGCGGACATGTGGCCCTATGATCCTGGCTTCCTCAATGAGCAGCAGGCACTGTATCAGACCATCCGTAGGGCCCGCGAGGCCCTCCCCGCTGTCCTTCCATTTGTTGCACTCGCCGTGGCACCGCCATCTCGCGTTCTCAACATGGTCAACGAACATGAGGAATTATGAGATGACTTTAATTGGAGAGGATGACAGTGGGACCCACCAGGGCCATAGCCGCTCGTACGCAAGTGCCTCTTTATTATATACAACTATATTTTTTTTCTTCCTCCTGGTTTCCTGACATCACGGTCCCACACCATTGTCAACCTATATAGTCAATAAACGAGAGAGTTGCACAAGGAGCGGCCGACAGCTGGGACCTAGCAGCTCGAGCAGTATTTGTGTTTTTAATGTGTGATCAGAGTTTTCTTGAGCAATGTTGTTGTTGAGCAGGGTATCAACTGGGCGGGCTATGGCCCATATAGCCCAGGCTATTATTTTATGTCGACCAAATATCCAGCTCTCATATTAATTTTTTTCAAGGTGAAAATGGCTAGCCCAGCTATATTTTTTCTTGAGGAATACCCAACCCATGTCAACTTGTTATTCTCCACCCCGGTGGGCTGCAAATCTTTCCTAGGAGGGATGCATTTGGCTTAATAAGAAAATGGGCTTTAAGAAATAATAAATGGGATGTAATTATAAAAACTGGGTTGTAACTATAAAAAATGCACCAAACACATAATTAGTTAAAAAATATATTTTTTTGGATTTTGATATTTTTAATTTCATTACTTGTTGCGCGGGCAATATTTCGTTGGATTTTTACTTAATACAATTTTTTTGAAATTATATTTAATCTAACTCAAAATTTCGGATAAAAATATTTTGGATCCCATCAAAATGTGGGAAATATTATTCAATTCTGTTTTGAGAGGTTGGTTGAAATTATTAATCATTGTCCTAGCTAGAAAATGGGCTGTAATTTTAACAAACTGTAAATGGGCTATAGTAAATTACATTAGATTTCAAAAATGGGTTTTACATTCTTACAAATCGCAAATGGGCTATATGTTCTCTGCCACACACTTGTGGGTCTACTAAGTTGATGGGTATGCAAGGCTTTGTCAACTTATAGTCAACACAATATTCTAGCAGCAGTGGTCGTTGATGTCCATCCAATGGATGTCATGCTTCTTCTTCAATCTCGGATATTCTTGCTTCAGCCGCCCAAACCACCACCGGCGGTACCGCCTGCTACCGCCTCCCGTGGCCAGTTGTGCTATCGTGCGTGACTCACCGGCCCACCCTACTCCCATCGCCGTCCAGGCCATTCCTATACTCACCAACACCTCCTATTATACTCCGGTGATGGTAGCCTCACACCACAACTGAGCCAGTGAACCCTCCTACCCCCCTCCACGTGGGCATCCACCTGCCTAGTCTTCCTTGGCTCCATGTCGTTCCCTTCCTAGGCCTCGCTGTCGTCCACTGCCTGGGTGCTGTCCGCGCGGCGTGGTCAACATGGTCAACGAATGACATCCATCGGAAGAGGACTCTACACGGTGAGGCTGACAGATGGACCAACCAGCTACATCTTCGCACGCGAGGAAGTGCATCCATATTATGGGCAAAAAATGATTCTTCCCCCTAATAGCTGGGACCCACCAACTATATCTTCGCACGCAAGGAAGTGCGTCCTTGTTCTCCCTGAAAGCTGGGACCCATCCGGTCGAAGCGTACATAGCATTTTCTGTCTGGTGGAGAACGTGTACATACATACTGGTGAATCAGTCTCTCTGGAACGATGAACCATGGCTGAGCAAGCAGCGGCACATGTAGTAGTAGATCCCTCAACACAGTGCCTTATAAACCATGTACATGTATGTATAGCCACACGCCAAAAAATACGGCCAGGTATGTACATACGGGTGGGATCTCGAACGCCTACTCACGCATACATACGACCAGGGCCCGTGTACATGGAGAGGCAATGTACGGCAACAATGGCGTCTTGCTCATCGGAAGCCAACCGGCTAGGTCGGAATGGAGAAACTGCGTCGTGTTCATCAAGAGGCAACGGAATGCGTCATGTTCATCGGGAGCCAACTGGCTTGGACGGAACAACCGAAACAGGGTCTGGCGTACCGCAGTATGGAGGAAACGGCCTTCTGTTTGACAAGCTACGGTCAAAACAGGATCTTGTTCATCGGGAGGGGTCTAGCATACCGCAAAACGGAGGAAACGAACTTGTGTTTGAGCTCCTACAGTCAAAATGAGATGTTGTTGATTGGGAGGGGTGTGGTGTACCGTAAAACGGAGGAAATATGACTTGTGTTGGAGCACCTACAGTCAAAATGGAGTCCTGTTCATCAGGAGGGGTGTGGCCTACCACAAAATGGGACTCCACGGGTTACTGTTCATCTACCGTATAGTGCCTCGCTCTAGCCTCCACGGGCTACTGTTCATCCACCGTCAACTACCTTTTGCTCCACCTACTATTGTTCATCCACCGTCGACTTCCTCCAACCTCCACTAGCCACTGTTCATCTAGCCTCCACCGGCTACTGTTCAACTAGCCCTCCACGGCCGAGTCCTCCTGTTCATCCACCCCAACTGGCTCGGGCATGTGTGGCGACCTCCTCTCGATCGGGGTCATGTACATCCAACGACAACTACCTACTACTACCATGTGGTACTATTCATCCAACCCCCACCAGGAATAGTTCATCCAACCCCCAACAATAGTCACTGTTCATCACGAGGAAGCAGCAGGTTCGATCAGCTTTAGTTAGGGATAGTAGCGAAGGAATCGCTCGGGTTGAGTTAACAGCCAAGGGATCGATCGCTCGGGTTCAGTAACGTAGCTAGTGCAATCGCTCGGGTTCAGTAAGTGAACGCCTTTCTCGGGTTCAGCTAGGGCCAACGGCTCGCACACACGCGCGTACGTGTATACGAGAGAAACACGTAAACCTCCATGCATCGCCCGGCCCCGACCACCCACCGTAACCGGGAACCACCCCGGTGTTCCTCGCCCTCGCTTCCACCATGATTTTTCTGTCATTGACGGCCCAAAGAATGTTATGCACGTGTGTCCCTAGCCATCCCTGGACGGAAAGCCCATTTTCTATCATGATTTTTTGTCATAGAAGTAGGAGCCCACCACATCTATGATGATACGTGTTTTTGTCACAATTATCATCATAGAAGTGTCATAAGCATGACAGAAAAAATCAGTTTGGGCCAAAATGTCACAGATGTGTCTTTTTTTGTAGTGAATCAGAGAGCCTTCGACGAAACTATGTGTGATGCAATAATCGCAAACGGCGGTGTAAGAAAACCATCAAAAATGATACAAACTATTTACAATGGCGCATACATCAAACACGATTCAAATCAGAGTTGCGTGTGTGATATGTGGCATATGGTTGGTCCATGATGACCAACAAGTATATGGGATCATTTGTAGCCTTTTTCGATAAGTAAGTGTGTCGAACCCCACGAGGAGCTAAAGGCAGAACAAATATTCCCTCAAGTTCTATCGACCACCGATACAACTCTATGCACACTTGACGTTTGCCTTATCAGAAACAGGTATGAAACTATTTGTACGAGTGATGCTAGAACTATTTTGCAGGAATAAAACTAGAATTACTTTGCAAGATAATAAAAGTTAGGTGTTTAGTAAAAGGGTTTGTGTCAACAAGAAAGTTATTTATCCCTAGGCAATCAATAACAAGAACCGGTAATCATTCTTGCAATTTTATATGAGGGAGATGCATGAGCTAACATACTTTCTCTACTTGGATCATATGCACTTATGATTGGAACTCTAGCAAGCATCGGAACTACTAAAGATCATTGGGGTCATGAAACCCAACCATAGCATTAAGTATCAAGTCCTCTTTATTCCCATACGTCATACCCCACCTACTCGGTTTTAAGTTTCTGTCACTCTCGCAACCCACCGTAAGCAAATCATGAACATATTGCAACACCCTACAGCAGGGGCCCCTCACAATTGCATGAGAATGGAGGGCACCGTAGGACAGCACCATAAATAAAATAGACAATCATACCAACCAAGATCACGATTAACCCACAGGACAAAACGGATCTACTCAAACATCATAGGATAACCATAGATCATTGGGAAATAATATATGAAGTTGAGCACCATGTTTAAGTAGAGATTACAGCAGGACAAGAGGTGTTACACCGCTGCATAGAGGGGGAGAAAGTTGGTGTTGACGGTAGCAAGATTGTTGATGTAGATCGCCGTCCCGATCGTTGCCCCGGTGGAACTCCGGCGCCACCGGAAGCGAGGGGGAGAGAGCCCCCTCCTTCTTCTTCTTCTTCCTTGGCCTCCCCCCCTAGATGGGAGGATAGTCCCCCCTATGGTCCTTGGTCTCCATGGCCGTGGATGGGCGGGAGCCCCTCCGAAATTGGATCTCCCTGTCTGTTCTCTTCTGTTTCGCGTTCCCCTGATCATGCCGAAAACCGTTCCTTACATTCCAGGAGATCCATAACTCCGATTGCGCTGAGATTTTAACATGATTGTTTTTTGGATATAAGATTCCTTGCACCCGAAGTAGAGGTCCAACCGATGTACAAGGTGAGCACAACTCACCACGGCACGCCTGGCTCCTCTGGCGCGCCCTGGTGGATTGTGCCCACCATGGGCCACCGTTTGCGGTGATCCCAACTCCCAAAAGTCACATATATTCCAAAATAATTCTCTGTGAAATTTTATTGCATTTGGACTTCATTTGATATGGATATTCTGCGATACAAAAAACATGCAGAAAACAGGAACTGGCACTTGGCACTGGATCAATAGGTTAGTCCAATAAATCATATAAAAAGTTGCCAAAAGTATGTAAAACTTGAGTAATATTGGCATGAAACACTCAAAAATTATAGATATGACAGAGACGTATCAGTCCATACAACCTGTTTGCGATGAGTATAATAATAGAAACGGTTAGCCAGGTGAGGATTTCTGTGATATACGGCATACAGTTCACTGGGATGAACTATTTTTGATTAGGCGACACAACATAGACGATCAGCCAGATCAAGGTGTGTGCGATAAAGGGCATACCGTTCACTCTGTTAAACCGTTTGCGATGATCCAAGACAAGAGAAATGGTTCAAAAGAATAAGATGTATGTGATACACAACAAACAAGGCCATAATAACACCGATGATTGCTGCTAATAAGCCATGTGTGTTGAGGGCAAACGCTTGCTGGTATACAATTGTCAGCTATTGATGAATTCATCATTGACGAGTTTCCTAGTTTACTCCGCCTGTGATGTGACTTGCTCTGTCTATAGAAGAACAACATATATAACCAAAATAAACATCAAATTACATAAAGTGATTATACAAATAATTCGCACACACCTCAATAAATAATTACATGCATTCTAAACTAGGAGAAACAATCACATAATCATCTACTTCTTGCGATGCTGCCACCACTGCTTTGTGGCTCAATCCTTCGTCTAGGGCAGGACGAAGGCACTTCCTCATGTCAACCATCCACATGTACATCTTGTAGCTTGTGTACATGTAGATGGCCACGTACTTGACGTGTTCTTCATCCAGTCTCTGCTCCTAGGCATTGTGCCAGGCGATCCTGTCCTTCTTACACTCACCCTTGATCTTCATGTAGTAGGGGTCGATGATGGAGGAGGTGAGGTCAACCATGGAGTTCTGATTGTTCTTGGCGCTTCCTCTAACCCAGGGGGGTAGGGCGCACCCCCCACCCTCGTGGTGGCCTCGGGACTCTTTTGGCCCAGCTCCGGTACTCCGTGGGCTTCTTTTGTTGAAAAATGATCTCCGTGAAGTTTCAGGTCAATTGGACTCTGTTTGGTTTTCCTTTTTTGCGATACTCAAAAAAGAGGAAAAAACAGAAACTGGCACTGGGCTCTAGGTTAATAGGCTACTCCCAAAAATCATATAAAATACCATATAAATGCATATAAAACATCCAACGTTAGTAATATAATAGCATGGAACAATCAAAAATTATAGATACATTGGAGAGTATCAGTCCTTACCCATCACGTGGATGTCCACTATGTGATGCGTGGTAAACTTCCGCCCGTTGTCGTCATCGGCTGCTGGGAGGGCCATTGGAACCGTTGGATCTCCTCTCTGTATGTGTCATCGTGGGTGTGTTTATTGTGTCATGTGGCGCGAGAGATGAAGGTAAATAGCCGCGGGAATAAATGGGGAACGGGTGGGCTGGATTGTCGGCACGTTCGCATGGCAGTTCTTGCAGCGGGTAACTGCATCGTGGTGCAGTGCTTGGCGCAACCGCATGTATAATGGTAGCACGAATGTACGTGATCGTGTCCCAGCCCCAAACACTAGCAGAGCACGTCACGGCCGCCTCAACGCGAGCCACCACACGTATAGAGAAGTTGAACACGTAGGGAATGGTCGTCTACAAGAAAGCCGGCAAATGTGAGCCGATGGCATGATGTGAAACTACCTCGCGTTCCACATCACATGGTGGTCGAACAAATCGTTCGCAATGCTGTGTAGAGAGCGGCCGTGTGCTACTACCTCTGTCTTGGTACATTAGTCCCCTTTATATTCTGTGTCATATTTTGAACTTAAATTTAACTAACACAATGTTAATGCATGTTATAAAAATAATATAATTGGAGACTATGTTCAAATATGAATCCAATGATATAATCTTTGGTGACATGCATTCGTATTTTATTAGTTAAATCTCTAGTCAAAATTTGGCACAAAAATACAAAGATGACTTATAAACTACTCCCTTTGTTCCAAATTACTCATCGTGGTTTTAGTTCAAATTTGAACTAAAACCACGACGAGTAATTTGGAACAGAGGGAGTAATATGGAGGTAGTAGGCAATTAAATCACAAACCTTTTTTTATTAACCGTACGTGTACGTGTCGTTTCGTCCTCCTCTCGCATGTCTTGTCACCCCGCTGACGCAGATGGCTTTGAGCGCAAGCTTGAGCAGCGCACATGCATTCTTTTGGCCAAACGGTGGCTAAAAGTGGCACCAACAAATCATTAGTGAGCCCATTCCCATGCAACCACGTAGGTTCGTGTGCATTGCCGCGCAAGCTTCCCGCCCGACTTGGCGAAATCCACCAAAATCCCAATACTTATCGGCCTGCTATATAAACCCTCACGGACGACGAGTCATGCGTGTCATTTCTCTCTCCCTCCCTATAGCTTATCTCGTTTGCTTACCCCACAATATCCAATGGCATCGGTCTTTCGTCGTCGCTCAGCCACTCCGCTGTCATCAGAGGACAGTTCCAGCTGGGAGGCTACACCATGGCGGCGACACAGTCCCCGACATATTGTAGTAAGTCTGGCGTCCTGTTTGGGTTTGCACGCAACACCCACCACATGCTCCGTCGACGTTGCGTGTTGGCAGCTGTTGCCAGCCGTCGTTGCCGCCACCTGATACGTCTCCAACGTATCTATAATTTTTGATTGCTCCATGCTATGTTATCTACTGTTTTGGGCAATATTGGGCTTTATTATCCACTTTTATATTATTTTTGGGACTAACCTATTAACCAGAGGCCCAGCCCAGATTTGCTGTTTTTTGCCTATTTCAGTGTTTCGAAGAAAAGGAATATCAAACGGAGTCGAAACGGAACGAAATCAACTAGAGAAGTTATTTTTGGAAGGAAAGCTACCGGATGGACTTGGACCCCACGTCAGGAGCCAAGGGAGGTGCTCACGAGGGTGGGGGGGCGCCCCCCCTAGGGCGCGCCCCCTGCCTTGTGGGGCCCCCGAAGCTCCACCAACGTACTTCCTGCACCCATATATACTCACGTACCCTAAAACTTCCAACAGGCAATAGATCGGGAGTTCCGCGCAAGAAGTCTCCGTAGCCACCGAAAGCCAATCTAGACCCGTTCCGGCACCCTGCCGGAGGGGGCAATCCTTCTCCGGTGGCCATCGTCATCATCCCGGTGCTCTCCATGATGAGGAGGGAGTAGTTCTCCCTCGGGGCTGAGGGTCTGTACCAGTAGCTATGTGTTTGATCTCTCTCTCTCTCTCTCGTGTTCTTGATTTGGCACGATCTTGATGTATCGCGAGCTTTGCTATTATAGTTGGATCTTATGTTTCTCCTCCCCCTCTTCTCTCTTGTAATGAATTGAGTTTCCCCTTTGAAGTAATCTTATCGGATTGAGACTTTAAAGATTTGAGAATACTTGATGTATGTCTTGCCGTGCGTATCTATGGTGACAATGGGATACCACATGATTCATTTGATGTATGTTTTGGTGATCAACTTGCGGGTTCCGCCCATGAACCTATGCAAAGGGGTTGGCACACGTTTTCGTCGTGATTCTCCGTTAGAACATTGGGGCACTCTTTGAGGTCCTCTGTGTTGGTTTGAATAGATGAATCTGAGATTGTGTGATGCATATCGTATAATCATATCCACGGATACTTGAGGTGACATTGGAGTATCTAGGTGACATTAGGGTTTTGGTTGATTTGTGTTTTAAGGTGTTATTCTAGTACGAACTCTAGGGCTGTTTGTGACACTTATAGGAATAGCCCAACAGATTGATTGGAAAAAATAACTTTGTGGTGGTTTCGTACCCTGCCATAATCTCTTCGTTCGTTCTCCGCTATTAGTGACTTTGGATAGTTATGTGATCCAATTATGTTATTATTGTTGACAGGACTTGCACTAGTGAAAGTATGAACCCTAGGCCTTGATTACTATCATTGCAATACCGTTTACGCTCACTTTTACCATTAGTTACCTTGCTGTTTTTATAATTTCAGATTACAAATACCTTTATCTACCATCCATATTGCACTTGTATCACCATCTCTTCGCCGAACTAGTGCACCTATACAATTTACCATTGTATTGGGTGTGTTGGGGACACAAGAGACTCTTTGTTATTTGGTTGCTGGGTTGCTTGAGAGAGACCATCTTCATCCTACGCCTCCTACGGATTGATAAACCTTAGGTCATCCACTGAGGGAAATTTGCTACTGTCCTACAAACCTCTGCACTTGGAGGCCCAACAACGTCTACAAGAAGAAGGTTGTGTAGTAGACATCAAGCTCTTTTCTGGCGCCGTTGCCGGGGAGGTTAGCGCTTGAAGGTATATCTTTAGATCTTGCAATCGAGTCTTTTAGTTTCTTGTTTTAGCACTAGTTTAGTTTATAAAAGAAAACTACAAAAATATGGAATTGAGTTTGTCTCATACACTTCATCTTTTTAATATCTTTCGTGAGTATGATGGAAAGGAAAATTGTGCTCAAGTGAAGTCTATAAAATGTTTGGCACTAAATCTTTGAATGATGAGCATGATTGCAATGTTGTTAGTACGAATTCTTTGAATATCCATGATACTAATGATGATTGCACTGGGTTTTGTGGAGTGCATTGGGTTTTCTAGTATACACCAAATAGGGAAGATAGATATTGCAATAGACATAAGTATTTAGAAACTAAATTGTTGCAAGAAAGTCTTGATGATTGTGCTGAAAAATTCAATATTTTTCGCACCCCTTGTGAACTTTGCAATGAACATGGTCATTTAAATCTCCAATGCAAATTGTTTCATGACCGAATCGTATCCAAAAATTGTGATAATTTGATTACCCTTGAGCATCATAAAGAGCTTAGTGTTCTTTTGGGGTATGAGGAAATGAAACATATAACCGAGGGTATTCCAAAGTTTAATCTTGATAGATTTCTTGATTTTGATCTAGAGAAAATTTATATGTATTGTGCGGTGAATTGTATTGAAAATCCTTATATTGCCAATTACATAAAGAAAAGAAAGCAAATAGAAGATGAAGAGAATACTAATGAAAGGGAAGAGACTTCCCAATATCCTTCTATTATTTCTTATGATGAATCAAGTAATGAGGAGGAGCCTCCTATTCAACCAATCTCATTAATAAGGAGCTCCAAAAAGAGGATTGAACCCACACATGATGTGGTGAAGAACAAGAAAAAAAAGAAAGAGAGGTAAAAAGATATCTCCCCCAAATAATGCTGCTCTATTACTATTGTGCCTCATGAAAATATAATTGTGGAAGATAATGATACTTCTTATGATCTTGAAAATCTTTTTGGCACTTGCTTGGAAGAATATGATAATTGTTATACTATTGGCGCTATCCATACTATTGATGATGAAAGTGATTATGCTTACGATATGAAAAGGCCCAAGCTTGGGGATGCTATGTTTGATGAGGATGACATATTTGAGAATATATTTGCTGAAAATAGTGTTTGTCCCAAGCTTGGGGATGCTACGTTTAATGAAGATGATATTTTTAGTCTCCCAAGTTTTGATATGAAAATTTATAATGATGATAGAATGCCTCCTACTTATGGTGATTATTGTGATGATACTTATGCTATAAAAAGTAGTGATTATATTTCTAAAACTTGCCATGATTATGGTTACCCCATTTCTGAACATTACTCTTTTAATGTGGAAACAATTTATAGTATTCAAGTCTCTTATGATACTCCCACTATCCTGAATGAGAAGAATTTTGCTTATGTGGAGAGTAATAGAATTTCTATTCTTGTAGATCATGAAAAGAATGCTTTAGTTGCTGGTTATATTGTTGAATTCACTCATGATACTACTGAAAATTATTATGAGGGAGTAACATATGCTTGTAGGAATTGCAATAATATCAAGTTTCCTCTCTATGTGCTTAAAATTTTGAAGTTATCCTTGTTTTACCTTCCTATGCAAGTTAATTCTTGTTCCCACAAGTTGTTTGATCACAAAATCCCTATGCATAGGAAGTGGGTTAGACTTAAATATGCTAGTTATATTCTTCATGATGCTCTCTTTATGTTTCAATTCTTATCTTTTATGTGAGCATCGTTGAAATCATCATGCCTAGCTAGGGGCGTTAAACGATAGCGCTTGTTGGGAGGCAACCCAAATTTATTTTTGTTCCTTACTTTCTGTTCCTGTTTAGTAATAAATAATTCATCTAGACTCTGTTTATATGTAGTTTTATGCTTTTAATTAGTGCTTGTGCCAAGTAGAACCTTTGGGAAGACTTGGGGTAAGTCTTTGCAATCATGCTGTAAAAAATAGAAACTTTAGCGCTCACGAGAATTGCTGCCATTTTTATTTGGAGAGTGATATTTAGTTAATTATTTTTGCAGATGATTAATGGATAAATTCCTCACGTCCAGCAATGTAATTTAGAATTTTTGGGGTTCCAGAAGTTTGCATTAGTTACATATTACTACAGACTGTTCTGTTTTTGACAGATTCTGTTTTTCATGCGTTGTTTACTTATTTTGATGAATCTATGGCTAGTAAAAGAGTTTATAAACCATATAGAAGTTGGAATACTGTAGTTTTAACACCAATATAAATTAAGAATGAGTTCATTACAGTACCTTGAAGTGGTGATTTATTTTCTTATACTAACGGAGCTCATGAGTTTTCTACTTTAAGTTTTGTGTTGTGAAGTTTTGGGTAAAGATTCGATGGATTATGGAATAAGGAGTGGCAAGAGCCTAAGATTGGGGATGCCCAAGGCACCCCAAGGTAATATTCAAGGACAACCAAAAGCCTAAGCTTGGGGATGCCCCGGAAGGCATCCCCTCTTTCGTCTTCGTTCATCGGTAACTTTACTTGGAGCTATATTTTTATTCGCCACATGATATGTGTTTTGCTTGGAGCGTCATTTTATTTCATTATGTTTTGCTTTCTGTTTGAATAAAATACCAAGATCTGAAAATCTTAAATGTTAGAGAGTCTTCACATAGCTGCATAATTATTGGACTACTCATTGATCTTCACTTATATCTTTCGGAGTAGTTTGTCATTTGCTCTAGTGCTTCACTTATACCTTTTAGAGCATGGTGGTAGTTTTATTTTGAAGAAATAGATGAACTCTCATGCTTCACTTATATTATTTTGAGATTCTTAAATAGGATGGTAATTTTCTTAAATAATACTAATATGCTAGGCATCCAAGAATAGTAAAAACTTTCATATAGAGTATTGAATACTAAGAGAAGTTTGATGCTTGATGATTGTTTTGAGATATGGAGATGGTGATATTAGAGTCATGCTAGTTGAGTAGTCATGAATTTGAGAAATACTTGTGTTGAAGTTTATGATTCCCATAGCATGCATGTATGGTGAACCGTTATGTGATGAAGTCGGAGCATGATTTATTTATTGATTGTCCTCCTTATGAGTGGCGGTCGGGGACGAGCGATGGTCTTTTCCTACCAATCTATCCCCCTAGGAGCATGCGCGTAATACTTTGTTTTGATAACTAATAGATTTTTGCAATAAGTATGTGAGTTCTTTATGACTAATGTTGCGTCCATGGATTATACGCACTCTCACCCTTCCACCATTGCTAGCCCCTCTAATACCATGCACTTTTCGCCAGTATCATACACCCAACATATACCTTCCTCAAAACAGCCACCATACCTACCTATTATGGCATTTCCATAGCCGTTCCAAGATATATTGCCATGCAACTTTCCACCGTTCCGTTATTATGACATGCTCCATCATAGTCATATTGCTTTGCATGATCATGTAGTTGACATTGTATTTGTGGGAAAGCCATCGTTCATATTTCTTTCATACATGTCAATCATGCATCATTGCACATACCGGTACACCGCCGGAGGCATTCATATAGAGTCATATCTTGTTCTAAGTATCGAGTTGTAATTCTTGAGTTGTAAGTAAATAAAAGTGTGATGATCATCATTATTAGAGCATTGTCCCAGTGAGGAAAGGATGATGGAGACTATGATTCCCCCACAAGTCGGGATGAGACTCCGGACGAAAGTAAATAAATAAAAGAGGCCAAAGAAGCCCAAATAAAAAAGGAGAAAATAGGCCATAAAAAAGAGAAGGCCCAAATAAAAAAAATAAAAAAATGAGAGAAAAAGAGAGAAGGGGCAATGCTACTATCCTTTTACCACACTTGTGCTTCAAAGTAGCACCATGATCTTCATGATAGAGAGTCTCCTATGTTGTCACTTTCATATACTAGTGGGAATCTTTCATTATAGAACTTGGCTTGTATATTCCAATGATGGGCTTCCTCAAAATGCCCTAGGTCTTCGTGAGCAAGCAAGTTGGATGCACACCCACTTAGTTTCTTTTTGAGCTGTCATACACTTATAGCTCTAGTGCATCTGTTGCATGTCAATCCCTACTCACTCACATTGATATCTATTGATGGGCATCTCCATAGCCCATTGATACGCCTAGTTGATGTGAGACTATCTTCTCCTTTTTGTCTTCTCCACAACTACCATTCTATTCCACCTATAGAGATATATCCATGGCTCATGCTCATGTATTGCGTGAAGATTGAAAAAGTTTGAGAACGTCAAAAGTATGAAACAATTGCTTGGCTTGTCATCGGGGTTGTGCATGATTTAAATATTTTGTGTGGTGAAGATAGAGCATAGCCAGACTATATGATTTTGTAGGGATAACTTTCTTTGCCCATGTTATTTTGAGAAGACATAATTGCTTAGTTAGTATGCTTGAAGTATTATCATTTTTATGTCAATATGAACTTTCGTCTTGAATCTTTCGGATCTGAATATTCATACCATAATTAAGAATAATCACATTGAAATTATGCCAAGTAGCACTCCGCATCAAAAATTCTGTTTTTATCATTTACCTACTCGAGGACGAGCAGGAATTAAGCTTGGGGATGCTTGATACGTCTCCAACGTATCTATAATTTTTGATTGCTCCATGCTATGTTATCTACTGTTTTGGGCAATATTGGGCTTTATTATCCACTTTTATATTATTTTTGGGACTAACCTATTAACCGGAGGCCCAGCTTAGATTTGCTATTTTTTTGCCTATTTCAGTGTTTCGAAGAAAAGGAATATCAACCGGAGTCGAAACGGAACGAAATCAACTGGAGAAGTTATTTTTGGAAGGAAAGCTACCGGATGGACATGGACCCCACGTCAGGAGCCAAGGGAGGTGCTCATGAGGGTGGGGGGCACACCCCCCTCCTAGGGCGCGCCCCCTGCCTCGTGGGGCCCCCGAAGCTCCGCTGACGTACTTCCTGCACCCATATATACTCACGTACCCTAAAACTTCCAACAAACAATAGATCGGGAGTTCCACCGTCAGAAGCCTCCGTAGCCACCGAAAGCCAATCTAGACCCGTTCCGGCACCCTGCCAGAGGGGGTAATCCTTCTCCGGTGGCCATCTTCATCATCCCGGTGCTCTCCATGACGAGGAGGGAGTAGTTCTCCCTCGGGGCTGAGGGTATGTACCAGTAGCTATGTGTTTGATCTCTCTCCCTCTCTCGTGTTCTTGATTGGCACGATCTTGATGTATCGCGAGCTTTGCTATTATAGTTGGATCTTATGTTTCTCCTCCCCCTCTTCTCTCTTGTAATGAAATGAGTTCCCCTTTGAAGTAATCTTATCGGATTGAGTCTTTAAAGTTTTGAGAACACTTGATGTATGTCTTGCCGTGCGTATCTGTGGTGACAATGGGATACCACGTGATTCACTTGATGTATGTTTTGGTGATCAACTTGTGGGTTCCTCCCATGAACCTATGCATAGGGGTTGGCACACGTTTTCGTCGTGATTCTCTGGTAGAACTTTGGGGCACTCTTTGAGGTCCTTTGTGTTGGTTTGAATAGATGAATCAGAGATTGTGTGACGCATATCGTATAATCATACCCACGGATACTTGAGGTGACATTGGAGTATCTAGGTGACATTAGGATTTTGGTTGATTTGTGTTTTAAGGTGTTATTCTAGTACGAACTCTAGGGCTGTTTGTGACATTTATAGGAATAGCCCAACGGATTGATTGGAAAGAATAACTTTGAGGTGGTTTCGTACCCTACCATAATCTCTTCGTTCGTTCTCCGCTATTAGTGACTTTGGAGTGACTCTTTGTTGCATGTTGAGGGATAGTTATGTGATCCAATTATGGTATTATTATTGAGAGGACTTGTACTAGTGAAAGTATGAACCCTAGGCCTTGTTTACCATCATTGCCATACCGTTTACGCTCACTTTTACCATTAGTTACCTTGCTGTTTTTATAATTTCAGATTACAAATACCTTTATCTACCATCCATATTGCACTTGTATCACCATCTCTTTGCCGAACTAGTGCACCTATACAATTTACCATTGTAGTGGGTGTGCTGGGGACACAAGAGACTCTTTGTTATTTGGTTGCAGGGTTGCTTGAGAGAGACCATCTTCATCCTACGCCTCCTACGGATTGATAAACCTTAGGTCATCCACTTGAGGGAAATTTGCTACTGTCCTACAAACCTCTGCACTTGGAGGCCCAACAACGTCTACAAGAAGAAGGTTGTGTAGTAGACATCACCACCCCACCGTCTGCCATCATGGTTGCCACACCACCATCGAAATCCAGGGACATCGCCCGCTTCGCCACCCCACTGTCGGCCACCGTGGACATCACCCGCTCCGCCATCGCGGCCAGAGGGCGGATGTGGCGGTCGTGGCCGCCAACCCACCATCGACCGCCGGAGTCATCACGCTCTCCCCAACGCTGCCCGAAGGTGGGAGGTGGATTTGGAGCCCTGCATGCGCGTTGGCGACCTTGCACGCTACATAAAGTTCCTGCGGGAGGAGGAGGAGCTCCTGGTCGAGCACGCAAAGAGACTTCTAGCCCCCATGGCCGCAACACATGCCGCCGTAGAGGCGTGGAATGAGGTGATTTACGACGAATCCCGCTGCTTCAAGACGGGTCGTTTGGAATGACAAAGAGCGTTCAAGGTGGGCGTCGCTAAAGGTGCACTAGCATGCACCAGATTCTAGTTGTCCATCTTGTCGGTAGGCTCCTCCTCCTCTTCCTCTTACTGAGCGCGCTCGGCAGAGGAGAAGCTGCTGGAAGTAGTACAAAGCCCCTCCGTAGTAGTATTTATGGGCTATTTTGTTTAGTTCACCTAACAATAGATGTTGTTGAACCATACAACATACTTAAAATGAGCTAGTATATATAGTTGAACTAGCTATTTCAGTACGCGTTGGCAACAATTGTGGAAAAGTTTGGTCTGTTCAGCTGTCGAGTTGAACTGTTTGTATAAAGAATGAATGCTTAATCTATGAATGAAATCAACGATTACTGAATTTTAGTTGCAAAAACTAGATAGTTCTCGTGATTTTTAGCTGTAAATTTTAACAAATGGCAGTGTTACAAGGTTGACAAAGGGCAATGCTACTAGATAGACAAATGTCAATCTTTCCAGTTTGACAAATGACAATATACCCAATATGGTAGATGCAAATCTTACCAAATTGTTTGTACGTGGTTGCGCACGGGCCATCCGAAAATATCATTTGCGTTCAAGGGATGTACAAATCATGCGTGCCATCTTTTCTCTTGGATTAGTGGCGAAGGAACCAAAGCTCTCACTTTGCATACCGTCTTCAATCGGAATGTTTGCGATGGAGAGATGCACAAATCCTGCACGGCAAATTTTCCCTTGGCTTAGTGGGGAAGGACCATAGCTCTCGCTTTGCATACGAGTGTTCTATCTAAAACGTTTGTGATATAGAGCTGCACAAATCCTGGGTGACATATTTTTGATCTAAAATGTTTGCGATGAGTGTTTCAAATTTTAAAACCATTGACGTTTTTAAATTGTTTGATAAGTTTGTACATTCAGAGAGAAAAATACAAGTTTGTTCAAACCATAGGTTTCATTCAGTCACACTGCCACTATATAATCATACGATCGAGATACGGTATTAAACCCGAAAAACTAATTCCTGTGGCGGCAGAGGCGGCATGCCGCGCCGGCATTGTCGTTGTTGTCCTTCGGGACACCATTGTTGAAGTCTTCAAGGTAACACAAAATGTTCTTCACTTGGAAATCAAACATCATGTTGTCGCACGATTGACGGGCGTGGCGTGGGAGGAGGACAATTCATGGCGCTGCGAGGTAGCGGTCAATGGTGGCATCCCATGATGCTGAGGGGGGGGGGGCGCACAGTCACGGGTGTGGCGGGTGCAGGGAAGCGCACAGGGACGGGTGCCGCGGTGGTTGCAGGGGCGCGCACGGGCACGGGCGCTGGCGCTGGCATGTACATGAGCTCCTGTGGGTCTATGTGGACCTTGCTGGCGCCCGTTGCTTCCAGTGCTACGATAGTGCTCGGCGACTAGGGCGTCAATGCTACGGGGATGGTAGCTGGCACGGGCGCGGGGATGGGAGCTGGGACAGGAGCGGGGGCAGCAACCGCCGCGGCCAACTCGTTCAGGGCCATGTCCACGAGGCCCCATTCCTCCTTATTTTCTATCTCATCCGGCTCGGAGTCGATTTCACCAAACTGGAAGACTAGTGACAGATGGACCTTCTGCGCCATGGCATTGGTGGAGGTCTGCAGGAGGGGATTGTGAGACGAACAGTAAGGCCGCCCGTATTAAACAGCAGTTCGGGCACCATTAATGGAGAGGATGCGAGCGAGGTAGGGGCCATGGAAGTCAAAGAGTTCACTTCCTAGTGAGCCTGCGCAACGTACAACTTGCATGCTTTATTATCCACTTTTATATTATTTTTGAGACTAACCTATTAACCGGAGGCCTAGCCCAGAATGACTGTTTTTTGCCTGTTTTAGGGTTTCAAAGAAAAGGAATATCAAACGGAGTCCAAACGGAATGAATCCTTCGGGAACGTGATTTTCTCAACGAATAAGACCCAGGAGACTTGGACCCTACGTCAAGGCACAAGAGAGGAGGCCACGAGGTAGGGGTGCTCCTGCCTACCCCAGGCACGCCCTCCACCCTCGTGGCCCCCCTGTTGCTCCACCGACATACTCCCTCCTATATATACCTACGTACCCCCAAACAATCAGATACAGAGCCAAAACCCTAATTCCACCGCCGTAACTTTCTGTATCCAAGAGATCCCATCTTGGGGCCTGTTCCGGAGCTCCATCGGAGGGGGCATCGATCACGGATGGCTTCTACATCAACACCATAGCCCCTCCGATGAAGTGTGAGTAGTTTACCTCAGACCTACGGGTCCATAGTTAGTAGCTAGATGGCTTCTTCTCTATTTTTGGATCTCAATACAATATTCTTCCCCTCTCTTGTGGAGATCTATTCGATGTAATCTTCTTTTTGTGGTGTGTTTGTTGAGACCGATGAATTGTGGGTTTATGATCAAGTCTATCTATGAATAATATTTGAATCTTCTCTGAATTCTTTTATGTATGTTTGGTTATCTTTGCAAGTCTCTTCGAATTATCAGTTTGGTTTGGCCTACTAGATTGATCTTTCTTGCAATGGTAGAAGTGCTTAGCTTTGGGTTCAATCTTGCGTTGTCCTTTCCCAGTGACAGTAGGGGCAACAAGGCACGTATTGTATTGTTGCCATTGAGGATAACAAGATGGGGTTTTCTTCATATTGCATGAGTCTATCCCTCTACATCATGTCATCTTGCTTAAGGTGTTACTCTCTTTTTAACTTAATACTCTAGATGCATGCTGGATAGCGGTCGATGAGTGGAGTAATAGTAGGAGATGCAGGCAGGAGTCGGTCTACTTGTCTCGGACGTGACGCCTATATACATGATCATGCCTAGATATTCTCATAACTATGCTCAATTCTGTCAATTGCTCAACAGTAATTTGTTCACCCATCGTAGAATACTTATGCTCTCGAGAGAAGCCACTAGTGAAACCTATGGCCCCCGGGTCTATCTTTATCATATTAATCTCCTACTACTTAGTTATTTCCTTTGCTATTTACTTTGCCTTTATTTTACTTCTCATCTTTATCACAGAAAGACCAAAAATATTATCTTTATCATATCTATCAGATCTCACTCTCGTAAGTGGCCTTATAGGGATTGATAACCCCTATTTGCGACCTTGGTTCTCAAAAACTGAGGGAAATACTTACACTACTTTGCTGCATCATCCCTTCCTCTTCGGGGAAAACCAATGCAATGCTCAAGAGGTAGCAGGCGCACGAGCTCCTGCGCTATCGCCCAATCAACGACCTCTACGAGGACTGGCTCGACTGCATCACCGAGCTTGTCAGCGCCGCAGGGGGCTCCCCTGTGCCGTCCCTCTTACCACCCCGCCCTCCGCCAGCCACGAGCGGCATGGCCTACGAAGCGCCTCCACCACCTCTGCCCCAAGACGGAGTCTTGGCGCCCAGGCGTGCGGCCCCACGGCGCGACCTGCCGCGTCCGGCGCCCACGCAAGAATAAAGAAGGTGCGAAGAAGTCCCTCGGCCGCGAGAAAACGCCCTCGCGCTCCCTGTGCCACCACGGCAAAACCGCGTGCCGGCTGCGGCGGCGGTGTGCGGACCCCATCAAGGACAAGTTCTCCACCAGCGCAGAGACCCGGTGACCACGGCAGGCTGCCACGCCTTCCCCTGAGCTACGTAGTGTCGCTTGGCCGGGCAAGTTCATGACGGATCTGCCACCTCGCTACGACGGCACCCCCAACCCCGCGGAGTTCCTGCAGCTCTACAAGCTGAGCATCGAGGTAGGCAACGGCGATGAGAAAGTCATGGCGAACTGGTTTCCCATGGCTCTCAAAGATGGTGCCCGCTCCTGGCTCCTGAATCTGCCTCCAGGCTCGATCTCCTCCTGGGACGAGATGCGCGACCATTTCGTCGCCTACTTCCAGGGCACTCGCAACCACCCACCAGCTGCGGGTGACCTGCGCCCCGTCAAGCAACAACCAGGAGAGACCCTCCAGAAGTACATCCCGCGCTTCAACAACGTTCGCCTCAAGATCCCCAAGGTGACGGATGAGGCTATCATCTCTGGGTTCTCCGATGGCATCTGCGACATAAAGATGAAGGAGGAGCTCGCCATCCACGAAGAGCTATGCACATCTCTGGAGCTGTTCAACCTGGCGACCAAGTGCGCAAGAGCTGAGGAGGGGCGCCACTCCCTCCTCGAGCTCCCGGCTGCGGAGCCGGAGGAGAAGAAATCCAAGGCCAAAGACGTGAAGCGCAAGGGAGCAGCCGTGCTCGCTGCGGAGCCGGACACAAAGCGCGGCACGGACCAACCCGAGTCATCCAAGAGCAGCCGACCGTTCTGCGCCTTCCATAACCTGCATAGCCACAACACCAATGACTGTCAAGAGCTCAGAGCCATTTGAAATGGACGCTTCGGTTGACGCCTCGAGCGCAACGACCGGGGCTACGGCCGAGGAGGAGGACGTGGTGGCGGATGCTGGGATGACCGTGGCCCGCGCCAGGAGTGGCACAACCGGCCTCGTGAGGACCACTAGTAGGATCAGCCTCGCGAGGGCACCTGGAGGGATCAACCTCGTGAGGATCGTCCTCATGGAAACGCCGGTCTGCCTCCACTACCGCCAGCACCAAGAAGGAATGACGACCACCACCAAGACGAGGGGTCTGGGGGCCTCCAGGAGCCGCATGCCATCGCCTGCATCTTGGGTGGAGTTCAAGCCCCAGCCTCACAATGTATATTCAAGCAGTTTGCTCGCGAGGTGAACCCAGTCCTCCCCAAGCTCGAGGCCACGCGCCCTCTCAGGTGGTCCGAGTGCACTATCGCGTTCAGCTCAGCAGACCAGCTCAAGTGCGCGGCTACTTCCGGCGTCCTCTCGATGCTTTGTTCACCCGTCATCAGCAATGTGCAAGTCACCAAGACGCTCATCGACGGAGGGCTCAATGTCCTGTCCGTCGAGACGTTCGACAGCCTCCAAGTGCCGTATGATCAGCTTCAGCCCACCAAGCCTTTCTCAGGAGTGACCGACGGCTCCACCACGCCGATCGGTCAGGCCTGCCTCCCAGTCACCTTAGGACAGCGCAACACCTACTGCATCGAGCTCATCAACTTCGGCGTCGCCCACATCCGTCTGCCATACAATGCCATCCTTCGGTATCCGGCCCTGGCCAAGTTCATGGCCGTAACGCACCACGGCTACAACATCCGCAAGATGCTAGGAAGCGGCGGGATCATCACAGTCCCCTGCGAAGAAAGAGATGTGGTGTGCTCCCTTGAGCGCGCCTTCCAAGCAGCGTCAATTGAAGACCCCGGCAGCAATGCAGCTCTGTACCCTCCTGATGTCGTCCCCAAGAAGAAGAAGCAGCAACTCCGTGCCGGACCTCAGGAGGGCAGCACTGCAAGTGGCACCTCGTCAGATCAGCGCCCGCACCTGGGGCGCCTTCCTCTATCACATAGGAAGGCGCGCCCGGCGCCCTCCTCGGGCAGGGCTCGGGGGCTCTCTTCTAGAGGGCCTTAGACCTCGCCAACATCACAAGGGAGGTGCTCGGGCACCACTTGGAGGCGTGTTTCACGGCACGTCTCCTTCAGGAGGACTCTGGGCAAGGAGCGCCCGGTGCTCAGGAGTTCATCACCAAGGTATCTCAGGAGCTTCAGGAAGCAAGAGCAATACGCGGCAACCGCCTCCTACCTGGCGCTGCTCCCCACCCAGGCGAGGGTGGTGAGCTCATCGACATACCAGGGCTCAACCAAGCTGCATCTCAGGAGCGCTTCTCGCCATCGCGTGTCAGGCACTGTGAAGGCCCACCTCACAGCTACATTCACATGCCGTTCGGCCTGCCGAGCGTGGCCACTGCCTTCCAGCGCAACCTACAAAGTGTCATGGCGAGTCAGGATGCCAGGCACCATGCAGTCCTGGCGGAGATGGAGACGGTCCTCAAGGAACCACCGGGACCCCCAGCGCCTCCTGAGGCTCAGGTCCCCGGTGACGCGTGAGGGGCAACCCCTTCGCCGCGTACCTCAACACCCCTTCATCAACGGAACCAGGTGACATTTTCCAAGTTCATTTAGCTGGGAGCGCCCAGGGGGCTGCATTATTCCCAGGCCACGTGGGTCCATCCCTGTGGCATGTATCTTTCCTTGTTTATGTCTTTAGCTTACCTTGCTGGGGGCGCCCCTCGGGCTGCATCATACCCAAGCCGCTCAGGCCCGAGCCAGTGGCGCGTATCGCTTATGCATTTACCTGAGCTAGGTTGCCTTTCATGCTTAATCTATCTATGACTATCACCTCTTGATTGTCGCCCATCGCGGGAGCCGCATGCCGGTCGTCTTTCTTCAGGACCCTTCGCGTGAGAGGATTAGGCACGATGTCTGTGCTCGGGCCCGTCCCTGCAGCGTCGATAAATCCAACGGCCGAGCTCCGTCTGGCGGGCCGACCCCATTCACGTCACCTCCTGGGGCCGTTGGTGCTTGGCCTTCTCACGTGATAACCTCAGGAGATTCATTCGGCGCAAGTTGTCTAACCACCTCGCACGACCAAGACAATGAACAAGAATTGAGACCAGGCGCAACCCGCCTTGAGGTAGGGCCTCGTGAATCCTGCACTGGCTCACGAGTGCCCAGACACATCTCGTCTAGCCCTACCATGCAAGCCATGTGTCAGGGCGGGGCTGTACAAGCCCCGGGGGCTCTCCGCAGTTGGGAGTCCCCTCCCACGTACCAGTGGAAGCACCATGCTCTGCGCTGGCAGTCGACACTGCCAAGGAGCGGCTATGCCCGTGCAAGTGTGGAAGCGCCATGGTCCGTCCTGGTGATAAACAACTGAGGGTGGCCTCACGGCCATATCAATCTTAGGGAGCCTCCAGGCTCAGTGTCTGGCCTCAGCGCAATGCCTCCCCTGGGGAGAGCCGCGTGAGGGGGCTGGGCACTGGTGTTCCGCTCGGGTCACGCCCAAGCGTACGCCACCCCACTAGGTCCCTCGGACCTCGTCGTCACGCGCCCTCCCAAGAGGAGCTAAGGTATGAAGGTCGTTTGAACGTCAAGGGGGACTCCTGAGCATCACGACTCAGGAGCCTAACTCACCACGTAGCCCCTCACTCCTTGGTCCGTCCTGGTCTTCGGTCGGCCCAACGACGGTTGAGGTATGCGCGGGGTCGGGTGCTGCCAACGTAGAACACAAGACCAACCACTGCATCTCCTTTCCACAAGCTGTTTGTGCGTCAAGGGGGACTCCTGAGCATCGCGACTCAGGAGCCTAACTGGTCACGTAGCCCGTCACTCCTTGGGTCCTCCTGGTCTCCGGTCGGTCCAACGGCCATTGAGGTATGCGTGAGGCGGGGCTCTGCCGACGTAGAACATATAGCAAATAGGAAGAAAATCGCAACATCTCAAAACAAATATTACAAGACATATTGTTCCCCGAATACCAAACACAAGTTTAATCGCATCCATGAGGCACGCTACATGCGGCAGGAGTTTCAAATAGGAAAGAAGCCGCAAGCCAGTCATCCCTCAGTACTGCCGGCACCTACAAGAGGTGCCCCCTCCTAGGTGGCGTCGTCTTCACCTGCACCACCAGTCAAAGGCGCGAGGGAGAAGGCGTCGAACTTCTCCAGCAGGGCTTCCACCTGACCCTTCACGGCTATGGCGGCAGCCGCACTACGCTCCTCGTCCACAGGCTCCAGCAACTTGTCAAGGCGAGCGGCACGATCGTGAAGATGGAGGTGGCTGAAGACGTGCGTCAGCGTGGCTGAAGAAAGGACGCGAGCCTCTACCTCTGCCATGGGGCCGATGCCATGCATGACTTCCTCAAGCGCATCGACCAAGTAGGGAAGCAACTGGGCGGGACCGTCCTCATTGGTGGCCAACGGCTTCTCCAAGTCCTTCTCATAGAGCGACTTCAGGGCCTCGCGAGACCTCTTCTCTAGAAGCGCGAAGGCCGTGCGGTCCTCGGTCAGAACCTTCGCCTTGGTGTCAAGATCGACCCCCTTCGCCTCCACCTTCCGCTCCAGCTCCTCCAGCCGACTGTGTTCAGTGGCCTGCGCCTTCGCCAACTCCCCCAGCTCGGCGTCGCGGTCCTTGATGGCATCCTCCCGGGCCTTCATCTCCTCCTCCTTCGCCTGACGGCCACGAGCTTCCTCTATGCGCTCATCACGCAAACTCTTTAGCTCATCTTCCAGCGCTTGACAGCGGTCGTGGGTGGCTTCGGCGTCCTTCATCGCCTCCTCGCGATCGGCCGCAGATTGGGCGACGGCCCGCTTCTCCTTCTGGGAGGTCCTCGCGGCCTGGCTTAGCGCCGCTCGGACTGCTGCGTCAGACTAAAGCCGGCCGGAGGCCAGCTCCAGGCGCCTGGCTACCAGGCGCGGATCCGCGCTCAGGAGATCTTCCCGTAACTGAGTCATCTTTGAAAGGGCACGCTCCAAGACAACAGAGGAGGCAAAAGAACCTAGGAGTAATGGCTTGAGAGGTAGGAGGCTTCTGAGCCTCTTGGACCTCAGCACCCGAGCCGGAAAGTGGCGTCTCCTGAGCCAGCGGTGCTTCGGGGGCTGACTCCTCCCGAGGATGCTCCACCTGGCCTCGCGAGGATGGTCGCGCTGGAGGAGCACGAGCACCATCCCCACCTTTGCTCATGGAGAGGGGCGCGGTCGCAGGAGGCAACCCGGACTCAAGCAGCACCACCTCGCCCTCCCTCCTCCTCTTCACCACAAGCGTCGACCTGGTTGCACAACAAGGGAAAAGAGTCAGAAACAAGCACCAACAGCAAAGACAAGGGCGAAATGTCAAAAGGCAGCGGTATATGCAAGAACAAGATGAAGCTCAAACACTTACTGGTCTACAACAGCGTAGTCCACCCTTCGCTTGGTGAGCTTGAAGCCAAAGAGCTTCGTAACCCGAGGCGCGGGCGCGCCAGCTCTGGAAGCAGAAGCAGGAGCGGCGGTTGGGCCGGAAGCGGCTCTAGGCGGCGTTGGAACAGAAGCGGTGTCTCGGGAGATCAACCCCGACCAGTCCCTCGTCAGGACAACGAGCGGATCGCCCCTCTCCAGGCGGTCGCCGGCCTCATCGTAGTCAGGAAAGGCGCGAAGGATGTCAGCTTTACTCAAGGGGGAGGTCTCCCCCGTCCCTTCGGGGGTCACCTCCGAATCTTCCTCCTCCTCTTCTTCTTCCCCGCGGGACTCACCAGAAGATAGCTCCACCGGTGTCGGTGCCGCAGGGGCCTCGGTGAGCACCGGCAGCACCAGTCCACGCCCGTCAAAGGTCGACTTACAGGCCACGATCAGCGCCCCGTCCTTGTGGCGGAACAAGGGAGTAAAGACATTCGGTGGATACTCCTAATCGTCCCCAACCAGGAGGCGGAGAGCTGCGGTCAGCTCCTCGTCGGACAAGGCCTCCGAGCTCAAGCGAACATTGTCCTCTTCATCCCCAAGTTCCCACAAGGGGCGCATGCGGGCTTGAAGCAGGGCCACGTGCAGCGGCAGGAATTCCCTCAGGAGCATGGCCCCTATAATCTTAGCGGCCTTCACGTTGCCAGGCTTCTAGTCAGACTTCATCTGCTCCAGCACCAACGTCGCCCGCTCGTCGGTGAGCTTCGCGCAGGACCACCCCTTGTCGGACTAGGTTCTCTCTGTCGGCAGCGTCAAGCGTGGGTGGATGCATTTAGCATCCATCATGGCCCACTTACTCCAGAAGCCGTCAGCTTTCTTCCCCGTCTTCAAGATTGAGTTGGCCTTGCCGGCCGCGATGAAATTGACACACCCAGAGGCGTGACCCTCCTTGGCGCGGAGGAAGAAGAAGTGTCACAAATGGTCCACGGACGACATCACGCCAAGGTATGCCTCGCAGTAGTAGGCGAACATCGACAAGAGAAGGATAGAGTTGGGATGAAGATGCAGCGCTTGTAGCCCGAAGTGATCAAGGACCTCGTAAAAGAAGTCAGAGAAGGGGGGAACCAGCCCGGCGGTGATGCTGCTCGTGAAGAAGGGGTAGAAGGTGCTTCCCTCGGGCTCAGGCACATCGGAGCCGGCCCGGAGTCCAGTCTTCCCCTTCTCGTTGCTTTCCCCTACCGTCAGCAAGCGCGTGGCGGCGAGGTTCTTCTCCAAAACATTGGGCGCGTCGAGAGCCGGCTTGTACCAAGACGGCGACGAGGCAGGCTTGACCCTCCGAGGCGCCATTGGTCGCTGATGCGGGAAGGATGTAGATCTCAAAATTTCGGAGGCAGGGGGAAAGAAAGGGGATCTGAACAAGGCGAAAGGATGCAGTGAAGGCAAGCGCTGTCTACGCCAACCATTTTGATAGTCGGGCAGTTGCCGAGGTAGCATGGGGAAGCTGAGACGCCCACATCCAATCAACCACCACGCGTCAACGAAGGCTGCATGCTATTGGGGCCCGTGGCTCCCCGCACTTGGCCTTTGGCTTGGCCTCGAAGCCAAGCCCGAGCGTGCCTTGGGCCCCGGGGCTACTGTCGGCGTTCTAGGAACAGGGGTCCCCAGACTTGCCTACCTGCGGCCCATGGCGTGGCTCTGCGAGCGGGCCTGTACGACCCATCTTCACTAGCAAGGACTCAAGACCCTCGCGAGGGGCCAAGCCTCGCGAGGCGAGCAACACAAGACCTCCTCAGGGGCAGCCTCACCAGGCTGGCTCTCGATGGGTAGAGAGTTCAAGGCCAGGTGAACCTCGCGAGGTTCTAGTGACGTGAGCCATGACGACCAAGGCCAGGCGGGTGCCAGCACGCACAGTGTCCTTGTTTCCTCTTCGTGCTAAGGAAACAGACACAGGCGTGGAGTACCGAGGCGTCAAGCAAAGGTTTCCATATCAGTGCAACAAGACCAAGACCAGAAGGATGGCAAGACGGAGGTCACCGTGGAGCCCAAGACGACGTCACCACCAGAGCCTTTGACAGGCGAAGACTGCTTTTGTCAGGATAAGCTGTACTAGTTGTCCCCTTTAAAATTGGCCGCTGTTGGCTCCCTTCCCACTGAATATTTGGGGAGAGGACTAGGCCCCCTATAAATAGGACTAGCCACCACTATAGCTAGGGGATGGATGGATCGTTCAGTCTGGCCAAGAGAGACCTGGACAACCACAAGTTCACGAAGCATAAAAACACCTCTCCTCGGGAGCCTGTTCTTCCCCGTGTACAATTGACCCTCAGCCCAAGAGGCAATCCACCACACCACACTAGAGTAGGGTATTACACCACAACGGTGGCCCAAACCAGTATAAATCTTGTGTCCTTTGTGTTTCTTGTTCATCGAGTTAGTTCGTAAGATCTTAGCTGAGTTAGGACGTGGATCGGTAGGGGGAAGATCTTTGCGCGCACCCCAGTGTTCAAACCTTGAGGGTTTTGCCAAAACCCGTGATCCGACACACGCACTCTTCTCGCGTCCGTCGGCGTGCTCGGCTTTTGGAAAGATTTTCCTTGCATGTTCAACTGCTATATGCATATATATGGTTGCTCACCGTTGAGGCGACCGTGGAGCACTCTGCTCGTGTCCCCCGCGCGCTCTTTGCCAGCAGTTGGGCGTGCACACGATCACTTCGGGGGGCCCATATGCATCCGGTTGCGCCACGCACATTGCCATGTGATGTAGTTTCATGCGGCACGATTGAGTTACGTGCTGCAAATTAGAACTTCCATCAGGGCGTGCCGACATTCCTGGCCTTGTGGCTTCTCCTTTAATTCCCGCGGCCATTATAACCTTAGTCTCTTCAACCTTTTGATCGTGCCCCACAACACAACATGCACACCCACGATGACACATAGATAGGGTATATCTAGCGGTGCTCCAATGGAGTTCGGTGAGCATAAAGTAGAGACCCACACGAGGGAGATAAATCTCTCGGTGGTGTACACCATCGGCCCGGCTGTGGTGGACAACTACATCAACACCGTTGAGAAGTTGCTTGTTCGAGACAAGTACAAGGTGGTCGGTATTGACCTCTAGTACAACGCCGGTCGTCCCGACATAGAGCAGAAGGTTGCCGTCGCCCAGTTGTATGTGCGTTGTCATGTACTCATCTACTACTACTTCATGGCCATAGAGCCTTGCGACCGTTTCACCAGGTTTGTCAACCGCACCGACTACAAGTTCACCATGGTGGAAACCATCGACGGTGTAGAAGTGCTCAGGGTTACGGGCTTGGCCTACCAAAACCTTGTCAAAATCCGTGAGCACTACAGTGTCTGGGCAGCACAAAGGACTCCCTGGTTGAACTCGCCTCGGCCATCATCGACCCATACTACAAAAATATGAAGCAGGATGCCAACAGAACACGTCCCGTATACTGGAACGGGGCCTGGATGCGGCAACTGGATGAACCTCACCTCAAGTTCACGGCCAAGAGCGTGCACACATGCTACGAGATGCACCGGTGGATCGTTGACATGAAAAAGTGCCTTGTTACCGAGATTGACAATGCCGGATCGAGCCACGACAAGAGCAAGCATCACAAGAAGTAGATGATGATCAGACGATCGTTTATCCTAGTTAATCATGCGTGTAATATATAGTTTACTTTGCTGTGTGGAAATGTCATGTGTGTAGTAGCCACCTATGTAATTATGCATGTAATAGTTTACTTTGGTGTGTGCAAATGCCATGGTTGTAGTAGCCACCTATGTAAGTGGATCTTTAATTTGGTAATGTAACCATGTCCTTATAAGTGTATGTAATATATATGTTGTTTTGTATGAAATCCCATCGCACAACAGACACATCTTATTAGCAGCAATCGTCTGTGTTATTATCGGTCTTCGCACACATTTCTGATTACAGACCTGTTTGCCGCATGTCACACACATCTTGTTATATTGAACCATTTCTGTTCTCTTGTCTCAACACAAACAGTTCATCTGAGTGAACTGCATGTCGTATATCACACACCCCTTGATCTGGCTGACCGTTTCTTTTGTGTTGCCTAATCAAAAACAGTTCATCTGAGTGAACTGTATGCTATATATCGCACACACATTCGTCTGGCTGCCCGTTTATTTTGTTCCTCCTCATCGCAAACAGTTAATTGAACTGAACTGTATGCCCTGCATCGCACACGCAACTAAAATCTGAACCGTGTTTGATGCATCCTTCATCGCAGACGTTTGCACCTTTTTGCCCATTTTTTACACCACTGTTTGTGATTAATGCATCGCACACAGTTTTGTCGAAGGGTCTCTGATTGTAGTGCCATGTTAGTAGCATCCTGTAGTAGTGTACATACAACTACAAATGAAAAAGGCTGAGAAGCCTGGCTATCTATATGACCCTCCCAAGGGTAAAAGATTGTAGCTGAGGTAACAAGCTAAACGTCGAAGTCCACGCGGAACTACTAGTGAGACTGAAGTCTCTCTGCAACAACATAAATTAGGCAAACGTGAGTACAAATGTACCCACCAAGACTTACATCAGAACTAGCTACGTATGCATTAGTATCAACAAAGGGGGTGGTTGAGTTTAACTAAAGCAAGCCAGCTTTGACTCAATGGCTATCCTGTACTATGACTGCTGGTAACTATTTTGAGGTGGCGCACACGAGTCCACACATTCACCATATCAATACAGCACTATGGATCCGCTCCCATCTCCCTATGAGAAGGCCATCCATAGAACTCACGCTTATCTTACACATTTTAGAGTATCCACTTTCACTTGTGTATGAACTGCGTAAGCAACCCAGTAGTCCCTTACCGCGAACGCGACTATCTGAATAGATCATGTTAACATTGCAGGGGTGTACTTCTTCACACACGCACTAGCCTCCTACCGCCATGTACACGTCATGTATCTCGGCAACCTTCAAGCAGAAGCCTGGCGGGGATGTCGGCCATGACCTGACTAACCACGCAAATCTCTATTCTAGGTTTATCGCCTATTCAGGTTCCATCCGCAGGGAGTCCGGCCAAGGTTTGCACTACGGCCTCGAACAATATGTGCCAGGTTCCCGAGGCACCAAACGGTCGTCTCAGTACACCGGGCCACTTGCCTACCGCATCACAACCCACCCTAGGTTCAGCGCTGCACATGGCCTCCAACATACTACAAACACCAGAAACTACTTGCATCTCCTGGACATAGATCAATTTAATTAATAAGTCGAGAGAGTAAATTAATGATCCCAATGTGTGGTAGTAAATGTCTAGGATCACAAACACAGAACTCAGTTCCTGAGGGTGGTTTTAATGAGACAACCCACCATGTACTCCTACATGGCCTCTCACATGTACCTTTACCAAATCGCGTTCACACACCTAGCTCTCAACAGTAGGACATGATGACCACATTCCAATTCATCCCCGATGAATCAGACCTAACACAACTCTAAGCAATAGCAGGCATAACAAGCAAGCATAAATGAGTAGGCACATCATGGGTCAAACAACTCCTACTCATGCTAGTCGGTTTCAACTATTTACTGTGGCAAAGACATGTCATGGAGAGGAAAGGAGTTCAACTACCAAAGCAGGTAACAGTTGAATCGTTATTGTCCTAATGCAATTAAAGAGAGCAGGAGCGAGAGAGCGGGTTTGTATCGAGATGATCAATGGGGTTGCTTGCCTTGCACTTCTGAAGATAGCATTGTGTCTTCATCAGTGTCATCAGTCACATCGTCGAAACATCTACTGAGACAGGACAAACACCGGCAACAGAGCAGAACACAATCAATGCAATGCAACAGTATGATGCATGATGATGACATGGCAATATGCTGTTGATTGAGCTAATGCAACTAGCAACCATATTAAATTAAGTTGGTTTGAACCAAAAGTTCAAATTCAAACTCCATATGTGATTATTTAAATGCCAACATTTCATTTGCCCTATTCAGCAATTACAAGTTGTTCCAACATGTATTAAAATGCCATTAGCAGTTTCTTTGGATTTTTATGATCATTTTTCATATATAAATTATTTCATTTGGAGTTAAAATTTATTTTTTATGATTTTTAGAAGTATATAGCATTTTCTGAAATAAGTAAATCATTTCTGATTTATTTAAAATGCCATAAATAGATTCTTTGAATTTTTCTGATAATTTTTCATATATAAATTATTTCATTTGGAGTTACAATTTATTTTCTATGATTTTTCGAAGTTTATAGCATTTTCTGAAATAAATAAATTATTTTTGATTTATTTAAATCTCCAGAAACATTTACTGCATCGGCATTATGTCAGGATGAGGTCAGTAGGTCAACTGACCCGTTCTAGGTCAAACCTACCTAGTGGGTCCCACTGGTCAGTTACCAGTGCTGCCTAGGGTCGTAGATAGGTGGGCTCAGGTCAACGGACACGTCAGCATAGTCAAAACTGACATGTGGGCCCACCATAATTAGATTAACCTTAATCTATTTTAGTTAGCTAGTTAGTTAGGTGGTGGGGCCCGGCTGTCGTTGACTCCAGGGGGTAATTAATAGGGTTCTTAGGCCCTAATGGCCGGTTACACCGGCGGTTAGCCGCCGTCGACCATAGCCGATAGCAGAGGTATTCTGGCCGGCTGATTCTGGCGGTTGTTCGAAGCACGGCTAGGATCTTTTGAATGCCCGTAGATAGGCGCGCTAGGTGGTGCAAGTGGAAGCTGCAGGGGAGGCCTGTAGCATCGCCGGCGTCAAGAGGCGGCGGCGCTCGGGAACATGCAGATAACCGTGCTACGGGGCACGGGCGACCTAGCAAAAAGGATAGGCGACCTCCTAGAGGCATGAGGAGCTCATTGTCATGCTCAGCAATGACGGGCACGGGCTGCAATGGTGGCACACGACAAGGCAGGCGGCGGCGGAGCTTGGCCATGGCGGCGGCGCTAGCTAGAGGTCGATCGGAGTAACGGGGTTAGGGGGAAGGGAAAGAGGGGTGACACTAGCTAGAGGTCGGTGGTGCTGGCGGCGAGCTCGAGGAAGAACCGAAGCAATCGGGTGGCGAGGGGGATCTCCGGCGGCCGAGGAGGAAGGAGATGTTGGTGACGGTGCTTTAGGTCTTCCGGCGTCGCTTGGCTCGGTGTAGAAGGCGAAGCTCATGGACGTGCTGGCCAAGCAAGGCGGTGGTTGTGGCTACGACAATGACGAGCGGCAATGATGGTCGTGCTCGGGTGGCTATCCGCGAGAGAAACAGAGGAGGGGATGAGCATGGGAGAGAGTGAGAGGGGCCGGGGGGATGCGTGGCATCTCCAGGAAGGCACGGGAGAAGCAGTGAGGTAGGAGGTGGCCTGGGCGCGTGTTCGCGCATGTCGGGCACGCATGTGTCCTTCTGTCCGAGGAGGAAGACGTTAGGAGGAGGCTGCGGTGGACTGGGCCGGTAGCCTACAGTGCTGGGCTGCACACTAGGTTGCCAGGTGAGTCTCTCTTTCCTTTTAATTATCCGCAATCTGTTTTAATTTGATTCAAAATCAAATCATTTCAAGGTCTTCTGAAATTAAATATGAGGACTAAATGTATTTTTCAGGGCCCCACAAAAAGATTCAGAATAATTGGACATGTATTTCTTTAATAACAGAAATAAATCCAATTCAAAAACATTATGATTTAATTTCAAATGCCCAAAATGATTACTTTTAGGGATAATTAGATTTATGCCCCTAGTTGTGTCCCACTCGTTTGTTTTACCCCTAATTCCCAAAAGTCACCGGTTCTGTCCAAGTCACTTTGCTCCTCTTATGCTTTTGCCCTTTGACCGTTTGACCGTCAGATTAAAAACTTCATAACTAATTCATACTGAATCAGAAAAATGCAAATAAGATACCAAAATGTTCAGAAAAACATCACCTATATGTCTGTGTCATTTACATTCATGAAAAAATGTTGGAAAGTGCACATCCTACTTTTAGCTCTTTTGATACCATCATGAATAGTGAACTCTAAAAAAATTCAAAAAAATTCAAACAAAATATGGTGGCGAAGAACAACAAATGTTCTAAGTGCTTGCCAAGTTTCATTAGGGAACGCCATTTGTGGAAATCGTGGCAAAAAAATAATCTATTTTGGAGTGCTGATTGTTTTTTTTGCCGCAGCACCCATGAATGTTATTCCTTGATGAAACTTGGCAGGCACTTAAAACATTTGTCATTCTTTGCCACCAATTTTTTTTAATTTTTTTGATTTTTTTAGATTTTACTATTCATGGTGCTAGCATAAGCGCTAAAACTCGGATGGGCACTTTCCAACACTTTTTTCATGAATGCAAATGACACCGACATATAGGTGATGTTTCTCTGAACATTTTGGTATCTTATTTGCATTTTTCTGATTTAGTATGAATTAGCTATGAAGTTTTCAAACTGATGGTCAAACGGTCAAAGGGCAAAAGCATAATACGAGCAAAGTGACTTGGAAAAAACCAGTGACTTTTTGGAATTAGGGGTAAAACAGACGAGTGGGACACAACTAGGGGCATAAATCTAATTATCCCTTACTTTTAATGCTCTAAAAATATTGGTTTGAATTTTACCTCGTGCCAATATTTTCAGGGATTACATGAACATTTTCTTGGGCATAATTGAAGAAATTTTTAACTTGATCATTTCAACGATTGATTTCTGAGGGTCTCAACTAACCTCATTTCAACGTTCATGAATTAAAAACATGATGACATGATGAAATGCCACTTGTCGGTGTCAAAACTGGCGGATCTTGGGTAGGGGGTCCCGAACTGTGCGTTTTGGCGGATGGTAACAGGAGGCAGGGGACGCGAAGTTTTACCCAGGTTCGGGCCCTCTTGATGGAGGTAAAACCCTATGTCCTGCTCGATTAATATTGATGATATGGGTAGTACAAGAGTAGATCTACCACGAGATCAGAGAGGCTAAACCCTAGAATCTAGCCTATGGTATGATTGTATGTTGTCCTACGGACTAAAACCCTCCGGTTTATATAGACACCGAAGGGGGCTCGGGTTACACAAGGTCGGTTACAAAGGAGGAGATATACATATCCTTATTGCCTAGCTTACCTTCCACGCCAAGTAGAGTCCCATCCGGACACGAGACGAAGTCTTCAATCTTGTATCTTCATAGCCCATCAGTCCGGCCAAAGGATATAGTCCGGCTGTCCGGAGACCCCCATTTTGCTGCACCAGAGTTTTACCTCGTCGGCCGTGAAGTTCATGCCGTTGTCAGTGATGATGCTATGGGGGACGCCATAACGGTGTACAACCCCGGATATGAAGTCTATCACCGGTCCGGATTCAGCTGTTTTAACAGGTTTGGCCTCTCTCCATTTGGTGAATTTATCCACCATGACCAGTAAGTATTTTTTCTTGTGGGTTCCCCCTTTAAGGGGTCCAACCATGTCAAGCCCCCAAACCGCAAAGGGCCATGTAATGTGGATTGTTTGGAGGGCGGTGGGTGGCATGTGGCTTTGATTTGCAAAGAGCTGGCAACCGGCGCAACGTTGGACCAAGTCCTGTGCGTCTGCCCGGGCTGTTGGCCAATAAAATCCTGTGCGGAAGACCTTGCTTACAAGATCCCGGGCTGCAGCGTGATGACCGTCGAGTCCGGCATGAATTTCTGCCAAAAGATTCCGCCCTTCCTCTTCGGAGATGCACCTTTCAAGGACTCCGGTAGTGCTTTTTTTTGTACAATTCTCCCTCATGGACCCTGTAGGCCTTGGATCGCCGTACTATGCAGCGTGCCTCATTTTGGTCCTCCGGAAGTTCCTGTCTAGTTAGGTAGGCCAGGAATGGTTCTGTCCACGGGGCAATAATGGCCTTTATTACGTGGGCTGAAGGTGTTATTTCTGTGGCAGAGCCTCTGATTATGTCAGAGTATTCGGTATCGGGCATTTTGGCCAGGTCCGAACTATTGTTACCGGTGTCTCCTTCCCATACTACGGATGGCTTGAACAACCTTTCCAGAAATATGTTGGGGGGACCGTATCGCATTTTGCGCCGATGCGGGCGAGGACATCCGCCGCCTGATTGTTTTCTCGAGCCACATGGTGAAATTTGAGCCCCTCGAACCGAGCTGACATTTTTAGGACGGCGTTTCGATAGGATGCCATTTTCGGATCCTTGGCGTCAAAGTCTCCATTTATTTGGGATATTGCGAGGTTTGAATCCCCATGCACCTCCAGGAGTTGAATGCCCATGGAGACTGCCATCCGAAGACCATGCCACAGAGTTTCATATTCGGCTGCATTGTTGGAGTCTGTATACAATATTTGTAGTACATACTAAATGGTATCCCCGGTTGGGGATGTCAGGACAATGCCAGCCCCTAGACCGGCCAGCATTTTAGAACCGTCAAAGTGCATGATCCAGTTGGAGTATGCGCCGTACTCTTTAGGGAGTTTGGCATCCGTCCATTTGGCGACGAAGTCAGCCAATACTTGCGATTTAATGGCTCGTCGGGGTTTGTATGTTATGTCGAATGGGAGGAGCTCAATGGCCCATTTGGCAATCCGGCCCGTAGCATCGCGGTTGTTTATAATATCATTAAGTGGCACTTCCGAGGCTACGGTAATCGAACACTCTTGAAAGTAGTGTCGTAGCTTCCGGGACGCCATGAATACCGCATAGGCTATCTTTTGATAATATGGGTACCGTGATTTGCATGGAGTGAGGACAATGGATACATAGTATACCGGCTTTTGAAGAGGGAATTCATGTCCAGCGGCTTCTCGTTCGACGACGAGCACTACGCTTACAACTTGATGAGTGGGTGCAATGTACAATAGCATGGTTTGCCAATGTTTGGCGTGGCCATGATTGGGTTGGTTGCCAAAATGGCCTTTATTTCTTCCAATCCGGCTGTGGCAGCGTCTGTCCACTCAAAGTGTTCAGTGCACCGAAGAAGGCGATAAAGGGGTAAAGCTTTTTCTCCTAAGCGGGAGATAAAGCGGCTTAGAGCCGCCACGCATCCAGTTAACTTCTAGATTTGTTTGAGGTTTGTTGGTGTAGCCAACTGTGACAAAGCTCGGATTTTGGCCGGATTAGCTTCGATACCTCTACTGGAGACAATGAAACCCAGGAGCTTTCTGGCTGGTATGCCAAAAACGCATTTTTCCGGATTGATCTTGATGTCGTATGTTCGGAGGTTGTCGAATGTAAGCCTCAAGTCATCTATCAAAGAGTCGACGTGTTTGGTTTTAACAACCACATCGTCTACGTATGCCTCTACTGTTTTGCCAATTTGCTTCTCCAGACATGTCTGAATCATGCGCTGATATGTTGCGCCGGCGTTCTTGAGCCCAAAAGGCATTGTGTTAAAACAGAAGGGACCGTATGGTGTGATGAATGCCATTGCGGCTTGGTCGGACTCTGCCATCTTGATTTGGTGGTAACCGGAGTATGCGTCGAGGAAACACAATGACTCGTGTCCTGCAGTAGCATCAATGATTTGATCGATGCGTGGGAGGGGGAAGGGATCCTTTGGGAAAGCTTTATTGAGGTCTTTGAAATCGACACAAAGGCGCCAGGATTTGTCCTTCTTTGGTACCATCACCAGGTTTGCTAGCCAGTCCGGGTGTTTTATTTCTTTGATGAATCCGGCCTCCAATAACTTGGCTAGTTCCTCTCCCATGCCCTGTCTCTTAGGTTCGGAGAAACACTGAAGAGCTTGCTTGACCGGCTTGAATCCCTTTAGGATATTAAGGCTATGCTCGGCCAGCTTGCGTGGGATTCCTGGCATGTCTGAGGGATGCCAGGCGAATATGTCCCAGTTCTCGCGCAGGAACTCTTGTAGTGCGGCGTCCACAGCGGGGCTTAGCTGTGCCCCGATGGAGGTTGTTTTTGTAGGGTCCGTCGGGTGGACTTGGAATTTGACTATTTCATCCGCTGGTTTAAAAGAGGTGGACTTGGATCTCTTGTCGAGTATCACGTCGTCCCTGTCCACTTTGGAGCGTAGCATGGTTAATTCCTCGGCCGAGAGGGCTTCGGGTAATGCCTCGAGGGCCAATGCAGCTGTTTTGTTTTCGGCGCGGAGTGCTGTGTCTGGATTGCTGGCGAGACTGATGATTCCGTTGGGCCCAGGCATTTTGAGCTTCATGTACCCGTAATGGTGTACGGCTCGGAAGATTGTGAATGCCTCCCATCCTAAAAGAGCGTGATAACCACTGCTGAACGGGGCCACCTGGAATGTAATTTCTTCGGACCTGCACATCTAGTGTGATTTTCCCAGCACAGCGTGCTTCCCGACTGGGGATGATTCCTATAAAGGTTGTGCTACTTTGCTCAATGCGGTTCCAGTCTATTTCCATCTTTTGAAGAGTTTCCTCATAGATGAGGTTTAATCCACTGCCGCCGTCCATGAGTACTTTGGTGAGTCGAAAGTCGTCCACGATTGGACTGAGGACCAGTGCGGCTGGTGCTCGGGCTGTTCGGAATTTAGGTTCGTCACTGGCATTGAAGGTAATAGCCGTATCACTCCATGGATTTATTGCTGCTACGTGGCAGATTTCGGCCATGCTGCGGAGTGTTCGCTTGCGTCTATTATTTGACGCGAAGGTCTCAAAGACCATTAACACTGTATTGTTATCCACGGGATGGTGCTCTATGGTATTTGGGAGAAGTAGATCCTCACCACTTTTGGCCACCTGCCGGAGTATCCAACATGCTCTAAGGCTGTGCGTTGGTATTGTATCCGCTGTACTATGAATTTTGCAGGGTCCATTGAGCCATCCTTCCAGTACGATACCATACCCTGTAGAGGGTTTTTGCTTTTTGGTAGTTGACCCGGGTGTATTGTGATAATGCACCCTTTTGTTTCGGACTGGGTTTGTATTCAGGGCCGGATTATCCCAAAAGTTTATTTCGGTTTTCCAAGCACTTTCCATCGCACAGTACTTTCGTACAATGGACGCCAAGTCAGCGAAGCATGTTATCTCACGGCGATTTATGGCGTTAAGGATTCCCTTGTCCGTGCAATTATTGCAGAAAAATAGGATTGCGTCTTCCTCGCGACAGTCCTTAACCTTGTTCATCGCAAGGAGGAATCTGGCCCAATAGTGATGTACTGTTTCCTAGGGCTCTTGCCTGATGTGGGAAAGATCGCTTATGTTTGGGTGGGTGGGTGGAATTGAATCCGAACCCTCACCTGATCTGGGATCCATGGGCCGAGGAATTTCCAATTTTGGAAGTTCCGGTTCTGGGGTGTGACCCGATAATCCTGGCTTGCTGCCTGACTCTAAGTTCAGGGATTGGATGTTGTCCTCCCGCGAATGGGCGTCCGGCTCAGAGAGCTCGGGAATCCGGACATAGTTGGTCCTCAAGATGGAGGAAAGGTCACCGCATTGTTCCTCCACCACTGCAATATGATGGGTGACCGGTGGGGAGTTAATCTCCCTTTGATCGGGTTTAAGCCCAATCCGATCATAGTCCGTAGCGACTCCCAAGGCGGCGATGCAATCTAAGAGCTCGTTTAAGGAGGCGAGCTACATTGGATCCATCTGTTCGGCGAGTGCCGATTTGACGTGGAGGCCGTTTTCGATGACCCGAGAAGTCATCGTCGGCGCGGCAGCCGAACATGCGGTCATGATGAAACCGCCTAGCCGGAGAGTTTGGCCGACAACCAAAGCTCCCACGACAGTAGTACCATCTTTAAAGACGAGACGAGACATCCTTCCTTCTGGCGACGGCACAGAGGAACTCTCAATGAAAGCACCAATGTCGGTGTCAAAACCGGCGAATCTCGGGTAGGGGGTCCCGAACTGTGCGTCTAGGCGGATGGTAATAGGAGGCAAGGGACACGAAGTTTTACCCAGGTTCGGGCGCTCTTGATGGAAGTAAAAACCTACGTCCTGCTCGATTAATATTGATGATATGGGTAGTACAAGTGTAGATCTACCACGAGATCAGAGAGGCTAAACCCTAGAAGCTAGCCTATGGTATGATTGTATGTTGTCCTACGGACTAAAACCCTCCGGTTTATATAGACACCGAAGGGGGCTAGGGTTACACAAGGTCGGTTACAAAGGAGGAGATATACATATCCGTATTTCCTAGCTTGCCTTCCACGCCAAGTAGAGTCCCATCCGGACACGAGACGAAGTCTTCAATCTTGTATCTTCATAGCCCATCAGTCCGGCCAAAGGATATAGTCCGGCTGTCCGGAGACACCCTAATCCAGGACTCCCTCACCACTCCTATTCCAAATTTTAACATGACACTCCTGTTCCTCTATGTTGCCACTAGGAAAAAATTTGAAAGCAAGAAGAGGCAAGGAATATCGTTTCATCCATGAAGGAGGCACATTCCCTACTAGAACCATGAGGGTTGTTGTCAGAAGCTCTAGTTTGTGAGAAGGTAATACCCAAACCTACTACAAATGGGACAATTTTTTTACAACAATATGTTCACATTTTTCCATGATAGCATGCCAGGTTTCATGAATTTCAGACGAGTTTTGGAATTATTAGAATTTAAAAACCATGTATGTCAACGTTTGCGGCCAAGCAACGGTGGCAAGGTGTTTGACATTCATTCCCATGTCTTGCATGGGCCCTAAGCATGCAACCAAGGACACACGTTTGATTTTTCAACCCATTTATATCCACTAGTGCATCTGTCTACAGTTCAAAATTTGAACTATGCACATACATGCATAGAAAACTCAGTTAATGTATAAAAATGTCCAAACGAACCCCGAAAAATTCGAAAATTTAACGCAACACTCCCGTTGTTCTATGTTGAAAGCATCGAATATTGTTCCATCCACAAATGTGACACATTCCCTATTAGATCCATGAATTTTGTTGTGAGAAGCTCCGGTTTGTGAGAAGCTTATATCCAAACCTACCCCAGATGGAACAATTTTTTACCACAACATGTTGATGCCGTTACATGATAGCACACCAATTTTCATGAATTTCAGACGAGTTTTGGATTTACTAGAATTTTAAAACCATGTATCTCAATGTTTGCGGCCAAGCGACGGTGCCGAGGTGTTTGGCATTCATTCCAACTTCTTGGATGGGACCTAAGAATGCAACCAAGGACACACATTTGAGTTTTCAACCCATTTCTATGCACTGGAGCATGTGTCTGTAGTTCAATTTTGAATTATGCACATAAATGCCTAGAAAACACAGTTAATGTATAAAAATGTTCAAACGAACCCCAAAAATTTCCAAAATTTAACACGAGACTCCTGTTGTTCTTTGTTGACACCAGGAAAAAATTTGAAAGCAGGAATAGGCAACGAGTATTGTTTCATCCAAAAATGTGACACGTTCCCTACTAGATCCATGAGGCTTTTTGTGAGAAGCTCTGGTTTGTCAGAAGCTTATACCAAAACCTGCCCAAAATGGGACAAATTTTTTTATCACAACATCTTGATGCCATTCCATGATAGCATGCCAAGGTTCATGAATTGTACACGAGTTTTGGATTTACTAGAATTTCAAAACCAAGTATCTCAACATTTGCCAGTGAGCCACGGTGCCGAGGTGTTTGAAATTCATCCCCATTTCTTGCATGGGACATAAGCATCAACCCATGGACACATATATGATTTTACAACCCATTTTGGTGCACCGGAGCATGTGCACGTAGTTTATTTTTGAATTGTGCACCTGAAATGCCTAGAAAACCAAGTTAATGTATAAAAATTTCCAAACGAACCCTGAATAATTCCAATTTTTTTAAGACACAACTATAGTTGCATGTTCACTGCAGATAAAAGTTCTAACAATTCAAGCACCCTCCTTTGCCGTTGTGACCCCAATAAGTATTTCAAATCAAGATGACAAATCAAGTAGATCGTACACAGTTTATTATCACCAACCGTGTGAGATGCAGTACAAAATATCCTGGAGCACCTTTGGAGTAGTATGTATATGTCTTATATGAGAAGGTTCGTCGGCTATAGTCCGCAGCCGGTGCGTCAAGCACACTAGCTCGCTCCCCAACTATCATTTCACTGTTCAATCGTCGCCGGTGAAAGATGGGGACGTGGACCCGCGTAGTGAGGGAAACTTCGGTAGCCCACTCCAACGAGAGCACGGCCGCAACCGCCATGCGCGTGCTAACATGCTGCTTGAGCACGGCCGCAATCTGCGACCGGGCGGTCGAGGCAGCCCAAACGACCGTTGTTGCTGCTCAGGTGGCTGCAGTAACATCTACGATGGGGATAGCAACTGGCGGGAGTGGCACAACAACTTTTTGTTTGGCAGCAGACGCCTTAGTCCTGATGGAGGCCGCCCATGACCATGTCGAGGTCGCTCATGCCCAGCTCCTGGCGATCACTGCACAAATGGAATGAAGTTTCTCCGACAACCACTACACCACAAGACTTCATTGGGGGAAGTTAACTTCCGAGAGAAGTAGCAGATTAACAGCAAATTTTCTGTCGGGAATCACATTACTGCCGGTATAAGTACTTAAGGACCGATGAACTGCCGGTAGAAGTATAGTAAGGTTGGTCATCGTGGAAGTAACTTAGCTAGTAACATAGCGCTTTTCAAGAAAAATTTGCTTATGTGTCACATAGTTAATGAGGAGAGAGGTGTTTAGAGTAACATAATATGTAAGTGTAACATAGCATTCCCGAGGAAAGATGAGTCTACAAGCTAATAAATGAAGCCATATATGACACTAGTACTATGTTACTTTGCACTATGAAGGTAGTACTTAGACTAGTGTCATATACATGACACTAGTATAAGTTACTCTCAACTATGACATGCCTAACAAGGTCACCTAAACTGCTGGCATTGATACCTACTTTTCAGGTCACGTTACCCGCTAGGACAACCGAGCCACGTCATATTATCTGCCGGCAAGTGTGTATCCGGCTCAAGACCGAAATACCCATTCGCGCGGGAGAGCGTGCGAAATCTGAAATGTTTTTGCACAGAAAGAGATTAAGATAAGTGCACATATCCTCCCGGAACTTGCTGGCGAGGTCCAACTCGGTCCTTGAACATGAGGATTGATCCAATATGGTCATGATACATAGAAATATGTCCATACTACGGTCTTAGAACTTGGGAAGTCAGTCCTGGCTCTACACTTGGCGTACGTACCATGTATCAGCCCGCCTACCACATCATCACGGGTCCCGCCCATCAGCCCCAGGCCCAATAGTCAGCCTGCAGCCCACACGTCAGTGCACGGGGTGGTGTTTAACATGATATGCCATCAGTCGGGGGGGATCCCCAATTCCCCACCCACTAACCCTAGCTTCTCTCGCGGTGGCGATGGGCGGTGCGAGTGTGACCTCCAGCATTTCCCTCACCGTGGAGAGCGAAGATAATGATGGCGTGTCGGGGCGGTCACCAACGGTGATGGATCCGGGAGTAGTTTGCCAAAGAGGGCCATCCATAGTAGGTTTGGCGTCAGGGTGAGTCATGCCTCGTCTAGAGAAGAGTCGTCTCTTGCTGGTCTGAACACCATCAATGGACGCGTTGGGGGCTCGATACAGCAAGGTTGTTCTTGTGGCCACGTCAGTTGGAGACGGTGACAAGGCTCTGATGCTGGCCGCTTTGCTTGCCGCCATCGAGGCGCGCTGTGGTGTGCTGCAGTCAGAGGTGAGCATCGAGGTAGCCTCCCCCACATAACTTATGCTTGTTTTTCTCAACGGAGGAGAAGTGCACGGTGGTGCTGCACTCATCGATGAAGCTCAAGTGTTGCCGTCAGTGGATTCAATTTAAGCATTGGGTCAGAGAGATTCGCAGCACTCCGGATGCGCTTGAGTACAAGAGTAAGTTAAGCTTCGAAGGGCTCCCAGATGAGGGATGGTTGACACGGTCAGTGTCAGATGTGCTCAAGGGTTTAGGAGGTGAATTGATAGAGACCATACCGTCGAAGAACTGCTGTGAGCTTGAGGTAATGGCGTGGCTCCGCGACCCGTCCAAATTTGGCAAAGTATTGGAAGTGGACATACCCGAGCCTAAGATTGCGCTGTGTACAGATCCTCCTCAACAATCACTTGAAGATTTTGTCGCACGTGAAATTGTGTCGTCATACGGGCCGTCGTCGCCATGGAAGAAGAAGAAGATTTTTTATCCTGTCATTTGTCACATGAAGGAGGTGACTGACCGTGGCCCTCTACTCACTGAAGATCTGCTGGTTGCATGGCTTCCCGACGAAGGGGATGTTGGGGAACGTTGCATGGAAAACAAAAAAATTCTACGCACACGCAAGATCTATCCATGGAGATGCATAGCTACAAGAGGGGAGAGTGTGTCTACGTACCCTCATAGACTGTAAGTGGAAGCGTTTATTAATGCGGTTGATGTAGTCGAACTTCTTTGCATCCAACTGATCAAGTCCCGAATGTACGACACCTCCGCGTTCGGCACACGTTTAGCTTGGTGACGTCCTCACCTTCTTGATCTAGCAAGACGGGCAAAGTAGTAGATGAGTACAGGAAGCATGACGGCATGGTGATTCTATCTCCGTAGGGCTTCGCCTAAGCACTCTGAAAATCTGACCGAGGGACGAAACTGTGGAGAGGGGTGCCGCACACGGCTAAGAGATTGTCGTGGCTTTGTGTGGCGCCCCCTCCCATATATATATAGGTGGGGGGATGGGAGGCAGCCAGGAGGTGCCCCCTGGGTGGATGAATCCCCCTTGGACTCCTTCCCTTTGCCGACCCCCTTTCCTTGTTTGTGTGTGGGAGGACGGTAGGGGGAGGTGGCGCCCCCCTTCCTTTCTGTCATGAGGAGGGAAAGCCAGGAGGGGCCAACCCTCCCCCTTTCCTTCGCCTAGGGCCGGCGGCCAGGGAGAGGGGTGCACCAGCCCCTTGTGGGCTGGTGTGTTCCTCTTTGGCCAATTAAGCCCATATACCCTCACGGGGCTTCTCGGAACCCCTTTCTGTGATCCGATGACTACCCGGTACCTCCCGAAACTCTTCGAGTGTCCAAATATCATCTTCCTATAAATCAATATTTACCTCCGGACCATTTCGATGCTCCTCATATAGTCCATGATCACATCCGGGATTCCAAACAACATTCGGTCACCAAATAACATAACTCATATAACACTATATCGTCAATGAATGTTAAGCGTGCAAACCCTATGGGTTCAAGAACTATGTAGACATGACCAAGACACCTCCTTGGTCAATAACCAATAGTGGAACTTGGATGCCCATATTGGTTCCTACATATTCTATGAAGATCTTTATCGGTCGAACCTTATGACAACATATGTAATTTCCTTTGTTTGTCGGTATGTTACTTTCCCGAGATTCGATCGTCGGTGTCTTCATACCTAGTTCAATCTCGTTACCGGCAAGTCTCTTTAGTCATTTCGTAATACATCATATCGTAACGAACTCCTTAGTCACTTTGCTTGCAAGCTTCTTGTGATGTGTATTACCGAGATGGACCAGAAATACCTCTCCGATACTCGGAGTGTCAAATTTTAATCTCGGTCCATGCCAACTCAACAGACACCTTCGGAGATACCTGTAGAGCATATTTATGATCACTCAGTTAGGTTGTGACATTTGATAGAACACAAGGTATTCCTCTGGTATCTGGGAGTTGCATGATCTCATAGTCAAAGGAATATGTATTTGACATTGAGAAAGCAATAGCAATAAGCTAAACGATCATATGCTAAGCTAACAGATGGGTCTGTTCCATCACATCATTCTCCTAGTGATATGATCTCATTATCAAATGATACCACATGTCTATTGTTAGGAAACCTTAACCATCTTTGATCAATGAGCTAGTCTAGTAGAGGCTCACTAGGGACACAATATTTGTTTATGTATCCACACATGTATCTAAGTTTTTGATCAATACAATTCTAGCATGAATAATAAACCTTTATCATGAATAAAGAAATATAATAGTAACAACTTTGTTATTCCCTCTAGGGCATATTTCCGTCAGGGGAGGACCTGACACGCATGCACAAATTCATCACTGTGCTTGGCCAAGTCGACAGCAATGACTATTGAGCTATCTACTATCTATGTACTATCTATCTAGCTATCTATCTAGCTATGTATCTTAGTTTATGAATGAGTTTCTGAACATGGTATGTAATGTCATGAAAATTGAAGTTGGTATGTATTGTGATGACAATTAAGGTATGTACCATGGTTAAGTGGATATCTGTATATCATGGAGATCTCTGAAGTTGCATTTGTCTCTGTGTACTATGGTATCTTATGAAATGATAGCAAACATCATCTATTTTGCCAAATGACAACAAACATAATATATTATGAAATGACAGCAAGCATCATCTATGGTGAAAATGACCGCAAACAACATCTATTCTGCAAAATTACAGTAAAGATCATATATTTTACCAAAATGACAGCATTAATCATATTTTTTGCAAAATGATAGCACTGAAGATCAAACATTATAATTTTTGAAGCATGATCTGACAGCAGTGCATATAGCTACTTTAAGTCAAAGTGACAATAACCTATTACAAAAAGCATGATTAGAAGCATGATCATGAATAGAACATGTCCATTAACATGTTCTATGTTTGATCATAGGCAGAACACAAAATAAAACCATCGCATTTCCTTCATTTTCACCCATCCCTGAGTTCACCAAACATATTTACTATCCTAGGTTTTTTAAATCCTCTCATGTTTTGACTAGAGTTAGCTCCTCCAGTTCTTGTTAGTGTTGCTTTCTTGGAAAGAGATGCATTCATCCTCTCCTCCTCCACCATTGCTGATCTGGCTTGTTCTGCCTCCCTCTTATCTTTCTGTAGAATATCAGCTTGCACTCTTGTAGCTTCTTGTTGAACAGTCTGCTCCTCCGAAGCTCTCTGCCGTGCTGCCTCTTGAGTTTGCAGAAATGATTGCTGCCTATCAATCTCATTTGGTTGGTTTATAAGAAACAGTGCCTCCTCTGCATCATATCTAGTTTTGCACAATCTTCTTTTCTCTTCAGCAATCCTTTGTCTCTCTTCTACCTTGACTCTTTTGCATCTTCAGTTTGTTTCTTCCTTAACTCCATAGCTTCCCTTCTCTTGTCTGCCATGGCCAGTTTTTTCTCTAGTGATTTCTTTCTATTTTCCTCACCAGCTTTCTTCTTCTCTTCTGCAGCAATTCGTCTTGCTTCAGTTGCAACATTTTTCTTCTCCTCTGCAGCATGTTTCCTTGCTAGAATCTCTTCTTTCTTCTTCTCATTTGACGTCCTGATTTTATCCTCTTCTTCTTTTAATTTTGCAATTGCTGCATCAAACTTGGCCTGATCTGCTATCTCCATTCTCTTAGCTGCAGCTCTAAGTCTGGCAATGGCAATAACATGTCTTTTTGTAACATCCCAAATTTTCAATTTGGAATGTTATACATTAGAGCATCATGCATATCATATTTTATTTTGCATTTTGGTTGATCCTAGAAATTCTACGCAACTCAATGACCCACGGAGAGAGTTGGGGATTTCGTTATTTTCATATTTGAGTTCTCTCAAATTTTGAGAATAGGATCATTTGATTTTATTTATTTTATCATCAATTATTTCTATTACAAAAATATGAGAGAGGGAATAAAATGACTTTCCCAAAATAAAGAAATATTGAGGATTTAATAATAAAATCAAATAAGATTTTATTTCGGAGTTTTTCGGTGTTTTATTTGAATTTAGGAAAAAAGTGCATTTCTCAAAATTGTATTTAGGTCCCAAATAAATGTTCACCTTGTGCGGCTTGATTTTAGAAGCCCGTGAAAATTTATTTCAGAATTTTTGGAGTCCGTTTAGTATTTCTTTTTGTTTTTCTTCCGAGTGGAATAATTAAAAAAAATGAACCGACTTAACGGGTCGTGTCCGACCTGGACACCGACCGGGAGGCCTTTATAAGACGAGGGCCGGCCCCGGGGGAAACCCTAAAGCGCCCTAAGCCGCCGCCGCCCTAAGAAGCTGCCGCCGCCGACGTCTGCCGCCGCCGTCACCGGATCTTGCCGCCGAGGTTCGTCGTGCCTCGTTTTCCGTGCCGAAAAAAAGAGAAAAAAAATTCGGCGTTAGTCATTTTTCTTTTTCTTGGATTAAATCTGCGATTTTTCTGATCGCGATTCCTGATCCGATTTTCGTTTTAGTTTAACTTTTCGCTTGTTTATCAAAATCAGGCGATTCAAGCGCCTAGGGTTTCGTCTCAAAACCCTCTATCCGTTTAATCAACTTAAGCAAGATTTTGCTACTATAAAATTTGCCCTAGATCCAGATTACTAGAACGAAGTTGTTTTCTTTCGCCGTTTGTCTTTCGTTGGTTCGTTCGATTTGATTCTTTTTGCCAACCGGAGTTCTTAAGTTGAACCTTCTGGTTAGATCTCTTATTTGAGTTTAATCTGTGCATTAGATGAGTACTTATTGTATGCTTGTTTTTTTGTCTGCGATAGAGTACCCGGAGTGCGCCGCCTGTTACTTCGAATCATTAGGTTTCATGGATCATCAGCAAGGCAAGTAACACTTTGATCATACTTTTCTACTACCCACTTTTATTGCATTAGATCAATCCTCACACATTGCATGATTAGGATCTAATTAAATTGTGGGATGGGAAGTAGATGAGGTAGTACCTATTACCTGTTTATTATCAAACCTTTGGGAGTTACTTCTACGTTTGCTTATTATGCCATGCTATGCTAGTAGACGTGGATTGGGTGAGTGATATCCATGACAGATGTGAGATTGTTAATTAATGGTTTATCTAATGTGGCAACTTAAACACACATCTGGGTGGATTGAGGCACCTGGGTATTCCAGGACTTGCCTGTTTTCTTTTGGACCGCCACCCAGGCTCAAAGGGATCATGAGACTATTCATACTAGAAACTTCCGTGTGCAGCCACAAGCTATTATGGGCTCTAGCATAGTTGACTAAGTTGTGCGAACTCTTACAGTGGTAGACTAGCAGATGTAGGGGATGTAGGTGGTACGGTCTACCCGATCGTAAGGTGCTAGCGCTTCTGAAAGACTATGTCTCGGTCATCCGTCTTCTCAAACACCATGTAGTGCGAGAAACCAAACGGAGGCGATCGAGTCTTGTGGGGAAAAGTGCGCAAACCTCTGCAGAGTGTAATAAACTAATCATGGTTAGCCGTGTCCCCGGTTATGGACATCTTGAGTATCTAGTACTTGGATTTTCATGTGAATCTCAACATGTTACTCTAAATTAATTTTGTTGGGTTATGTTTAATGATGATGCTTAATTGGGATTGAGAATGCTGTCAACCATTCTCAATGTTTAACAACCACCATGATAGTAATTAAATTTTATTCCTTTGAAGTAGGGAAAAATTGGCTTTACGCAAAACTGTAACCATAGAGCTTTCCACCAGCCAAATATGCATGTAGTATAGCTGTTTCATTCCATTACTCTCTATGTGTTACCTTGCCAGCATATTCCATGTGCTGACCCGTTTCGGGCTGCAACGTTAATGTTGCAGACTTTTCAGACGACGATTAAGGAGTTTTTAGGTCGTGGTTCTATACTCAGTGATGCCGTTGGAGTTGATGGACTCACTTATCTTCCAAGCCTTCCGCTGTTATCGTTATTAGATGGCCTTAAGCCATATTTATTGTAATAAGTTCTCTTTTGAGACACTCGATGTAATAAGTGTGTGATTGCTACTCTGCTATAAATCCTCCGAGTACTGTGTGGTGTCAGCATTACTGATCCAGGGATGACACCGGAGCACAGAGATCAGACTGTTTGAGGTCTGGTCGCTACAGAGATGGTATCAGAGCACACGCTGACTGTAGGACACGACCACTAAGTTAGAGACCTAGATCACTATTCACTCTCTTCTCTTCTGACCTCTCATCTTTTCTACTCTTTAGGATGGCGGATGCAAGGAACAAGTTCACACAACCGGATGAAGATACACCCTTTGGACGACACTTGAAGGAAGTCACTAGATACCTGAACATAGGAGTACCAAGCTTCACCGGAACCTACAACGCCACTTTACCTGAAGAAGAGCGCTGGATGATTCAAGTTCAAGTTCCAGGAAGGACGTTCATGCCAGTCACTGAGCCCATAGATTTTTCTTTTGATGCACCAACTTCGAGTCTAGGAAAGTGCATGGCAGCTCACATCGCCATGGGACGCATTGGAGAAGTCTACCGCAAGGATCTCAAGGATACTATCTACCAGATTTGTGGGCGCCGAGATGAACACTGGGAGATGATCAGCACCAGGAAGGATAGATCAATTGCAGCTTTTATCCAGGAGTTAAATTAGCACATTCGACAACAAGAGAACCAGATGTGCGCCGACATGATAGATCTGAAGAAGGCTAAGATTAGAATCAAGGAATTAGAGGAAGAAGTCGAGGCTACACGTGAAGATTATGAAGAAGAAATTGAAGTATTGGTGGAGAAGAATGACGACCTGATCAAGAAGATTGGAATATTTATGGGAGGCCCTACGCGAGTAGATGAAGACGAAGAACCCAAGGAAATTAGCCCGGAAGACTACATCATCCTCGATGGAACCGACTCGGAACAAGATAGTAGCGATGATGACTATGTTGATGAAGCTGGAGCAGATATTATGGAGTCAACGACCGTAGAATATTTCTAGTAGACCACCTCATTAGTAGTAGTAGTCCACCATGTAAATATAGTAGTCCGAGCACTTTTGCGATAGTTAGATCTATTGTATGCCCTTGTTTGATTGATTGAACTGAATTGTTTGTTTTTGCCTCATGTGCATATGGGTAGTGTTTTCTCTTTAGACCCCCTCTATTCTTATATCTCATCTTTTCTAAACCCTCAGATGCCTCCGAGACGTGACCCCGGATTTGCCTTTCCACCGGAGCTCACCCAGTTGATCCAGCAGCAAAACACATTGATGCAGTTGCTAGTCCAGAATCAGAATCAGGGGAACAACAACAACAACCCACCACCACCACCACCACCTGTTGACCACTTAGCCCGTTTTCTTAGGCTGAATCCGCTGGTGTTTTCTAGTAGCACCGAGCCGATAGTAGCAGATGATTGGATCCGCAAGATAGCTAGGGAGTTGACCACAGCAGGATGCACAGATGCAGAGAAGGTGAAGTTTGCCGCACATCAGTTAGAAGGACCCGCAGCATCATGGTGGGAGAATTTCACAGCCACTTTCCCAGTCGACACTGTCACATGGGACCAGTTTCAGCAGGCTTTTCGTACTGCCCATGTTTCAGCAGGAGCTAGGGCCATGAAGAAGCATGAGTTTCGCAACTTGCGCCAAGGAGGAAGGACAGTTGGCCAGTATGTGGAGGAATTTAGTAAGCTAGCACGTTATGCCCCAGATGATGTCGCTACGGATGCAGCTAAGCAGGAGAAGTTTCTGGAAGGACTGAATGATGAGTTGAGCATGCAGTTGATGGTAGCAACCTTGAACAACTACCAGGAGTTGGTAGATCGTGCTCTTATGATTGAAGGGAAGCAGCAGCAAATTGAGAATCGCAAGAGGAAGTATGGACAAGGAAAGTACAATTCAGGAGCTCAGCAGAAGCCACGTTTTACCCCTAGACCGGGAGGACATTTTCAGCATACCCATGGAGGAGGTATCTCGCACAATCACAATGGCACCAAGAATGGTAATGGCAATGGAGGAAGCAACGGCCAGAATCGCACCAACCTCTCAACCCCAGCCAAGGACTTAAGTCAAGTCACTTGTTTTAAGTGTTCGAAGACCGGACATTATGCAAATGAATGTCCTGAAGTCCAAAATGGCAATGGAAGTTCTGGGAAGAAGCCGAACCCTTTCAACAGGGGACAGGTGAACCACGTTAGCATGGAGGAGGTTGAAGCTCAGCCCGATGCAGTAATAGGTAAGTTTTTGGTTAAGTCATTTACTGCACTCGTTCTTTTTGATACTGGCACATCGCATTCATACATCTCAAGGGGAGTTGTGGATAAGTATAACCTATCAACCCAAGCCCTTAGGTCACCCATGTTAGTAACCTCGCCCGGAGCAGAGTATGTGGCTAGTCTATGGTGTGACCGGTTACCATTAAGGATTGGTAACTATGTTTTTCCCTCAGACCTAATAGTATTGGAATCTCAAGGATTGGATGTGATATTAGGCATGGATTGGTTATCAAAGTATGAAGGGAATATAGAATGTGCTAGTAAGTCAATTTTGCTTACCACCCAGAAGGGAGAAGGATCAAGTATGTATCTCGGCATGTGCCAAACAGGACTCAAGTAAATTGCCTAACAGGAGTTGTGCAGGAGGAAGTACCAGTGGTAAGGGATTTCCCTGATGTATTTCCAGAGGAGTTGCCAGGCATGCCACCGGATAGAGATATTGAGTTTTTGATTGAGCTATTGCCAGGCACAGGGCCAATATCAAAGAGACCATATAGGATGCCAGCAAAGGATTTGGTGGAAATTAAGAAGCAGATTAAGGAGTTACTGGATAAGGGATATATTCGCCCAAGTTCTTCGCCTTGGGGATCGCCAGTACTTCTAGTGGAGAAGAAGGATGGATCGTTAAGGATGGTTGTTGATTATCGAGGATTGAATGAAGTAACGATCAAGAACAAGTACCCACTACCAATGATCAACGATCTGTTTGATCGATTGCAAGGAGCTAAGGTATTTTCCAAGATCGATCTGCGATCAGGATACCACCAGTTGAAGATTCGAGAACAGGATATTCCGAAGACAGCTTTTACCACCAGGTATGGGCTGTATGAGTATACCGTTATGTCATTTGGTCTGACTAACGCACCTGCCTATTTTATGAACATGATGAACAAAGTGTTTATGGAGTTTTTGGATAAGTTCGTCGTAGTGTTCATTGATGATATCCTGGTTTATTCGAAGAATGAAGAGGAACATAAGGAGCATTTGCGTTTGGTACTTGGAAAGCTCAGAGAACATCAATTATATGCCAAGTTCAGCAAATGTGAGTTTTGGTTGAAGGAAGTAGGATTCCTCGGACACGTTATATCTGGAGAAGGTATAGCAGTAGATCCCGCTAAAGTTGAAACGTGACCAAGTGGGAAGCCCCAACAACAGTTGGAGAGATCCGGAGTTTTCTTGGACTCGCAGGATACTACCGGAGATTTATTGAGAATTTCTCAAAGATTGCGAAGCCTATGACTGTGAAGAAGGATGCCAAGTTCATATGGACAGAGGAGTGTGAGGCTAGTTTCCAGGAGTTGAAGAAACGTTTGGTTACCTCACCAGTGTTGATTTTGCCAGACCAGACCAAGGATTATGAGGTGTATTGCGACGCTTCACGTCGAGGACTTGGAGCAGTGCTTATGCAGGAAGGGAGAGTTGTTTCATATGCCTCAAGACAACTGAAGCCTCATGAGTTGAATTATGCCACGCATGATTTGGAGTTAGCAGCCGTAGTGCATGCATTGAAGACATGGAGACATTTTCTCATTGGAAATCATTGTGAGGTGTACACGGATCATAAGAGTTTGAAGTACATCTTCACGCAGAAGGAGTTGAATCTCAGACAAAGGAGATGGTTGGAGCTTATCAAGGATTATGATATGAAATTGCATTATCATCCTGGAAAGGCTAATGTAGTAGCAGATGCATTAAGTCGCAAGAGCCATGTCAACACGTTAATGATGGGAGAAATACCCAAGGAGTTAGCAGAAAATCTTCGTGAACTATGTTTGGAAATAGTTTCGAGAGGCTATGTAGCAGCATTGGAGATTCAGTCAACTTTGATGGATAGAATCAGGGAAGCTCAGAAAGCTGACAAAGAGATTGCCGCTATAAAGGAGAAACTGAGCAAAGGAAAAGCTAAAGGATTTCGTGAGGATGAGCACGACACCCTATGGTTTGAAGACTGTGTTTACGTGCCGAATGACCCGGAGATCAGGAAGTTGATTTTGCAAGAGGCGCATGACTCACCGTATTCGATTCACCCAGGAAATACCAAGATGTATTTGGATTTGAAGGATATTTTCTGGTGGACCGGAATGAAGAAGGATATTGCGGAGTATGTAGCAGTTTGTGATGTATGCCAGAGAGTAAAGGCAGAGCATCAGAAGCCAGCAGGATTGTTACAACCATTGCCGATACCCGAATGGAAATGGGATAAGCTAGGCATGCATTTTATCACGGGATTGCCCAGGACTCGTTCAGGCTATGACTCGATTTGGGTTGTAGTCGATCGATTGATGAAAGTAGCTCATTTCATGCCAGTAAACACCACTTATACCAGTGCTAAGTTGGCAAAGATATACATGACCAGGATCGTATGTCTGCATGGAGTTCCAAGGAGTATCGTATCGGATAGAGGAACCCAGTTTACCTCAAAGTTCTGGAAGCAGTTGCACGAAACTTTGGGTACTAGGCTAGAATTCAGTACAGCTTTTCATCCACAGACAGATGGACAGACGAGAGAGTCAATCAGATTTTGGAGGATATGCTGAGAGCTTGTGCGCTAGATTATGGATCTAGTTGGGACGATAATTTGCCATATGCAGAGTTCTCTTACAACAACAGTTACCAAACTAGTTTGAAGATGGCCCCTTTCGAAGCTTTGTACGGAAGGAGGTGCAGGACACCGCTGTCATGGGACGAAGTTGGAGACCGCCAGTTGTTTGGACCTGACTTGATTAAAGAGTCTGAACAGAAGGTGAAGTTGATTCGCGATAGGCTCAAGGTAGCCCAGTCCAGACAGAAGAGTTTGCGAATTCTAAACGCAAGGAGACAGTTTACGAAGTTGGAGATAGAGCTTATCTTCGAGTATCACCGCTTCGGGGAACAAAGCGTTTTGGAGTTAAAGGGAAGTTAGCGCCACGATTTGTAGGACCATATCGAGTTTTGGAGCGTATGGGAGAAGTGGCCTACAAGTTGGAATTGCCCGAAGGATTTTCAGGAGTACATGATGTGTTCCACGTTTCTCAGTTAAAGAAATGTCACGCGGAGATGGCTGACATACCGTTGAGAGACATAGTGCCTTTGGAAACTATTCAGTTGGATAACGATTTGACCTACGAGGAGAAACCAGTCAAGATTCTCGAGTTTTCCAACCGAGTTACTCGCAGCAAGGTTATTAAGTTTTGCAAAGTTCAGTGGAGCCACCACACGGAGGATGAAGCCACCTGGGAGCGAGAGGAAGATTTGCTCAAAGACCACCCTCACCTATTTTCTAGCCAACCCAAATCTCGAGGGCGAGATTCATCTTAAGGGGGTAGGTTTGTAACATCCCAAATTTTCAATTTGGAATGTTATATATTAGAGCATCATGCATATCATATTTTTTTTGCATTTTGGTTGATCCTAGAAATTCTACGCAACTCAATGACCCACGGAGAGAGTTGGGGATTTCGTTATTTTCATATTTGAGTTCTCTTAAATTTTGAGAATAGGATCATTTGATTTTATTTATTTTATCATCAATTATTTCTATTACAAAGATAAGAGAGAGGGAATAAAATGACTTTCCGAAAATAAAGAAATATTGAGGATTTAATAATAAAATCAAATAAGATTTTATTTCGGAGTTTTTCGGTGTTTTATTTGAATTTAGGAAAAAAGTGTGTTTTTCAAAATTGCATTTAGGTCCCAAATAAATGTTCACCTTGTGCGGCTTGATTTTAGAAGCCCGTGAAAATTTATTTCGGAATTTTTGGAGTCCGTTTAGTATTTCCTTTTATTTTTCTTCCGAGCGGAATAATTAAAAAAAACGAACCGACTTAACGGGCCGTGTCCGACCTGGACACCGACCGGGAGGCCTTTATAAGCCGAGGCCCGGCCCCGGGGGAAACCCTAAATCGCCCTAAGCCGCCGCCACCCTAAGAAGCCGCCGCCGTCGTCGCCGTCGCCGGATCTCGCCACCGAGTTTCGTCGCGCCTCGTTTTCTGTGCCAAAAAAAAAGAGAAAATAAAAAAAAATCAGCGTTAGTCGTTTTTCTTTTTCTCGGATTAAATCCGCGATTTTTCTGATCGCGATTCCTGATCCGATTTTCGTTTTAGTTTAACTTTTCGCTCGTTTATCGGAATCAGGCGATTCAAGCGCCTAGGAATTCGTCTCGAAACCCTCTATCCGTTTAATCAACTTAAACAAGATTTTTCTACTATAAAATTTGCCCTAGATCCAGATTACTAGAACGAAGTTGTTTTCTTTCGCCGTTTGTCTTTCGTTGCTTCGTTCGATTTGATTCTTTTTGCCAACCAGAGTTCTTAAGTTGAACCTTCTGGTTAGATCTCTTATTTGAGTTTTACCTGTGCATTAGATGAGTAATTATTGTATGCTTGTTTGTTTGTCTGCGATAGAGTACCCGGAGTGCGCCGCCCGTTACTTCGAATCGTTAGGTTTCGCGGATCTTCAGCAAGGCAAGTAACACTTTGATCATACTTTTCTACTACCCAGTTTTATTGCATTAGATCAATCCTCACACATTGCATGATTAGGATCTAATTAAATTGTGGGATGGGAAGTAGATGAGGTAGTACCTATTACCTATTTATTATCAAACCTTTGGGAGTTACTTCTACGTTTGCTTATTATGCCATGCTATGCTAGTAGACGTGGATTGGGTGAGTGATATCCATGACAGATGTGAGATTGTTAATTAATGGTTTATCTAAGGTGGCAACTTAAACACACATCTGGGTGGATTGAGGCACCTGGGTATTCCAGGACTTGCCTGTTTTCTTTTGGACCGCCACCCAGGCTCAAAGGGATCATGAGACTATTCATACTAGAAACTTCCGTGTGCAGCCACAAACTATTATGGGCACTAGCATAGTTGACTAAGTTGTGCGAACTCTTATAGTGGTAGACTAGCAGATGTAGGGGATGTAGGTGGTACGGTCTACCCGATCGTAAGGTGCTAGCGCTTCTGAAAGACTATGTCTCGGTCATCCGTCTTCTCAAACACCATGTAGTGCGAGAAACCAAATGGAGGCGATCGAGTCTTGTGGGGAAAAGTGCACAAACCTCTGCAGAGTGTAATAAACTAATCATGGTTAGCCATGTCCCCGGTTATGGAAATCTTGAGTATCTAGTACCTGGATTTTCATGTGAATCTCAACATGTTACTCTAAAATTAATTTTGTTGGGTTAAGTTTAACGATGATGTTTAATTGGGACTGAGGATGCTGTCAACTATTCTCAATGTTTAACAACTACCATGATAGTAATTAAAATTTATTCCTTTGAAGTAGGGAAAAATTGGCTTTACGCAAAACTGTAACCATAGAGCTTGCCACCAGCCAAATATGCATGTAGTATAGCTGTTTCATTCCATTACTCTCTATGTGTTACCTTGCCAGCATATTCCATGTGCTGACCCGTTTCGGGCTGCAACGTTAATGTTACAGACTTTTCAGACGACGATTAAGGAGTTTTTAGGTCGTGGTTCTATACTCAGTGATGCCGTTAGAGTTGATGGACTCACTTATCTTCCAAGCCTTCCGCTGTTATCGTTATTAGATGGCCTGAAGCCATATTTATTGTAGTAAGTTCTCTTTTGAGACACTCGATGTAATAAGTGTGTGATTGCTACTCTGATATAAATCCTCCGAGTACTATGTGGTGTCAGCATTACTGATCCAGGGATGACACCGGAGCATAGAGATCAGACTGTTTGAGGTCTGGTCGCTACACTTTTCCCGTGCACATCACCCCTTTTTGTTGTAGTAGTAGGTTGAATTGCAGGCTGTGATAGGGCATGCTGTTGTATGAAAGCATTCTCAGGTAGTGGGCCTTGCACAACTTCCTCTCTTTGCCTATATTCTCTCTGCAGAATTTAACAAAACATTTAACTCTACATTTGCAAATAGAGTAAGTGAAAATAGAGTATGTGCAACTATTTTGAAACTTACTTCTTGTGTTAAACTTTCTACTATCTCTGGCACATACAAAGGATGTTCATGGCTAAGAACACTAGTTGTTTGAAGGTTAATATCCTAAAAGAAATAGTGCAACATTGATTAAAGATAAATTTGATGCATAGATAGTGCAGTATGAGTAACATATTGTGGAAAGAGTGTAGACCTGAGTTAGACATATTGTTTCTTCATCTGAAGATGAGACATATGGCTCTACTCTAACGCCATGCCTCTTTGTTTTTTTCTTAGGTTTAAGGCCTAATTTCCAGTCCAATCAACCATTTATGTTATGACCAGCAGCTCCATAATATCCACAGCGAATGATTGTACCTGCCTTATTGTTTTCACACCTTTTTTGCCATGCTTCTCTTCTGGTTGCTATCACCTATTCCTTGCCCTTCTTCCTTTCTTTTTCTGAAATGTTGGTGGTATTACATTTCTTCCATTCATCTTAACCCATTTAGTCACATCATTACAGGGCATAATAATTGGCTCATATGCCTTGCAATGAGTTTCAATAGAGTAACAAGAGTTCACCCTTGATTCTGTTGGTATTTTGTCATATCTAAGAGTAGAGACTCCATGGGAACATGGGATACGTGAGAAGTCCCATCTTTTGCAGCTACACTTCTCCATTCTTGTGTCCACACCGAAGTCCATACCTCTATCACTTACTACAAACAATCCTGTTCTAGCTGGTGCAGCATGACAAGTTCTTGCAAATTCAATGTTCTTATCCAATTTTTTCTTATCTTTGGACAAATAGTACAATGCCACTTCAAGGCCTCTTGTTGTTTTCCATAATTCCTTCCCATGTTTTGTCCCTTGATCCTCTGGCACATGCTTATGATTTCCTAGGTTGTTTTCATTTGCCAATAATGATAAGATCTCCGTGCAGGAATTCCTTCAATCCCAGGATCTCTTCTCCATGTTTTATCTACCTATTTCTCATGAGGCTGCTGCTAAGTTACATATACTGGAAGGTTGGATCATGTAGTTAGAAAGAGACCCAACTATACCTGATGTTTGGATATGGCCTGGCAAATCAGGGGATTACACTGCCAAGAGCTTCTACATGATCATGCACTCTCATCTACCTACAATACAACCTTGCAAATGGTTGTGGCAGAGTAGGTGTACCATGAAGATCAAGGTGTTTGGGTGGCTCCTTTTCTTTGACAGACTAAACACCAAGGACATGCTGGTTAGAAGACACTGGCGCTCTAGCCAAGATGACAATTTCTGTCTCATTTGCAGTGAGCTGCTGTATGAGGATAGAATCCATCTGTTCTTTAATTGCACCTTCAGCTCTAGAGTCTAGATTTACCTGGGCATTGATTGGACTGGGGGCTCAGATATCTTGCAATGTATCATGCATGCTAGGTCCAGCTTCAGGCATCCCTTCTTCTTTGAAGTCATGCTAACAACAGCTTGGAACATTTGGATTTTAAGAAATGGCAGAACCTTCAGAGCTGAGAGAGCTACCTTCAGTGCTTGGAAGTGTAAATTCATCCATGACATCTCTCTGCTTGCTCATAGGGTGAAGGATGGTATTAAACCAAAACTATTGGCTTGGGTTAATTCTCTGTTGTAAAATAGGTAGGGATGTTTAGCCTTAGGTAAATTTTACCTTTATTTGTTTGTATAGCCTGTATTTTGTTTGTACAGTTTCACTTGCTTCAATAAAGGGCTGTGGGGCTTTGACTCACAGTAAATATTCAAGAAAACATGCTTATGATTGACATTTCGCTAGCTTCTAGGATGTATCTGTTGAATACTTTACAACTGTTATTGAGCAACACATCACACTTTGGGATATTATTTTGATAAGTTCTTACCACGAATTAGATCAATCTATCCACCAAAAAATTCCATTACAAAAGATTTGATGCAAAAACTTAGGGTTAGGTTTCAACCAAACTCATCTCGGACCGACCGATTTGAGGATCTCGGTCTCATCGATTTGGCTCAGGCCATTGCACAAGTACAACTTGGATTGACCAAAGTGTACTTACCAGTGTGACCAAAATCATTACTTTATGAAACCCTAGAATCTTGGAGTCACCGAACTGCATTTTGGTCTGACCGAAACTGTGTGTTTAGACTGTTTGTTCCTCGGTGTCACCGAGTTTGTCAAATTGGTAGCCCCGAAATGCTTTTTGCAGAAAATTAAAATTAAGTTTTTTGTTTCAATATTTTTGCAAAATAGCTATACTTTGTGATGCTCATCCATTCTATCTATAACCATCTATTCACAGGGCCAGTTACAGAGATGTTAGAGGGCAGTGACAGACAGAACAGGTGTGAAGAGCAAGTGAACCTCGGTGAGGGCACTAGTCCCTCAAGCAGCTATGATGAAGGTAGCATAAGCACTCCAAGCAACTTGCCTAAGGCTACTACTAGGCAAAGGAAGAGGAGAACATCTGAGTCTGAGGATGAAGACTTTGTTGTTGATGAGGAGGTGACCTCTAAGAAGAAGGTGCTCAAGAAAGAGTACCCTGCTACTGCTGCCACCAAGCCTGGTATGCCAGAGAAAGCTCTTGCTAAGAGGAAGCCTATGTCTAAAGCAAGAGCCTCCACTCAAGAAATTATGGAGTTCAATATTGAACCAAGAGAAGAAGAGGCTGCTAGAGGAAAGAATAGGAAGGAGAGAGTTAGGAAGACTATAGACTGAGTCATTGGCAAATCATCTATGATGAGAGACTCCGATGAGGAAGAAGAGGAGGAGGAAGAGCCTGTTGCACCTGCTGCAAAGTCTCAAAAGCTCATGGGGATGCTATAAGGACTGGGGCTGCTCCATGAAAGCCCAAGTCAGCCCCCAAGCCTCCAACTCAAGCTCAAGCTCCAAAACCTTCTACACCCAAGAGATCCACCAGGAACATATCTGCTGCTGAGAGAAACAAGGCCCAGTGCCTGAAGTTCAAGAAGAAGAAGAGTCACAGGTTCTTAGAAAGTTGAAGCCAAAGAGTCCAGATCATAGTGATGATCATCCTGTGGTAGAAAACATGAAGGAAATAAAGGATGCCGGTCTAAGATTGTGGAGACAGACTGATACTTATGCCACTAGGGGGGACTGATGTAGATTATCATTTCCACACCAAGGAACAACATGACTTCTATGAGACAGTCTTGTTGGACAAGAAGCTCATTGTCAGTGACATGAGGTGGGTTGACTGGACATATATTGATGACAATGAGGAATACTTCCCAGGTGTGCATGAGAGCTTCAGGATGATTGAAGTGGACAAGTTTGTTTCTTAGAAGTTGACAAAGTGGAATGATGAGATGATCATGAAATTATACTGCACTACTCACTTCTACCTAGATGGAAGGATTATCTAGACGACTGAGGGAACCAAGTATCAATCAACAATCTCTGAATTGGCCAAGTTGATCAATGCCCCTCAGGAAGATGAGAATGACACCGATGTATATGCCAAGCCTAGGAAGGATTACAACTCCATGGCCAATATGTACAAGACCATTCCTGATGATACCTTGGATACTCACAAGCTTGGGTCAATGTACTATCTGTCGTCAGGTCTGACCACCATCAACACCATCTTGAGGCACAATCTATTGCCCAAGTCAGGAGATCATAGAATGATCCGTGGTCACTCCATCAACTTGCTCCATATGTTTGATATGCCCCAGAAGTTCAAAGTGGTGACTTTGATTGTGGAAACAGTGAAGAGAACTGCAGCTGATCACAAGAGATCATGTGGATATTCCCCTCATATACAGATGTTGATCAACTCCAAGATGCGAATAGGGACATATCTTCTAGATAAAGAGCATCTTCCCCTGAGGCCAGAATTTGAGGACAATGAGATTGTCATGGAAGCATCTCATCCAACTACTTTAGAAGCTCAGGAGAAGAGAGAGAGAGAGAGAGAGAGAGAGAGAGAGAGAGAGAAAATTCTACAAAAGCAACAAAGGTAGCTAGTGGACCAGATGCTTCAATTGTGATGCTCAAGACCAAGCAAGATCAACTCACTTATCTGCTTGAGGCTACTGTGAGGATTGAGAAGGGCTTCGTAACGCCCAATATGCGATTCTATCCCAATCACGTGATGAATTCATAATTGGGGCACAACCACATTTCGAGCACATGGCAAGGTGGACATCATTGCAACATACCATGTACTGAGTAGAAGAGAATACAGGATAAAGGCTTACACTCGCCACAAGTTACAACATTCATACAACAATACATCAATACATGGCAATCATCATATCGAAGAGCAGGATCCGACAATGGATGAAATCAAACAAAAAAGAAGAATGACATCCACCCTGCTCATCCCAGGTTCCCCGGCCCAGAACCTACCCCTTGATCGAAGAAGAAGAACTCCAAAAGCAAGCAAGCATCGCTCTCACGTCAAAGCTTCGCATAACCTGCACCTGCAACTCTTGTTGTAGTAATATGTGAGCCACGAGGACTCAACAATCCCATTACCATGGGTATCAAGACTAGCAAAGCTTAATGGGTAAGGAAGGGGTAAGGTGGTGAGGTTGTAGCAGCCACTAAGCAATGTATGGTGGCTAACTTACGAGTACAAGAGTAAGATGAGAAACTACGTAGACGGTCGCAAACTAGTGATGATCAATAAGTGATCCTGAACTACTTACGCTCAAACATAACCCAACCATGTTCTCTTCTCGAATGCACCCGAAAAGAGACTGTCATGGTTACGCACACGGTTGGTGTATTTTAGTTGAATTTACTTCAAGTTCGCTACAACCAGATATTAACAAATTCCCATATGCCACATAACCACGGGCACGGATCTTGAAAGTTTAAACCATGCAGGGGTGTCCCAACTTAGCCCAAGACAAGCTCAAGATCCACGGAGACAATCCTCCATCTCGGGACCCTCCGATCAGACTTGGAATCCCGGTGCACAAGACATTTCGACAATGGTAAAACTAAGCCATCAAGACCTCCCAGTGTGCTGACACCCTGATAGTAGACGCGTGTATCTCGTCTCAGGCCACTTCCGGATGGGACATCCTACGAGTAAAACCAGCCCTCGAGTTTCCCCGAGGTGGCCCCGCAGTCTACCCGTTTGGGACCTACACCATCAGCACTGGGCCCCCTGCTATGTAGAAAATCTTAGGTTTGCGACGCCCTATGCCAATTAATTATTAGGTTCAAGTATTATTATGGAAAATGTTAAAACCAATGTTGTGCCTTGCTGGAAGAGTTTTATTCAAAGCGAACTGTCAAGGACGGAAAATCAAGGAACATAACACAGGTATGACGGAAACTAGGGCGGCAAGAGTGGAACAAAACACCAGGCATAAGGCCAAGCCTTCCACCCTTTACCAAGTATATATGTATATTGATTGAATAAGAGATATTGTGATATCCCATGATATCCATGTCCCAACATGGAACAACTACAACTGCACCTGCAACTAGCAATGCTATAAGAGGGGCGGAGTAGAGCGGTAACATAGCCAAACAATGGTTTGCTGGGATGGTGAAAAAGGTTAGAGTCTAGCTCTTAGCAATTTGAGAGGCTTAATAAACAAGTGGTAGGTAGCGCGACATAGCAATAGCGTCGAGACAACTACCAAAGCAAAGATAGTAGTGAGATCCAAGGTGATGGTCATCTTGTCTGAAATCCCGCTAGGAAGAAGACCGAGTCCATGAAGAAGACGAACGGGCGTAGTCGAAACGAATCCTTAGAAGCGCAACGTTATCGGAACTATCAAGGAGAAGCGCAACCGGAAAGAAGCAAACATCATGGTAAACAACCAAGCATTAACATGGCATGATGCACAACCAAGTATGATGCATGTCCAGTTTAACGAAACATGGCATGGCAATGTGCACAAACAATACTACAAATTAAGTGGAGCTCAATATGCAACGAGTTGCATATCGGCGAAGCACCACATCAATTATTTAGTTCTCTCTTGTTATGAACCCAACAAGTTTAAATGTTCTTACCATGGCAAGAGGTGAAGCATAATAAAACTACCTATCTAGGCAAGTTTAAATGAGGCCGGAACAACAAACAACAATTCCGAAAAATCTCCACATGCATTTAGCAATTTAATGCAAACAACAATTTTAAACATTTTAAATTTTGTTATCATGATGCGAATGACATATACAAGTTATAAGCAATTTTTAAGAAAATGTTGACATGAGCATGATATGAAGCATTTGTCACCGTGGCGGAATGAAAGGAGTGCCATGGCAACATTCCAGCTACTCCGACAACTCATTGAGATGCCGATGCAAAAGAAGGGTGGGGTGAGGGTGTCATGCAAGGATGGTGGGGTGATCACGGATACCGGGTTCCCACGGGACGGCGACATGGCAAACAAGGAGGAACGTGCAAAGACATCTCGGACATGGTGCAAACACGAGCATCTCATACATCACACATGCATTTGTTCACAGACGGTCGTCTCGGTGGTTATACTTTCGAAGTGTGCATTTTCGCAGTGGGTCGAGTTTGTAGAGGGAACTAGTCGTTCACGGAAGTCGTGGGAGTCGTGGTACATGTTCGTTTTAGAGAGGTACTTGATGCATCCGAGGTTTTCGGAGGCGACGGTAGTGGAACTTGGCGAATCCGAGTTCTTCGGAGGTCGTCATTAAACTTGGTCAAATGCATGACATGGGTAGTCGTTCACTCGACGGCCTTCGGCGATGGTAGTTGTACGCAGTCGTAGTCATACACCCTCCTTAGATGTTCGGGGTCGCTACCGTTCGTAGTCGATGTAGTTGAACTTGACGAAACCCTCGGCAATAGTAGTGGTGCATGTCATCGGTAGTCGAACTTGGCGATCCGAAGAGGGTACTTAGCGCTATTCCCTGTCCGGTGGTCGAACTTGGCGTCAACAGCAACAGCAAGTGGAGGTGCATGATGACAGCGGGGCGTCGCCGTCGTCCACTACGACGGACATGGCATGCAGGTTGTGGTGATGCAGCACGGGTATAGGAGGCCAGGGCTATGCCTTGGAGTCTTGGCGACGTGGTCCATATGGAATACAAGGAGGCCGCACGAGGGACGAGGTGGACACTACTGCTGTTGGAAGGGGCACGACAACGGCGAGGAGGCCGACGGGGCTCCGGCTGGTCCGCTTCTCCGGTGAGGGCAGAGCGCAGGGCGAGGTTGACGATGAGCTGGAGAAGGAGCTGCTGAGGGAGTCCTGGATTAGGGGGTCCTCGTACAGCCGGACTGTTGGACTATGAAGATACAAGATTGAAGACTTCGTCCCTTGTCCGGGTGGGACTCTCCCTTGTAACCGACTCTGTGTTACCCTAGCTCCCTCCGGTGTCTATATAAACCGAAGGGTTTAGTCCGTAGGACGACAACAATCATACCATAGGCTAGCTTCTAGTGTTTAGCCTCTCCGATCTCATGGTAGATCAACTCTTGTAATACTCATATCATCAAGATCAATCAAGCAGGAAGTAGGGTATTACCTCCACCGAGAGGGCCCGAACCTGGGTAAACATTGTGTCCCCAGCCTCCTGTTACCATCCGCCTTAGACGCACAGTTCGGGATCCCCTACCCAAGATCCGCCGATTTTGACACCGACATTGGTGCTTTCATTGGGAGTTCCACTGTGCCGTCACAATCAAGGATTTATGGCTCCTTCGATCATTGGCAATGATGCGATCCAGGGTGAGGTTTTCCTCCTAGGACAGATCTTCGTATTCAGCGGCTTTATACTGCGGGCCAACTCGCTTGGCCATCTGGAGCAGATCGAGAGCTACGCCCTGGCTATCAGGTTAGGTTTGGAAGCTTATACTATACCGCCGATATCCGCGGAGACTTGATCTTCAACGGATTCGAACCCATGTCAGATGCGCCGCAGAGTCACGATGAGCATGATTTAGATCTGTCGTCGGACAGTGTTCGGGAGATCACACCTGTAACTACTCCGGCCCTCAATCTGGAACAGATCGCGCCGTCCGAGGACGGGTGGATGGACCCCGCCACGGAGGCCGCACAATCTACGGCGATAGAGCCCAATGCTGACTTCACCTCCTATGAGACCTGTGTTGCCAGACACTCGGATTCGTCCCCGGCCACAGACTCCAAACCGCTCGCGTCTGTGCCCATCCAATCTAGTTGGGCACCGATCATGGAGTTCACCTCCGCGGCTATCTTTCAGCACTCGCACCTAGGCGACGTGCTAAACTCATTACGGTCTCTCTCCTTGTCAGGAGACCCTTGGCCGAACTATGTCCGGCTCGAGTGGGAAGCAGACGGCGAAGGAATTCGTTCCCCACCCACCACCCACTTAGTAGCCACTGTCGACGACTTAACCGACATGCTCGATTTTGGCTCCGAAGACATCGACGATATGGACAACGATGCGGGAGACGAACAGGAACCACCGCCCACAGGGCACTAGACTGCCACCTCATCGTATGATATATACATGGTGGACATCCCCAAAGAAAGTGATGGCAATAAGGCAATGGAGGATAATCCTGCCGAGAAGAAATCCAAGAACCGGCTTCGTCAGCGCCGCTCTAAGCCCCGCCATAGAAAAAACAACGATACCGACACAGGAGACAATAACGCTGCAAATAGTGCCAAGACGACGACAATCCCCTCCAGCCAAGCTTTGAACAGGAGGATAGGCAAGCCAGCCCTAAGGAATAGGCAGCAGACGGAGAATCAGGGGATGACAATTACATGCCTCTCTCTGAAGACGAGGTGAGCCTCATGACGAAGAATTTATTGTGCCTGAGGATCCCGTCGAACAGGAGCGCTTCAAGCGCCGGCTTATTGCCACAGCAAAAAGCCTGAAGAAAAAGCAACAACAACTTCAAGCTGAGCAAGATCTATTAGCGGATAGATGGACCGAGGTCCTGGCAGCCGAGGAACATGAACTCGAGCATCCAATCAAAATTTTACCAAAGCGCAGGTTGCTACCTCAACTTGAAGAGGAAGCATTAAAGCCTGCGCTTCCAGCGTATGATGCGGCAGACCGGCCACCTCATGGCCGGGACAAAGTGGCATATAAGCCCGAAGCCCAGCCCACACCCTGTCGCCAGTCAAACAAAAACAACAAGGCCCGGGGTAACACGCAGGACCTGCAAGACATACTGGAAAACAAAGAAGGACACAAAAGATCGATCTTCGGATCACAAGGGCGCGCCCCAACACATAACGACGACCGTCATGCCGGATATAGCAAAAGATAATCCGGCCGGGCCGAACATAGCAGACAGGACTCGTACGAACTGCGTCGTGACATAGCCCGGCACAGAGGTGCCGCACACCCCCTATGCTTCACTGATGAAGTAATGGATCATGAATTCCCAGAACGGTTTAAACCCGTGAACATTGAATCATACGATTGTACTACTGACCCTACAGTATGGATAGAGGATTTCTTCCTCCACATTCACATGGCCCGCGGGGATGATCTACACGCCATCAAGTACCTCCCGTTAAAAATCAAAGGACCAGCTCGACATTGGCTAAATAGCTTGCCAGCAAACTCCATCGAAAGTTGGGAGAACCTGGCAAACTCATTCCTGGACAACTTCCAGGGCACTTATGTGCGACAACCAGATGCTGATGATTTAAATCACATAACACAACAGCCCGGAGAGTCAGCGAGGAAATTTTGGACTCGGTTCCTAACCAAAAAGAACCAAATTGTGGACTGTCTGAATGCCGAAGCCCTAGCGGCCTTTAAACATAACATCTGTGACGAGTGGCTTGCCCGACATCTCGGCCAAGAGAAGGCAAAGTCAATGGCAGCACTCATGACACTCATGACCCACTTCTGCGCGGGCGAGGATAGCTGGTTGGCCCGTAGCAACAACACAGCAAGCAACCATGGCACATCGAAGGCCAGAGACAACAACGCCAAGCCACGTCGCAACAGATACAAGCGCCGCAACAACGACGATAACGCCGAAGACACGACAGTCAATGCCGGATTCAGTGGCTCTAAATCCGGTCAGCGGAAAAAGCCATTCAAAAGAAACAATCCGGGCCCATCCAGTTTGGACCGCATACTCGACCGCTCATGTCAAATTCACGGCACCCCCGATTAGCTAGCCAACCACACCAATAGAGAATGCGGGGTGTTCAAACAGGCCGGCAAGTTGAATGTCGAAAGCAAGGAAAAGGGGCCACATAGCGACAACGAGGAGCCCCAGCCGCCGAACACAGGAGGATAGAAGAAATTTCCTCCCCAAGTAAAAACGGTGAACATGATATACGCAACCCATATCCCCAGCCCAGTCGCCGCAAAGTTTAACCCATGGTCTTCTTGTCCGATCACTTCTGATCGCAGGGACCACCCCACTAGTATCCGTCATGGCAGTTCTGCCGCATTGGTCCTTGATCCTATCATTGACGGATTCCACCTCACTCGAGTCCTTATGGACAGTGGTAGCAGCCTGAACCTGCTTTATCAGGATACGGTGCGCAAAATGGGTATAGACCCCTTGAGGATCAAACCCATAAAAACCACCTTCAAAGGTGTCATACCAGGTGCAGAGGCCTGTTGCACGGGCTCAATCACACTGGAAGTGGTCTTCGGATCTCCAGATAACTTCCAAAGCGAAGAGTTAATCTTCGATATCGTCCCCTTCCGCAGTGGCTATCACGCACTACTCGGACGAACCGCATTTACTATATTCAATGCGGTACCGCATTATGCATACCTCAAGCTCAAAATGCCAGGACCTCGCGGGGTTATAACAGTTAATGGAAACACATAACGCTCGCTCCGCACGGAGGAGCACACTGCGGCCCTTGCAGCAGAAGTGCAAAGCAGCCTTTTGAGGCAAACTGCCAATTCAGCAACAAGGTCCACAGACACATTCAAGCGAGTCCGGAATAACCTACAACGGGATCACCAGGCGCGTCCAGAGCTCGCCTAGCAATTCAGCCTCTGTCCTAGTCCCAGTCAAGCGACGAAATTTGCGTCGCGCATACATAACTACGCACTAAAGCTACCATGGGTATAGGCGGAGGCACGGCTATGGCACGTCCCACAATGCGGTTCAACCACCTCAGGACTAGTATATCATTACAATTTTCTTCCTTTTAGGACCCTATTCTCTGGAGGCCCTCTCCGATAGCTAGATCATCGGACCCATCACGAGAGGGAAGCACCAAAGGATCAAGAAGCTTTGACGTACAAGGGAATCCCCAAGTGGTCTCTCATAATGATCATTATACCTATTTTACATACCGGCAAGCAGCTCGCCCTTGGATCGGACATGTCAGATAGTCCTATTTTTGCTTATTATACTACTTATACACATACGCTTTGACGTATCCTCTAAATAACAATGCACAACGTCAGCTTATTATTACATTTCTTCATCTTCTTTTTCTCCTTGTTTGTCTATTCACGACAAGTTACTCCCATACATTCTGGTATGGTCAATACGCCAGGGGCTTCAGTGTAACACGGCAAGAAAAGTCCGAACAATTTCGATAGTGCAGCACCCCGAACTTATAGCATTATATGCATTAGCTCCGAATCATGTCTTGGGTCAACAGTTGGGTTTGCCCGGCTCCCATGTTTTGGTGCCTTACGTTCCACTATATCGGCTAAGGTAGCACTGGGAGAACTACTGTGATTGTGTCCCGGTTCTTCTGGACGAGCACCTCAGTAGAGAAAGTCGAAAACTGACTGTCATGATGCGGCGAGAGCTGGTCGCTGTTCGAGAGGTCCCAAATCCCTAAAGATTTTTCCGCTTTAGGAGAGGAGTCAGCCTTGTCCGATTTAGGCGTTCATAGCGCCCCAAGTTTGGACTTCTGAATACTAGGGGCTTTGCTAAAATTTAAAATTGTAGACTTCTATGGCTAAGTGAGAATGATAAAGATTTATAGTCCGATTGCCTGGTTCGTTGTGATGAACACCTCCTTCGAAGGACCCAAAACTAGGATAAAGAGTGATCAGTTTTATCCCGAACACCTCAGTACTAGCTACATGGGGGCAGAAGCCGACGACTAGCCAACTCTCAGATTTCATAAACGGCCGCATAGAAGGTAATATTTTAAATCAACAAGCGTTATATAGTGCACATGAACTCGTTCTCATATTACCGGATCACATGAGTACATTCATTCAAATATTATATCCTTAGAACATTCCTCCGCCACAAGGCGGGTTCCCTTTAGGACGCTGTCATAACACTTTTCGGAGTGGCGATGCTCCTTGCCCTCCGGCGGCCCCTCCTTCACCAGCTTCTCGGCGTCCATCTTCGCCCAGTGCACTTTCGCCCGGGCAAAAGCCCTGCGTGCACCCTCAATGCAGACGGACCGCTTTATGACTTCAAGCCGTGGGCAGGCATTCACAAGCCGCCTCACCAGTCCGAAGTAGCTGCCGGGCAGGGGCTCGCCAGGCCACATCCGGACTATGAGGCCTTTCATGGCCTGTTCGTCCGCCTTGTGAAGCTTGACCAGTTGCTTCAACTAGTCGCTCAAAGGCATCGGATGTTCGGTCCCAGTATACTGAGACCAGAACAACTTCTCCTTCGAGCTCCCTTCCTCAGCCCGGTAAAATTCCGCGGCACCGGACACACTGCGGGAAGATCTGCGAACGCTCCTGGAGACCTCCGAACTCGGGTAGGTAAAAGGAAAGTTTCCTTCACATGCTTGCTTTGCATAATGAATTCCTTACCCGCCACTATCTTCTGGACCGCCTGAAGCTCCTGGAGGGCCTTGTGGGCTTCGGCCTTGGCATTTTTTGCATTTTCAAGGGACTTCGCAAGCTCAGACCCTTGTGTCTTAGAGTCACGCTCCAAGGACTCGTATTTTTTGGCGAAATCCTGGAGCCCTTGCTGCACCTCGCCGACTCGAGCCTCTTGCTTCTCGCGCTCGGTGTGCTCCTTGGCCGCTTTGTCTTCGGCCTCGGCAGCACCTTCTTCAGGGCCACCACTTCGGTCGTGGCCCCTAGCAAAATTCATGATGATCCTTTGACTTAACAACCACATTCTTTTTTATTCCTTATCAATATACAGACGGGGTATTACTTACCTTTGTTCTCTTGGAGCTGCCTCTTGGTAAGGCCGAGCTCTTCTTTGGACCGCTCAAGGTCCCGCTTCAGTGCGGAGACCTCCGCAGTGAGAGCAGCAGCGGCCAGCAGCAAAGCCTGCTTATTCACATAAGACATATTCTGATTAGACTCATGTGATTATTATTTGATCCTCTGTTCGGCCTTTATTTGCGAACGCCAAACTGAGCATCAGGGTCTACTGTCTATGCTATTACATTTTCTTTTAAATTGATTACTTACCTCAAAGCCTGTTAGGAGGCTGGCACAGGCTTCAGTCAGTCCACTTTTAGCAGACTGAACCTTCTCTACCACCACACTCATGACAGTGCGGTGCTCTTCGTCAATGGAAGCGCTGCGAAGCACTTCCAGCAAGTTGTCCAGTGCCTCTGGATGGACAGAGGCCATCGGCACAGACGGCTCGCCCCCCTTAGTGAGGGGTCACCTAACAGAGTCCGGAACCACTGGAGGTACTGGCGCGGTATTCGGCCAGGGGCCGGACTTGCTGCCCCCGTCATTAGGGCCCATGGAAGCCTTGCCTCCCATGCACCCAGCGTCAGGGAGGTTGCCTTGGGGCGCCCCCAGAACTACCTTCCCTTGGTTTGGTTCCTTTCGGGACAACACCTCAGCGTCGTCCGTAGGGTGGGGGGAGGAGGCGGTCGGGAGCGAATCACTGTTCTTCTCCGATAGGCCCAGAGACCCATCCGAAGAGGATACGTCGAGATGATCCTTGGGTGGGCTGCATGATCATGTTCGGCATGATAAGAAACAATAAAATGAAATATACCAGAACCGTTATGGTATCCAGATACTTACGACTTCGCCAAGGGCTTGTCCCTGGGCAACCACTCCTCGTTGTTGAACGCGGCCATGGTGGAGCGTTTCGGAAGGAGGGTTCTTCCCTCCTTGGATCCTTCGGCCTCCCTGAATGGGGCGTGATATGTCTCCATCGTATCTATAATTTTTTATTGTTCCATGCCAATATTCTACAACTTTCATATACTTTTGGCAACTTTTTATACTATTTTTGGGACTAACATATTGATCCAGTACCCACTGCCAGTTCCTGTTTGTTGCATGTTTTTTGTTTCGTAGAATATCCATATCAAACGGAGTCCAAACGGGATAAAAACTGACGGAGATTTTTTTGGAATATATATGATTTTTGGGAAGAAAAATCCACGTGAGACGGTGCCCGAGGTGGCCACGAGGCAGGAGGGCGCGCCTGCCCCCCAGGCGCGCCCTGACCCTCGTGGGCCACCCGTAAGGCGGTTGGTGCCCTTCTTTCGCTGCAAGAAAGATAATTTCCAGATAAAGATCGTGTCAAAATTTCAGCCCAATCGGAGTTACGGATCTCCGGGAATATAAGAAACGGTGAAAGGGAAGAATCTGAGAACGCAGAAACAGAGAGAGACAGAGAGACAGATCCAATCTCGGAGGGGCTCTCGCCCCTCCCATGCCATGGAGGCCAAAAACCAGAGGGGAAACCCTTCTCCCATCTAGGGAGGAGGTCAAGGAAGAAGAAGACGAAGGGCCCCTCTCCCCTTCTCTTCCGGTGGCGCCAGAACGCTGCCGTGGCCATCATCATCATCACCGCGATCTACACCAACACCTCCGCCATCTTCACCAACATCTCCATCACCTTCACCCCTCTATCTAAAGCGGTCCACTCTCCCGCAACCCGGTGTACCCTCTACCTAAACATGGTGCTTTATGCTTCATATTATTATCCAATGATGTGTTGCCATCTTATGATGCCTGAGTAGATTTTCATTGTCCTATCGGTGGTTGATGAATTGCTATGATTGATTTAATTCGCTCGTGGTTATGTTGCTGTCCTTTGGTGCCCATCATATGATTGCGCGCGTGGATCACACCCTAAGGTTAGTTGTATGTTGATAGGACTATGTATTGGAGGGCAAGAGTGACAGAAGCTTCAACCTAGCATAGAAATTGATGCATATGGGATTGAAGAGGGACCAATATATCTTAATGCTATGGTTGGGTTTTACCTTAATGATCGTTAGTAGTTGCGGATGCTTGATAATAGTTACAATCATAAGTGCATAGAATTCCAAGTCAGGGATGACATGCTAGCAGTGGCCTCTCCCACATAATACTTGCTATCGGTCTAGTAAAGTAGTCAATTGCTTAGGGGCAATGTCGCAACTCCTACCACCACTTTTCCACACTCGCTATATTTACTTTATTGTTTCTTTATCTAAACAGCCCCTAGTTTTTATTTACGTACTCTTTATTATCTTGCAAACCAATCCAACAACACCTACAACGTACTTATAGTTTCATACTTGTTCTAGGTAAAGCGAATGTCAAGCGTGCGTAGAGTTGTATCGGTGGTAGATAGAACTTGAGGGAGTATTTGTTCTACCTTTAGCTCCTCGTTGGGTTCGACACTCTTACTTATCGAAAACTGTTGCGATCCCCTATACTTGTGGGTTATCAAGACCTTTTTCTGGCGCCGTTGCCGGGGAGCAATAGCGTGGGGTGAATATTCTCGTGTGTGCTTGTTTGCTTTATCACTAAGTAATTTTTATTTGTTGTTCTTAGTTGTTATTTATCTTTAGTTATGGATATGGAACACGAAATACCAAGAAAATTAGGTGTACTTTCTGCTCATGGAGATGGGGAACCTCCTAAAACCCTCGATGCTGGTTTTGTGAAAAATATTATGTACTACTTTAATAATCCTGAGAAAACCCCATTCAATTATTTAATGGGAGTAACGTTGGATCAACGTGAATACTTTAGGGATTACCGCTTGACACAAAAAGGGAAACTATTATGGGATCAAATTCATATATTGAAGTGGTATGCTCGGCAAGTATGCTTGAGATATGATTATACTTGTTGCTCTAAGGTGAAGGCTCCACACCTTCCCTTTTCATGTGAATTTAATGATAATAAAACCTTATCTTCTTATGCTGATGGTATATATGATTACTATGATGCGGAACAAATAGAAGAATTTGTTGCTTTTATGTGTGCTTATGAAATTGAATCTATGTTTAAAGAGTTTGAAGATTTTGATGATGCTGTTTATAGACCTGAAAATTTAGCTATCCTGAAATATTGTTATGAGAATTATGAATACAATTACGAAATTAATGCGCTTATTAAGAAAGTCTCCGCTGTCCAAGAAGAGACTAATATTTTGCAGGAATCTATGGAAGAAGAAGTTGATGAAACTGTGAGCTCATTGGATGAAAAAGATGAGGAGGAGAGCGAAGAACAAAAGGAGGAAGAGCGGATTAGCTACCCGTGCCCACCTTCTAATGAGAGTGACTCTTCAACTCATACATTGTTTAATTCCCCTTCGTGCTTACCGAAGGATGATTGCTATGATGATTGTTATGATCCCATTGATTCTCTTGAAATATCCCTTTTTGATGATGCTTGCTATGCTTGTGGCCAAGATGCCAATATGAATTATGCTTATGGAGATGAACTTGCTATAGTTCCTTATGTTAAACATGAAATTGTTGCTATTGCACCCACGCATGATAGTCCTATTATCTTTTTGAATTCTCCCAACTACACTATATCGGAGAAGTTTGCCCTTATTAAGGATTATATTGATGGGTTGCCTTTTACCGTTGCACATGATGATTTTGATGAATATAATATGCATGTGCTTGCTGCTCCTACTTGCAATTATTATGAGAGAGGAACTATATCTCCACCTCTCTATGTTTCCAATATGATAAAATTGCAAGAAACTGTTTATACTATGCATTGGCCTTTACTTTGTGTGCATGAATTGTTCTTTTATGACATGCCGATGCATAGGAAGAGAGTTAGACTTCGTCATTACATGATATATGTTACCTTGTGCTCACCACTAAATTACAAATCATTGTTAATTAAAATTGGCTTTGATATACCTTGGGATCTGGGTGGATCCATTACTTGAGCACTATATGCCTAGCTTAATGGCTTTAAAGAAAGAGCTGCCAAGGAGACAACCCGGAAGTTTTAGAGTCATTTATTTCTGTTGAGTGCTTTTATATAGTTTGAAAACAACAAAAATAAAGAGGGGAACCCAAAACTTTTTCAAAAAGGAAAGCGAAAGTGAGAAAGACAAGCATTGTTGAAGTGGGAGCTAGCCTTGAACTTTGTTCATGCTCACGGAAACTTTATGAATCTTGATTACAGAAACTTTTCAATAAAAATAATTATCCCCTTGTACAATTCCATTGTATTATAAAAATAATGTGCCAAGGTTTGCCTTTAGGATGTTTACATTTGCTTGATGGTTTGTACGGTGCAGGACAGAAACTTTGGCTGTAGTGCACGATTTTACATTTTTATCTGGAACATCAAATGGTTATGATTCTTTTTGAACTATCTTCCTATACAAATTTTTTATTTTTCCTAATTTTGGTAGAATTTTTCAGGTAACATAAGTATGGTGAATGTTCAGATTATTACAGACTATTCTGTTTTAGACAGATTCTGTTTTTGATGCATAGTTTGCTTATTTTGATGAAACTATCAATTTATATTAGTGGATTAAGCCATAAAAAAGTTATACTACAGTAGACACAATGCAAAAACAAAATATGAATTGGTTTGCAACAGTACTTAGAGTAGTGATTTGCTTTATTATATTAACGGATCTTACCGAGTTTTCTGTTGAAGTTTTGTGTGGATGAAGTGTTCGATGATCGAGAAGGTCTCGATGTGAGAAGAAGGAAGAGAGGCAAGAGCTCAAGCTTGGGGATGACCGAGGCACCCCAAGTAAATATTCAAGGAGACTCAAGCGTCTAATCTTGGGGATGCCCCGGAAGGCATCCCCTCTTTCTTCAACAAGTATCGATATGTTTTCGGATTCGTTTCGTTCATGCGATATGTGCAATCTTGGAGCATTTTTTGCATTTAGTTTTCATTTTTATTTTATGCACCATGCTGTTATGAGATAGTCCATGGTTTATTTATAGTATGCTCTTTGCACTTCACTTATATCTTTTGAGTATGGCTTTATAGAATGCTTCATGTGCTTCACTTATATCATTTGAAGTTTGGATTGCCTGTTTCTATTTACATAGACAACCGCCATTTGTAGAATGATCTTTTGCCTCACTTATATTTGTTAGAGCGTGGGCATATCTTTTGTAGAAAGAAGTAAACTCTCGTGCTTCACTTATATCTATTTAGAGAGATGACATGAATTGGTCATTCACATGGTCAGTCATAAAATCCTACATAAAACTTGTAGATCACTGAATATGATGTGTTTCATTCCTTGCAATAGATTTGCAATATAAAGATGGTGATATTAGATTCATGCTAGTGGATAGTTGTGGATTAGTAGAAATACTTGTGTTGAGGTTTGTGATTCCCGTAGCATGCATGTATGGTGAACCATTATGTAACGAAGTCAGAGCATGATTTATTTATTGATTGTCTTCCTTATGAGTGGCGGTCGGGGACAAGCGATGGTCTTTTCCTACCAATCTATCCCCCTAGGAGCTTTGTTTCGATGACTAATAGATTTTTGCAATAAGTATGTGAGTTCTTTATGACTAATGTTGAGTCCATGGATTATCCGCACTCTCACCCTTCCATCATTGCTACCCTCTCTAGTACCGCGCAACTTTCGCCGGTACCATAAACCCACCATATACCTTCCTCAAAACAGCCACCATACCTACCTATCATGGCATTTCCATAGCCATTCCGAGATATATTGCCATGCAACTTCCATCATCATCATATACATGACTTGAGCATTCATTGTCATATTGCTTTGCATGATCGTAAGATAGCTAGCATGATGTTTTCATGGCTTGTCCGTTTTTTGATGTCATTGCTATGCTAGATCATTGCACATCCCGGTACACCGTCGGAGGCATCCATATAGAGTCATACTTTGTTCTAGACATTGAGTTGTAAGTAAATAAAAGTGTGATGATCATCATTATTAGAGCATTGCCCCAGTGAGGAAAGGATGATGGAGACTATGATTCCCCCATAAGTCGGGATCAGACTCTGGACTTTACAAAAAAAGAGAGGCCAAAGAAGCCCAAATAAAAAAAAGAGGCCAAAGAAGCCCACCAAAAAATGAGAGAAAAAGAGAGAAGGGACAGTGCTACTATCCTTTTTCCACACTTGTGCTTCAAAGTAGCACCATGTTCTTCATATAGAGAGTCTCTTGAGTTATCACTTTCATATACTAGTGGGAATTTTCATTATAGAACTTGGCTTGTATATTCCGATGATGGGATTCCTCAAATGCCCGAGGTTTTCATGAACAAGCAAGTTGGATGCACACCCACTTAGTTTCAGTTTGAGCTTTCATATACTTATAGCTCTAGTGCATCCGTTGCATGGCAATCCCTACTCACTAACATTGATATCTATTGATGGGCATCTCCATAGCCCGCTGATATGCCTAGTTGATGTGAGACTATCTTCTCCTTTTTGTCTTCTCCACCATCATATTCTATTCCACCTATAGTGCTATGTCCATGGCTCACGCTCATGTATTGCATGAAAGTTGAAAAGGTTTGAGAACGTCAAAAGTATGAAACAATTTCTTGGCTTGTCATCGGGGTTGTGCATGATGTGAATATTTCGTGTGGTGAAGATGGAGCATAGCCAGACTATATGATTTTGTAGGGATAACTTTCTTTGGCCATGTTATTTTGAAAAGACATGATTGCTTTATTAGTAGGCTTGAAGTATTATTGTTTTTATGTCAAATGATAGACTATTGCTTTGAATCACTCGTATCTTAATATTCATGTCATGATTAGATATGTGATCAAGATTATGCTAGGTAGCATTCGACATCAAAAATTATCTTTTTTTATCATTTACCTACTCGAGGACGAGCAGGAATTAAGCTTGGGGATGCTGATACGTCTCCGTCGTATCTATAATTTTTGATTGTTCCATGCCAATATTCTACAACTTTCATATATAATTTTGGCAACTTTTTATAATATTTTTGGGACTAACATATTGATCCAGTGCCCAGTGCCAATTCCTGTTTGTTGCATGTTTTTTGTTTCGCAGAATATCCATATCAAACGGAGTCCAAACGGGATAAAAACTGATGGAGATTTTTTTGGAATATATATGATTTTTGGGAAGAAAAATCCACGCGAGACGGTGCCCGTGGTGGCCACGAGGCAGGAGGGCGCACCTGCCCCCCAGGCGCGCCCCTGACCCTCGCGGGCCACCCGTAAGGTGGTTGGTGCCCTTCTTTCGCCGCAAGAAAGCTAATTTCCCGATAGAGATCGTGTCAAAATTTCAGCCCAATCGGAGTTACGGATCTCCGGGAATATAAGAAACGGTGAAAGGGAAGAATCTGAGTGTTGGGGAACGTAGTAATTTCAAAAATTTCCTATGCACACGCAAGATCATGGTGATGCACAGCAACGAGAGGGGGAGTATGATCTACATACCTAGTCGATCGACAACGGAAGCGTTTGGTTGATGTAGTCATACGTCTCCACGATCCGACCGATCAAGCACCGAAACTACGGCACCTTCGAGTTCTAGCACACGTTCAGCTCGATGACGATCCCCGGACTCCGATCCAGCAAAGTGTCGGGGAAGAGTTCCGTCAGCACGCCGGCGTGGTGACGATCTTGACGTACTACTGCTGCAGGGCTTCGCCTAAGCACCGCTGCAATATTATGGAGGACTATGGTGGCTGGGGGCGCCGCACACGGCTAAGGAATAGATCACATGGATCAACTTGTGTTCATGGGGTGCCCCTTGCCTCAGTATATAAAGGATGGAGGAGGAGGAGGCCGGCCAAGGCTAGGTGCGGCCAGGATGTGGAGTCCTACTAGGACTCCAAGTCCTAGTAGGAGTCCACCAAGAGGGGAGGAAGGGAGAAGGAAGTGGAGGAGAAGGAGAGGTGGCCGGCCCCCTTTTCCCTAGTCCAATTCGGACTAGAGGGGAGGGGGGGCGCAGCAGCCCCTTGGCCCTTTCTCCTCTTCCCACTAAAGCCCATCAAGGCCCATTGCTTCTCCCGTAACTACCCGGTACTCCGAAAAATACCCGAATCACTCGGAACCTTTCCGATGTCCGAATATAGTCGTCCAATATATCGATCTTTACGTCTCGACCATTTCGAGACTCCTCGTCATGTCCCCGATCTCATCCGGGACTCCGAACTCCTTCGGTACATCAAAACTCATAAACTCATAATATAACTGTCATCGAAACCTTAAGCGTGCGGACCCTACGGGTTCGAGAACAATGTAGACATGACCGAGACACGTCTCCGGTCAATAACCAATAGCGGGACCTGGATGCCCATATTGGCTCCTACATATTCTACGAAGATCTTTATCGGTCAGACCGCATAACAACATACGTTGTTCCCTTTGTCATCGGTATGTTACTTGCCCGAGATTCGATCGTCGGTATCTCAATACCTAGTTCAATCTCGTTACCGGCAAGTCTCTTTACTCGTTCCGTAATACATCATCTCACAACTAACTTATTAGTTGTAATGCTTGCAAGGCTTATGTGATGTGCATTACCGAGAGGGCCCAGAGATACCTCTCCGACAATCGGAGTGACAAAACCTAATCTCGAAATACGCCAACCCAACATGTACCTTTGGAGACACCTGTAGTACTCCTTTATAATCACCCAGTTACGTTGTGACGTTTGGTAGCACCCAAAGTGTTCCTCCGGTAAACGGGAGTTGCATAATCTCATAGTTATAGGAACATGTATAAGTCATGAAGAAAGCAATAGCAACATACTAAACGATCGGGTGCTAAGCTAATGGAATGGGTCATGTCAATCAGATCATTCACTTAATGATGTGATCCCGTTAATCAAATAACAACTCCTTGTTTATGGTTAGGAAACATAACCATCTTTGATTAACGAGCTAGTCAAGTAGAGGCATACTAGTGACACTCCTTTTGTCTATGTATTCACACATGTATTATGTTTCCGGTTAATACAATTCTAGCATGAATAATAAACATTTATCATGATATAAGGAAATAAATAATAACTTTATTATTGCCTCTAGGGCATATTTCCTTCAGTCTCCCACTTGCACTAGAGTCAATAATCTAGTTCACATCGCCATGTGATTTAACAGCAATAGTTCACATCACCATGTGATTTGCACCCATAGTCCACATCGATATGTGACCAACACCCAAAGGGTTTACTAGAGTCAATAATCTAGTTCACATCGTTTATGTGATTAACACCCAAAGAGTACTAAGGTGTGATCATGTTTTGCTTGTGAGATAATATTAGTCAACGGGTCTGTCACATACAGATCCGTAAGTATTTTGCGAATTCTATGTCTACAATGCCCTGCATGGAGCTACTCTAGCTAATTGCTCCCACTTTCAATATGTATCTAGATCGAGACTTAGAGTCATCCAGATCTGTGTCAAAACTTGCATCGACGTAACCTTTTACGACGAACCTTTTTGTCATGTCCATAATCGAGAAACATATCCTTATTTCACTAAGGATAATTCTGACCGCTGTCCAGTGATCTACTCCTAGATCACTATCGTACTCCCTTGCTTAATCAGTGCAGGGTATACAATAGATCTGGTATACAGCATGACATACTTTATAGAACCTATGGCCAAGGCATAGGGAATGACTTTCATTCTCTTTCTATCTTCTGCCGTGGTCGGGCTTTGAGTCTTACTCAACTTTACACCTTGTAATACAGGCAAGAACTCTTTCTTTGACTGCTCCATTTTGAACTACTTCAAAATCTTGTCAAGGTATGTACTCATTGAAAAAACTTATCAAGCGTCTTGATCTATCTCTATAGATCTTGGAGCTCAATATGTAAGCAGCTTCACCGAAGTCTTTCTTTGAAAAACTCCTTTCAAACACTCCTTTATGCTTTACAGAATAATTCTACATTATTTCCGATCAACAATATGTCATTCACATATACTTATCAGAAATGCTGTAGTGCTCCCACTCACTTTCTTGCAAATACAGGCTTCACCGTAAGTCTGTATAAAACTATATGCTTTGATCAACTCATCAAAGCGTATATTCCAACTCCGAGATGCTTGCACCAGTCCACAGATGGATCGCTGGAGCTTGCACATTTTGTTAGCACCTTTCGGATTGACAAAACCTTTTGGTTGCATCATATACAACTCTTCTTTAATAAATCCATTAAGGAATGCAGTTTTGTTTATCCATTTGCCAGATTTCATAAAATGCGACAATTACTAACATGATTCGGACAAACTCAAGCATAGATACGAGTGAGAAGCTCTCATCGTAGTCAACACTTTGAACTTGTCGAAAACCTTTTTGCGACAATTCTAGCTTTGTAGATAGTAACACTACTATCAGCGTCCGTCTTCCTCTTGAAGATCTATTTATTCTCAATTGCTTGTCGATCATCGGGCAAGTCAACCAAAGTCCAAACTTTGTTCTCATATATGGATCATATCTCAGATTTCATGGCCTCAAACCATTTCGCGGAATCTGGGCTCATCATCGCTTCCTCATAGTTCGCAAGTTCGTCATGGTCTAGTAACATGACTTCCAGAATAGGATTATCGTACCACTCTGGTGCGGATCTCACTCTGGTTTACCTACGAGATTCGGTAGTAACTTGATCTGAAGGTTCATGATCATCATCATTAGATTCCTCACTAATTGGTGTAGGTGTCACAGAAACCGGTTTCTGTGATGTACTACTTTCCAATAAGGGAGGAGGTACAGTTACCTCATCAAGTTCTACTTTCCTCCCACTCACTTCTTTCGAGAGAAACTCCTTCTCTAGAAAGTTTCCGAATTTAGCAACAAAAGTCTTGCCTTCGGTCTTGTGATAGAAGGTGTATCCAATAGATTCTTTTTGGATATCCTATGAAGACACATTTCTCCGATTTGGGTTCGAGCTTATCAGGTTGAAGCTTTTTCACATAAGCATCGCAGCCCCAAACTTTCAGAAACGACAACTTTGGTTTCTTGCCAAACCACAGTTCATAAGGCGTCGTCTCAACGGATTTTGATGGTGCCCTATTTAACGTGAATGCAGCTGTCTCTAATGCATAACCCCAAAACGATAGTGGTAAATCGGCAAGAGACATCATAGATTGCACCATATCTAATAAAGTACGGTTATGATGTTCGGACACACCATTATACTATGGTGTTCCAGGTGGCGTGAGTAGTGAAACTATTTCACATTGTTTTAACTGAAGACCAAACTCGTAACTCAAATATTTTACCTCTGCGATCATATCGTAGAAAATTTTATTTTCTTGTTATGATGATTCTCCACTTCACTCTGAAATTCTTTGAACTTTTTCAAATGTTTCAGACTTATGTTTCATCAAGTATATATACCCATATCTGCTCAAATCATCTGTGAAGTTCAGAAAAAAAACGGTACTTGCCGTGAGCCTTAACACTCATCGGACCGCATACTCAGTATGTATTATTTCCAATAAGTCAGTTGCTCGCTCCGGAGAACGGAGTTTTAGTCATCTTGCCCATGAGGCATGGTTCGCAAGCATCAAGTGATTCATAATCAAGTGACTCCAAAATCCCATCAGCATGGAGTTTCTTCATGCGCTTTACACCAATATGACCTAAACGGCAGTGCTACAAATAAGTTGCACTATCATTATTAACTTTGCATATTTTGGTTTCAATATTATGATTATGTGTATCACTACAATCGAGATCCAATGAACTGTATTACAATAAACATGATCAAATCATATTCATGCTTAACGCAAACACCAAATAACACTTATTCAGGTTCAACACTAATCCCGAAAGTATAGGGAGTGTGCGATGATGATCATATCAATCTTGGAACCACTTCCAACACACATCGTCACTTTACCCTTAACTAGTCTCTGTTTATTCTGCAACTCCCGTTTCGACTTACTAATCTTAGCAACTGAACTAGTATCAAATACTGAGGGGTTGCTATAAACACTAGTAAAGTACACATCAATAACATGTATATCAAATATACTTATGTTCACTTTGCCATCCTTCTTATCTGCCAATCACTTGGGGTAGTTCCGCTTCCAGTGACCAGTCCCTTTGCAGTAGAAACACTTAGTATCAGGCTTAGGACCAGACTTGGGTTTCTTCACTTGAGCAGCAACTTGCTTGCTGTTCTTCTTGAAGTTCCCCTTTCTTCCCTCTGCCCTTTTCTTGAAACTAGTGGTCTTGTCTACCATCAACACTTGATGTTTTTCTCGATTTCTACCTTCGTCAATTTCCGCATTACAAAGAGCTTGGGAATCGTTTCCGTTATCCCTTGCATATCATAGTTCATCACAAAGTTCTACTAACTTGGTGATGGTGACTAGAGAATTCTGTCAATCACTATCTTATCTGGAAGATTAACTCCCACTTGATTCAAGCGATTGTTGTACTCAGACAATCTGGGCACATGCTCACTAGTTGAGCGATTCTCCTCTATCTTTTAGCTATAGAACTTGTTGGAGACTTTCATATCTCTCAAATCGGGTATTTGCTTGAAATATTAACTTCAACTCCTGGAACATCTCATATGCTGCATGACGTTCAAAACGTCTTTGAAGTCCCGATTCTAAGCCATTAAGCATGGTGCACTAAACTATCAAGTAGTCATCATATTGAGCTAGCCAAACGTTCATAACATCTGCATCTGCTCCTGCAATAGGTCCTTCACCTAGCGGTGCATCAAGGACATAATTCTTCTGTGCAGCAATGAGGATAAACCTCAGATCACTGATCCAATCCGCATCTTTGCTACTAACATCTTTCAACACAATTTTCTCTAGGAACATATCAAAATAAACACAGGGAAGCAACAACGCGAGCTATTGATCTACAACATGATTTGCAAAATACTACCAGGACTAAGTTCTTGATAAATTTAAGTTCAATTTAATCATATTACTTAAGAACTCCCACTTAGATAGACATCCCTCTAATCCTCTAAGTGATCACGTAATCCAAATCAACTAAACCATGTCCGATCATCACGTGAGATGGAGTAGTTTCATTGGTGAACATCACTATGTTGATCATATCTATGATATGATTCACGCTCGACCTTTCGGTCTCCGTGTTCCGAGGCCATATCTGTATATGCTTGGCTCGTCAAGTATAACCTGAGTATTCCGCGTGTGCAATTGTTTTGCACCCGTTGTATTTGAACGTAGAGCCTATCACACCCGATCATCACGTGGTGTCTCAGCACGAAGAACTTTCGCAACGGTGCATACTCAGGGAGAACACTTCTTGATAATTAGTGAGAGATCATCTTCAAATGCTACTGTCAAACTAAGCAAAATAAGATGTATAAAAGATAAACATCATATGCAATCAAAATATGTGACATGATATGGCCATCATCATCTTGCGCCTTTGATCTCCATCTCCAAAGTACTGTCATGATCTCTATTGTCACCGGCATGACACCATGATCTTCATCATCTTGATCTATATCAATGTGTCGTCACACGGTCGTCTCGCCAACTATTGCTCTTGCAACTACTGCTATCGCATAGCGATAAAGTAAAGCAATTATTTGGCGCTTGCATCTTATGCAATAAAGAGACAACCATAAGGCTTTTGCCAGTTGCCGATAACTTTAACAAAACATGATCATCTCATACAACAACTTATATCTCATCACGTTTTGACCATATCACATCACAACATGCCCTGCAAAAACAAGTTAGACGTCCTCTACTTTGTTGTTGCAAGTTTTACGTGGCTGCTACGGGCTTAAGCAAGAACCAATCTTACCTACGCATTAAAACCAAAACGATAGTTTGTCAAGTTGGTGTTGTTTTAACCTTCGCAAGGACTGGGCGTAGCCACACTCGGTTCAACTAAAGTTGGAGAAACTGTCACCCGCTGGCCACCTTTGTGCAAAGCACGTCGGGAGAACCGGTCTCGCGTAAGCGTACGCGTAATGTCGGTCCGGGCCGCTTCATCCAACAATACCGCCGAACCAAAGTATGACATGCTGGTAAGCAGTATGACTTATATCGCCCACAACTCACTTGTGTTCTACTCGTGCATATAACATCAACATATAAAATCTAGGCTCGGATGCCACTGTTGGGGAACGTAGTAATTTCAAAAATTTCCTACGCACATGCAAGATCATGGTGATGCATAGCAACGAGAGGGGGAGTATGATCTACATACCTAGTAGATTGACAACGGAAGCGTTTGGTTGATGTAGTCGTACGTCTCCACGATCCGACCGATCAAGCACCGAAACTACGGCACCTCCGAGTTCTAGCACACATTCAGCTCGATGACGATTCCCGAACTCCGATCCCGCAAAGTGTCGGGGAAGAGTTCCGTCAGCACGACGGCGTGGTGACGATCTTGACGTACTACTGCTGCAGGGCTTCGCCTAAGCACCGCTGCAATATTATCGAGGACTATGCTGGCTGGGAGCGCCGCACACGGCTAAGGAATAGATCACGTGGATCAACTTGTGTTCATGGGGTGCCCCTTGCCTCAGTATATAAAGGATGGAGGAGGAGGAGGCCGACCAAGGCTAGGTGCGGCCAGGATGTGGAGTCCTACTAGGACTCCAAGTCCTAGTAGGAGTCCACCAAGAGGGGAGGAAGGGAGAAGGAAGTGGAGGAGAAGGAGAGGTGGCCGGCCCCCTTTTCCCTAGTCCAATTCGGACTAGAGGGGGGGGGGCGCAGCAGCCCCTTGGCCCTTTCTCCTCTTCCCACTAAAGCCCATCAAGGCCCATTGCTTCTCCCGTAACTACCCGGTACTCCGAAAAACACCCGAATCACTCGGAACCTTTCCGATGTCCGAATATAGTCGTCCAATATATTGATCTTTACGTCTCGACCATTTCGAGACTCCTTGTCATGTCCCCGATCTCATCCGGGACTCCGAACTCCTTCGGTACATCAAAACTCATAAACTCATAATATAACTGTCATCGAAACCTTAAGCGTGCGGACCCTACGGGTTCGAGAACAATGTAGACATGACCGAGACACGTCTCCGGTCAATAACCAATAGCGGGACCTGGATGCCCATATTGGCTCCTACATATTCTAGGAAGATCTTTATCGGTCAGACCGCATAACAACATACGTTGTTCCCTTTGTCATCGGTATGTTACTTGCCCGAGATTCGATCGTCGGTATCTCAATACCTAGTTCAATCTCGTTACCGGCAAGTCTCTTTACTCGTTCCGTAATACATCATCTCACAACTAACTTATTAGTTGTAATGCTTGCAAGGCTTATGTGATGTGCATTACCGAGAGGGCCCAGAGATACCTCTCCGACAATCGGAGTGACAAACCTAATCTCGAAATACGCCAACCCAACATGTACCTTTGGAGACACCTGTAGTACTCCTTTATAATCACCCAGTTACGTTGTGACGTTAGGTAGCACCCAAAGTGTTCCTCCGGTAAACGGGAGTTGCATAATCTCATAGTTATAGGAACATGTATAAGTCATGAAGAAAGCAATAGCAACATACTAAACAATCGGGTGCTAAGCTAATGGAATGGGTCATGTCAATCAGATCATTCACTTAATGATGCGATCCCGTTAATCAAATAACAACTCCTTGTTTATGGTTAGGAAACATAACCATCTTTGATTAACGAGCTAGTCAAGTAGAGGCATACTAGTGACACTCCTTTTGTCTATGTATTCACACATGTATTATGTTTCCAGTTAATACAATTCTAGCATGAATAATAAACATTTATCATGATATAAGGAAATAAACAATAACTTTATTATTGCCTCTAGGGCATATTTCCTTCACTGAGAATGCAGAAACAAAGAGAGACAGAGAGACAGATCCAATCTCGGAGGGGCTCTCGCCCCTCCCATGCCATGGAGGCCAAGGACCAGAGGGGAAACCCTTCTCCCATCTAGGGAGGAGGTCAAGGAAGAAGAAGACGAAGGGGCCCCCTCTCCCCTTCTCTTCCGGTGGTGCCGGAACACTGCCGTGGCCATCATCATCGTCACCGCGATCTACACCAACACCTCCACCATCTTCACCAACATCTCCATCACCTTCCCCCCCTCTATCTACAGCAGTCCACTCTCCCGCACCCCGCTGTACCCTCTACCTGAACATGGTGCTTTATGTTTCATATTATTATCCAATGATGTGTTGCCATCTTATGATGTCTGAGTAGATTTTCATTGTCCTATCGGTGGTTGATGAATTGCTATGATTGATTTAATTTGCTTGTGGTTATGTTGCTGTCCTTTGGTGCCCATCATATGATTGCGTGCGTGGATCAAACCCTACGGTTAGTTGTATGTTGATAGGACTATGTATTGGAGGGCAAGAGTGATAGAAGCTTCAACCTAGCATAGAAATTGATGCATACGGGTTTGAAGGGGGACCAATATATCTTAATGCTATGGTTGGGTTTTACCTTAATGAACGTTAGTAGTTGCGGATGCTTGCTAATAGTCCCAATCATAAGTGCATACAATTCCAAGTCAGGGATGACATGCTAGCAGTGGCCTCTCCCACATACTACTTGCTATCGGTCTAGTAATGTAGTCAATTGCTTAGGGGCAATTTCGCAACTCATACCACCACTTTTCCACACTCGCTATGTTTACTTTATTGTTTCTTTATCTAAACATCCCCTAGTTTTTATTTACGTACTCTTTATTATCTTGCAAACCTATCCAACAACACCTACAAAGTACTTATAGTTTCATACTTGTTCTAGGTAAAGCGAACGTCAAGCGTGCGTAGAGTTGTATCGGTGGTAGATAGAACTTGAGGGAGTATTTGTTCTACCTTTAGATCCTCGTTGGGTTCAACACTCTTACTTATCGAAAACTGTTGTGATCCCCTATACTTGTGGGTTATCAGGGTGGTCTTCCTATTCTTATCTCCCCCGACTGGACGGAGAGAATTTTCCTCTTCCTCCTCCTCATCTTCGTGGGAGGAGGGCGTATTGGTGTTATCACACGACGAGTCCAATACAACCTTGTGCCGGAGACCTTTCTTGGTGCCCACGACCTTCTTCTACACCGCATCATAGGGTGCCGGAACCAGCATCTCAGTCAGGAGAGTACTTGCTGGATCTTCGGGTAGTGGGGCCGGACAATCGATCCGCTCCGATGTCGCGACCCATTACTGTAAAATAATGTGGAGGCTCAGATCCCTCACATAATTATACTAGGGAAAGAAACGCCTTATGAGATATAAGGAGCTTACCTAATTAGCAGGGCGCTTTGCGCTGAGTCCGCGGCCCTCGGTAAGAGGAGGAGGTACCTCGGCAAACTTGAACAGCACCCTCCAGATGTCCTGGTGCATCGTGTCGAAGAGCTCTCGCAGCGTCTGGTGCCTTGCCAAGTCGAACTCCCACATATTGAATGCCCGTCTTTGACACGGGAGGATCCGGCGGAAGAGCATGACCTGAACCATGTTGACAAGCTTGATTTTCTTGATTATCATGTTTTTAACATAGTTTTGGAGTCCGGTCAACTCCACCGATGAACCCCAGGATAAGCCCTTCTCTTTCCAGGAGGTGAGCCGCATGGGGATGCCGGATCGGAATTCGGGGGCCGCCACCCAGTTGGTGTCGCGTGGCTTGGTGATGTAGAACCTCCCCGATTTCCACCCCTTTACGGTCTCCACATAGGAGCCTTCGAGCCAGGTGACGTTGGGCATTTTGCCCACCATGTCGCCTCCGCACTCCACTTGCTGGCCGACCACCACCTTCGGTTTAACATTGAAGGTCTTCAGCCACAGGTCGAAGTGGGGCTTGATGCGGAGGAATGCCTCGCACACGACGATAAACACCGAGATGTTGAGGATGAAATTGGGAGCCAGATCATGGAAGTCCAGCCCGTAGTAGAACATGAGCCCGCGAACAAATGGGTGGAGGGGAAATCCCAGCCCGCGGATGAAATGGGTAAGGAATACAACCCTTTCATGGGGCTCGGGGGTAGGAACGATCTGCCCCGCGCTTGGGTGCCGGTGCGCGATATCTGCGGCCAGGTATCCGGCTTCCCGGAGCTTCATGATGTTCTCCTCTGTAATGGAGGAGGTCATCCACTTGCCTCCCACTCCGGACTTGCTCGGATTGGTTTTGTGGAACCCTTATCCCTTTATAAGGGCGGAAGAAACTATGTGCCTCCCCACCTACCTGGTAAATTCGCCTATTCCCCAAGCGCCGTGATTAATGGGGCGGTTGGGTTACCCATGTTCGTATTGATGAGGATCTCGTGATAAGGCGACACGATCTCTGCTTCGACAAGACATGCCAAGAAAACCGCCTCGCAATATGTGCAGTAGCTGGTTGAGAAAAACAGTTCAAATAATGACCTGGGCCATGGCGTGATGGCACATTATGAAAAGTTGTCAGCAGATTAGATTTTTGGAAATATTATACTCTCTGCGGTGGTATGTGGAATTTGTTTTGCAGAGCCGGACACTATCCTTGTGTTCAAAATCTTCTATGGTGTATTAGTAGGAGGAACCCGCCTTGCAATGCCGAAGACAATCTGCGCGCCGGACTCGTCGTCATTGAAGCTTGGTTCAGGGGCTACTAAGGGAGTCCTGGATTAGGGGGTCCTCAGACAGCCGGACTGTTGGACTATGAGGATACAATATTGAAGACTTCGTCCCGTGTCCGGGTGGGACTCTCCTTTGCGTGGAAGGCAAGCTCGGCAATTCGGATATGTAGATCTCCTCCCTTGTAACCGACTCTGTGTAACCCTAGCCCCCTCCGATGACTATATAAACCGGAGGGTTTAGTCTGTAGGATGACAACAATCATACCATCGGCTAGCTTCTAGGGTTTAGCCTCTCTGATCTCGTGGTAGATCAACTCTTGTAATACTCATATCATCAAGATCAATCAAGCAGGAAGTAGGGTATTACCTATATCGAGAGGGCCCAAACCTGGGTAAACATTGTGTCCCCTGCCTCCTGTTACCAGCCGCCTTAGACACACAGTTCGGGACCCCCTACCCGAGATCCGCCGGTTTTGACACCGACAGCTGCAGCGGGGGTTGCGGAGAGGCGAGGTGGAGGAGGAGCTGGCGGCGCTGGCCTTGACGAGGCTAGCAGCAGGCTGCGTCGGTGGCTGGCGCGCGAGGAAGGGGCCCTGTGCTCCGACGGTGAGACTCGCAGCAAGAAAGCAGCACGAGACGGCGGACCGGAGGGCAGGTGGCGCTTGGCGGCGGGGTTGGCATGGAGGGGATCGGGCAGGAGGAGAGGAAGACGAGCGGGAGGAGAGGGGTCGAGCAGGAAGCGGCGGCTGGGGGAGAGATCGAGAAAAGGGGGATCGGGCGACGGGTGTGGCGGCGCTGTATGGAGGGAGAGGGTGAGATCACGAGAGAGGGGGATCGGGCTCTTGGCGGCTAGGGTTAAAAGTCAGATGGGTCTTGGGCCAAAAGGTCGGGCTGCTAGGCCGCGCTGGGGGCCTCTATTCTCTCTCTCTCTCTCTCTCTCTCTCTCTCTCGCATGACAGAAAAAAAGGAAAGAAAGAAAAGGAAAGAAAGAAAAAGGTTAGAGAAAGGACTTGGGCATGGGGATTATTTTCCCGGACTCATGAAAATTTGTTTGTTCCGAGAAAATAGGAATGGCCATGATTGCAACATTTAAATTCAAATGCATTTTAATTTAATTCAACTAGGTTGCACAAGGAGTAGGAATCCGAAGTTTCCAAAAATGTTGAACATTTAGGAAGAGCCTCGATAAAACGATAAAGAATATGAGACAAGTCAGACACCAAGAATTGAGATAACAAAGGCATTGGGATTTATTTGCATGTGTGTCGAAGGTAATTCTGCATCAATGGAATATTTTATAATAGCTCCCTAATATTGGGAGGATAAGTTATAAAGAGAAGTCACCCTTCCCTCGATTTAAATGGATCGAAGATCCATACAATTTATTTAGCTGAGTTTTAAAAAGGGGGTGCAAGATGACATGATGCAATGTACATGATGCAAAGATGAATGCAACGAACCAAACCAATCACACGATGAATCTCGGAATCCATGGAAGGCATCTAGAGCGCCGGTCTTGGGGCGTCACAGCTCTCCTCTAGTTACAAGAGATCTCGACCCGAGATCTAAGGATGGCACCGGGGAGAAACAAAAGAGGAAGAGGTAAAACAAAGTTGCTTCTTTGACAAACGAGTGAAACCAACAAACCTTTAGAGGTTGACCAAATTGAAAGAAAGAGTACAATTGAGATGAACAAAGTTGAAAGCACTTTGGTAATGAATAGAATCAAGGAACACAAGTACAACCTTGAATGTTGCAAAGACATGAATGAAGAGCTCCAGGAACAAGGAACATGATGAGAACCAAGAGCTTAGGGGACAAGATAGATTTTAAGCCACTACAGTTAAAATTAGCAACAAGGAATAAGACTAAGGAATTCGGGCAGCACTCCAATAGAACATGGAAGGAATTGAAAATGAACTTGACAAAATGGGATGATACTTGATGAAATCAACAACACACTGCCTTTGAAACAATTAAAAGAATGGCATAAGGGGTAAGAAACATTCAGACATCACTTCAGTTGAAAACAGAGGCAAAATTGATAAGATGAGAGAACTTGAATGGAGGACATGCCACAACTGTTGAATGGAAAAGCAAGGAAAAGAACATGATCTTGAGAAAACGAGATGATTGGTCGAAGAGAGCAACATCACAATCCCTTCGGAACGAATGAATAGAAGCTAGATCGTTGGAATAAGAGAACGGAGAAAGAAATGACAACTTCTACCACAATTTAATTTGGAAAGCATCCTTCCCAGGAGGTTAGAATGGAGTTGTTGGAAAACAAACAACGAAAAGAATAAGGTTATTGTGGGCTTATGGAAAACATATCAGAATTATGAGGTGATAACCGGCCACTAACGGAACAATTTCTTGCTTGAGAGAAATGAATAGATGAAAACTTCTTTCACCACGAGAATAGGAGGAAACTTGGATTATCGATAGACCCCGCAATTATCAACATTCCTTAGGGAAGGCTTTAAGTGAAATCTATACGAAGATAACACCAACGAAGAGATTGATGGATTTAAAATATCTCATTCTTTAGAACATGTGAATCATGAAACACGTAGTCAAATTGTCAAGAATGACATAACGCCACCTGAAAAGATAAGATAGAAAAAACTACACTTTGGAATGCAAGATGAGAAATACTTGAGCTCCTCCAACAAGTATGTTGAAGAACACTTCGAGAATGAATTAAATCCTTGATAAACCATCATGAAGAACTCCGGTAACAAAAGGATGATGAGATAGAATTGAAGGATGAACATAATAAGATTAAAGCCTTGTAGTGACTTAGATGGAGGTTCCGATGAGATGGCCATGGAAACTTGGAACTCCGGAAAACAAAAGACAAACAACTTAGAACCGAGAAATTATTCATCATGAACAATCTCCAAAGGAAGAAATTACTTCACCACGATGAAATAAGAATAAGAATTACGTTATGCTTATCATCATCACATTTAATTGATGACAAACGGATTTGGCATGCAACTTATTCGTCTTGAAAAGGATTGAGGGATATATCGCCCAAACTTGGGAAGTTCTTCAATGAACCACCGTAAGAATGGAAACTGAATGTAGCAAAGGCACAATTCGTCAGGAAGAATTAAAAAACGAATAAAGATACTTGACGGAATTTAGATACGTGAGAACGAAGAGATCACGAGCTGACTAGAGAATACTTGAATGATGCACCAGAACAATTGGGGAATGAGAGCTGAATGTTGACAAAGAATAAATCTGAAATGATGGCCTTCGTAGGAATAAAATGGAAAGAACTCATGAAATGCTTTGGGTCGGTATGAAAAGATTTGCAACAATCAAAAACAATTATGAGGATGGCATAAAGCTAGAAACATGAATCTTCAAGAGAATGGACAAGATTTAATAGAAACTCTTCTTCGATCCTCAAACCTAAGAATGACGAGGAGAAACGCCAGCATGAATTTTTGAGGCATTCCTTAATAAAAATATAAAGGTTGAGCGAAAGATGAAAACAATTTGAAACAATCTTGGAGAAGGCATAAGACTGATGGAAATCCAGTCTTACGTCAAACATTGAGAAGAGTTTGAGAATAGCTCCGGAAAAAAATTAGAAGAGTCAGGTAAGATCCTAGAAAAAGACCTATGGGTTATGGGCTAACTCAAAGAAACACCGTAGAAATGATTTTGAAGAGAGATTGCATGAGTTTAATTAAATGACTTGAATGAGATAATAATCTCGAAATAGCTTGACGGATTAAGAATGGAAACATGAATCTTCTGAGATATCTATAGCACTCCGGATACAAATGAATAACAATAAGTGAAAGAATATGAGATGCACCGGTATGATAAAACATTTGAAATGAGGAAAATGATATTATCAACAAAGCTTGAATAGAATCCACCGGAGAAGAAAAGAGAACGAAGAATGATAAACTTGAAGCTCCTGAGCATCTTCCTGAGAATCACCGGATAAGAACATTGAAAGAAAAGAATGAAGAGACTTCCCATCAATAAAAAGGATACTTGATTAAGAATTTTGAGTCCTTGAAGAAAAAAGGGGTGGGAGGGAGGGAAACAAAGGCAACTTGGGGACGGATGAAACGAACAATGTTGGGAAAACTGAGAGGTGATCTTGCGAATGGGGAAAACGATAGGATCATCTTGACGAGAAGCGAACTGGTTGGAAAAGAATTGACATGATAACCTCGATAAACAAGAAGGATTAGCATCCACATAGAAATATGAGAACACGGTTTAGAAAAGGTATGGATTCAACACTTGACATTGAAGCAACTCGAATACCACAACTAAAAACAAAGCAAAGGATTGGGCTTGCAAAATAAGACGAAACCAACATATGATAGAGATTTCGTATGAAATTTTAGTGGTGGGGACCGCACGGGCTCGATCATACATCACCATCATGTACAAGGCAGTGCACATGACATACGAAGCCTGAGTCAGCATACCCAAGGACTCTTTAAGACACAACAAGGTCACTGTAAAACCAACAGTGGACAGGCGGATCACTAGACGTCGAACCCCAATCTCAGATCATGCATCTGTCGGAAAGATATCCTTGGTAACTACTTGAATTCCCAGCTATTAACTCCCAAAACTTTCTCCTAATGCAATCTGGTGTTGGGGATACAGGGAGGCACAAATATATCACACAACTAACAAGTCCTACACTCCAACTGTATCCATCCATCAACACATAACCAAGAAACCCTCAGAAATCGTGTACCTCAGACCTTCGAAAACATCTGATATACTAGATGTGGAAATACATCTGATCGCTCTCCCCAGTACTAGGTGTCGTCAAACTACTCTCACCACAAAGAGTATAGAAGCATTTTCGATGTCGGCGAACTCTGGAATTCGGAACTGAAACGATAAACATTGTGACAAAAACACCTTGGAGCTCAACTCCCCGGGACACTGCCACCACCCCTAAATGTCAGGAGGCACCAAGACAGATTTCCCATCACAATGATATCACAATGATCCAACAATACCCGCGTGATCCTAAAAAAAATTTGAGTGAAAAAAGAGGAGAGTGATGTCAAAACATCTACGTCAGGAGTCCTCACCAGAGCGACGAAGGGAGTAAAAAGAATTCCTACTCTTCGTTATAACTAGACTCAAAAATAGTTTTTTCTAGACTCAACAACGCCAGCAGTTTGATCAATCAAGGGGATCCTAAGGTCGGTAAGGCTTTGATACCAACTTGCAATGATCAAGATGCGATTCTATCCCAATCACGTGATGAGTTCATGATTGGGGCACAACCGCATTTCGAGCGCATAGCAAGGTGGATATCATTACAACGTACCATGTACTGAATAGAAGAGAATATAGGATAAAGGCTTACACTCGCCACAAGTTACAACATTCATACAACAATACATCAATACATAGCAATCATCATATAGAAGAGCAGGATCCGACTACGGATGAAATCAAACGAAGAAAAAGAATGACATCCACCCTGCTAATCCCAGGTTCCTCGACCTGGAACCTATCTCTTGATGGAAGAAGAAGAAGAACTCCAAAATAAAGCAATCATCGCTCTCACGTCAAAGCTTTGCATAACATGTACCTGCAACTGTTGTTGTAGTAATCTGTGAGCCACGAGGACTCAGCAATCCCATTACCATGTGTATCAGGACTAGCAAAGCTTAATGGGTAAGGAAGGGGTAAGGTGGTGAGGTTGCAGCAGCGACTAAGCAATGTATGGTGGCTAACTTACGAGTACAAGAGTAAGATGAGAAACTACGCAAACGGTCGCAAACTAGTAACGATCAATAAGTAATCCTGAACTACTTACGTTCAAACAATACCCAACCGTGTTCTCTTCTCGAACGCACCCGAAAAGAGACTGTCACGGTTACACACGTGGTTGGTGTATTTTAATTGAATTTACTTCAAGTTCGCTACAACCAGATATTAAAAAATTTCCATCTACCACATAACAGCGGGCACGGCTCTCGAAAGTTTAAACCCTGCAGGGGTGTCCCAACTTAGCCCAAGACAAGCTCATGATCCGCGGAGACAATCCTCCATCTCGGGACCCTCCGATTAGACTCGGAATCCCGGTGCACAAAACATTTCGACAATGGTAAAACTAAACCAGCAAGACCACCCGGTGTGCTGACACCCTGATAGTAGACGCGTGTATCTCGTCTCAGGCCACTTCCGGATGGGACATCCTACGAGTAAAACCAGCCCTCGAGTTTCCGGAAAATCCCCACATGCTTTTAGCAATTTAATGCGAACAACAATTTTAAACATTTTAAATGTTGTTATCATGATGCGAATGACATATACAAGTTATAAGCAATTTTTAAGAAAATGTTGACATGAGTATGATATGAAGCATTTGTCACCGTGGCAGAATGAAAGGGGTGCCACGGCAACATTCCGGCTACTCCGACAACTCATTGAGATGCCGATGCAAAAGAAGGGTGGCGTGAGCGTGTCATGCAAGGATGGTGGGGTCATCCCGGATACCGGGTTCCCACAGGACGATGACATTGCAAACAAGGAGGAACCTGCAAAGACATCTCGGACATAGTGCGAACACGAGCATCTCATACATCACACATGCATTCGTTCATGGGCGGTCGTCTCGGCGGTTATACCTTCGAAGTGTGCATTTTCGTAGCGAGTCGAGTTCGTAGAGGGAAGTAGTCATTCACAGAAGTCGTGGGAGTCGTGGTACATGTTCGTTTTAGAGAGGTACTTGATGCATCTGAGGTTTCCGAAGGCGACAATAGTGGAACTTGGTGAATCCGAGTTTTTCGGAGGTCGTCATCGAACTTGGTCAAATGCACGGCGTGGGTAGTCGTTCACTCGATGGCCTTCGGCATTGGTAGTTGTACACAGTCGTAGTCGTACACCCTGCGTAGATGTTCGGGGTTGTCACCGTTCGTATAGGAGGCCAGGGCTGTGCCTTGCGGTCTTGGCGACGAGGTCCACATGGAAGCCAAGGAGGCTGCACGAGGTACGAGGTGGATGCTGCTGCTATTGGGAGGGGCACGATGACGGTGAGGAGGCCGACGAGGCTCCACCCTAGTCCGCTTCTCCGGCAAGGGCCGAGCACAGGGCGAGGTGGAGGAGCTGGCGGCGCTGGTCTTGATGAGGCCGGCAGCAGGCTGCGTCGGTGGCTGGCGCGTGAGGAAGGGGCTATGTGCTCCGGTGGTGAGATTCGCGGCAAGGAAGTGGCACGGGACTGTGGACCGGAGGGGAAGGCGACGTTTGGCGGTGGGGTTGGCATCGAGGGGATCAGGCAGGAGGAGAGGAAGACGAGCGAGAGGAGGGGGTGGAGGAGGAGGCGGCGGCAGGGGGAGAGATCGAGAGAAGGGGGTCGGGCGACGGGTGTGGCAGCGCTGCATGGAGGGAGAGGGTGAGATCGAGACAGGGGGATCAGGCTCCTGGCGGCTAGGGTTAGAGGTCCAGATGGGCCTTGGGCCAAAAGCTCGGGCTGCTAGGCTGTGCTGGGGGCCTCTACTCTCTCTCTCTCTCTCTCTCGCATGATAGAAAAAAGGAAAGAAAGAAAAAGAAAGAAAGAAAAAGTTAGAGAAAGGACTTGGGCATGGGGATTATTTTCCCGGACTCATGAAAATGTGTTTGTTCCGAGAAAATAGTAATGGCCATGATTGCAAGATTTAAATTCAAATGCATTTGAATTAAATTCAGCTGGTTTGAAAAGGGAGTAGGAATCCGAAGTTTCCAAAAATGTAGCACATTTAGGAAGAGCCTCGATAAAACGACAAAAGAATATGAGGACAAGTCAGAGAACAAGAATCGACATAACAAAGGCATTGGGATTTATTTGCAAGTATGTCAAAGGTATTCCACATCAATGGAATATTTTATAATAGCTCCCTAATATTGGGAGGATAAGTTATAAAGAGAAGTCACCCTTCCCCGAATAAATGCAAAATAAAATAAAGTGCAACAAGGTATTTTTGAGTTCTTGGAAATATAGATCTGAAAGTAAAAGTGAATAAAAATAGATCTTGAAGGCAAATATGATAAACAAGAGATCCGCGGGGCGTAGATTTCACTAATGGCTTCTCTCGAGAAAAATAGCATACGACGGGTAAACAAATTACTATTGGGAAATTGATAGAACTTCAAATAATCATGACGATATCCGGGAAACGATCATTATATAGGCATCACTATCAGATGTGGGGTTCCGGCAAACCCTTAAGGTTCGAACACTGGGGTGCGCACGAAGTCGTTCCTTCCTACCAATCTACGCCCTAGCTCACTAAGATCTCGCGGACGAACTCAACGAACTTGCAACACAGAGAGACACAAGGTTTACACTGGTTCGGGCCACCGTTGTGGTGTAATACCCTACTCCAGTGTGTGTGGTGGATTGCCTCAAGGGCTAATGATGAACAATACAAGGGAAGAACAGCCTCCTGAGGTTGAGGTGTTCTTGTGTGTCGGCTCTCGATCGGGTTGGATCAGGCTGAGGTGAGATGAGATGATCCCCCTCTCCTGCTACGGTGGCTAGCTCTACTTATATAGGCCCTGGTCCTCTTCCCAAATATCGAGCGGGAAGGGAGCCAACAATGGCGGGCCAATTTGAAGGGGGATAACTAGTACAAGCTATCCTGGCAAAAGTTGTCTTCGCCTGTGAAAAGCTCTGGTGGTGACGCCGTCCTGGGCTCCACGATGACATCCGTCTTGCCGTCCTCCTGGTCTTGGTCTCGTTGCACCAACATAGCAACCTTTGCCTGATGCCTCGGTACTCTTCACCTGCGCTGGCCTCTTTTGCACCAAAGAGGAAACAAGGATGTTGCGTGCGCTGGCGCCCTCCTGGTGTCATGCATCATGGCTCACGTCACGAGGGTCTCGTGAGGTTTGCCCCGCCTTGATATCTCCGCTCCTCGTGAGCCTGCCTAGCTAGGCTACTCTAGAGGAGGCCTTTCGTCGTCCACCTCGCGAGGCTTGGACCCTCGCGAGGGTCTTGGATGCTTTGTTCGTGATGATGGGTCGTACGGCCTACTGGCATGGTCACGCCATGGACTGCAGGCAGGCAAGTCTGGGGACCCCCGTTCCTAGGACGCCGACAATAGCCCCCGGGCCCAAGGTGTGCTCGGGCTTGGCTTTGCGGCGAAGCCAAGGACCAAGTACGGAGCGTCGCGGGCCCCCAAAGCCTGCGGCCTCGATTGACAAGTGGTGGATGATTGGACGTGGGCGTCTCCGCTTCCCCACGCTGCCCTTGGATCCGCCTGGCTATGCGGCCCCGCCTCTTACACAGTTATTCTTCTTTCACCACGCCCGGCTCTTTGAATCTCCCTGCTGCCTCGACGCCCTACTCCACCTTCTCAGTCCGACCTGTGCTCCGCCCGCTTCACCGCCATGGCGCCGAAACAAGCAAAGAAGGGGAAGAAACCTCTGTCCTCGCCGACTGCGCCACCATCCTTTGAGCCGGCGCTGGGCCAGCCTCGGGTGCTCAACGACGAGGCCATGGACAAGGTGCGCCCGATGCTTGCCTCCATTTTCAATGAGTGTGGAGAGACGCCGGCTTGGCCCGCATCTTGCAGCAGCATGGCTCGGGCAGTTACCGAGGTTTCGATCTTCATTGATGCCCTCTGGGCTGGCCTGCTTCGTCCCTTCTCCGCCTTCTTCAACACGGTGCTCGAGCACTATCAGATCCACATGCTCCATCTCGATCCTCACGCTATGACCCTTCTCACCGTCTTCTCCTTTGTGTGCGAGTCCATGGTGGGCATCGCCCCCTCCGTGGCACTCCTCTACCACTTCTTCTCGTTGCATCTCACCGGTCCCCGGCAGAACTCAGGGTGCGTGGGTTTCCAGGCCGTGGCTATGACGGTAAGCGCGGGGATCGACTTCGAGCTCTGTTCATCCACGAGCGAGTTCCGTACGCGATGGGTGTTTGTTGACGCAGGCGTGCTCAACCCTCTGCTCCAAGCTCTAGTGGAGCCTGCTATTCCAAACTCCGGCTGGGGTCATCAGAAGCTCATGAGCCCCTGCCTTGCCCTCGTCTGGGCCAGGCTGAGGTGGTTGAAGGACCTTGATGTGACTCCGCCCATGGTGGTGACGGAGTTCGTCAAGCGTTGAGTTGCTCCTCTCCAGCGCCACTCTCGTCCGATGTGGGACTTGCTCAGCAGACAGGACAACATGAGGTTTCAGGAGGAGGGGCTTCCTCTCGCTGCGTGGTAGACAGTGCTCACGGTCCTATCAGGTGTCCCTCTGCCATACAAGTTGCCCAGGAACAGCTGCATGTTGTACCACTGCGAGAACAAAGCCACATTTGCCGTGAACATGCCTCCCTTTGATGAGTGGGGGCTGCGCCCAGTTGGTTTGGTGGGGCCCGCGAGAACCCCATCATCGTGGTCCCCATCTTCGCCGCCGGGGCCGGGCTCGGCCCAGGTGACGTTGCGGGGGAGCGAGCTGCGACGGAGGCCGGCGGCTGAGGTGCTGAGGAGCACATGCCAGGTGGTGATCCGGAGGCGTCGTCCTCGGGGGCCTGCAACCCCCCTCCTGAGGCATTGGTTGCCGAGGAGATGCAGCATGCGGCTCCTGAGACTAAGGCTCCAGGAGCCTCGGGAGGTTGTAGTGGGGAGGAGCCGGGCTGTTCGCCTCAGTCGGGCTCCCCTGAGGTCATCCCTCTTGAGTCTTCTTTGGCTCTGCCGTGCACCGGCCGTCATGTCTAGCGCTTCGGTCGTCTTTGTGTGGACTTCGAGGAGCTCGGCAAGAGGAAGGGATCTCCCGGTGGCAGCAAGATATTCGGGCCGTTGAAGCGACGGAAGTACATCGCTATTGACGCGTAAGTATCTCGTCGCCATGGCTTTTTGCGTGTGGTCTTCTTATCCTGACGCCTGTCCTCCAGGGCTCCTTCTGCTGAAGCTGTTGCGTCTTCCGAGAAGCGGCCTCCTCCTTCATCGACTCCCCCGTCGACATTGAGCATTCCTGACGTGCTTGCCGCCCCTGGAGCAGGGTCGGTCGGAGGGGCGTCCCTGCCTTCGGGACGTGCTGAGTCCGTGGTTTGGCCGCCCCTCGCCCACTGTCGGGCGTGGAGCTTGGCGGGCGTGCCCAAGACTCCTCCTCTGCTCATGAGCAGTCGCTGGCTGACCTTGGTCTTCAATTCCTCCTTAAGCAGCGAGCCTCGATCAGTTTGTGCTCCTCGCGAGGACAGGCTAACATTAGGCACGGCGCCAGCCCCCAGCCCCAAACCGGGTGGTGGCGCGCCACTTGATGCTCCACCCACAGCCCCCGAGGTGGAGGACGAGGCGGGTTGAGTGTTGGAGCTCGAGCGTGGGCGCATTGTAGTCCGTCATGAGCTCTTCTAGGTGGCGATGGGAGCGATGAGCCGCCTCGATGAAGAAGTTGCTGGTGTCGACTCGCGTCTTGAGGCTGAAGGTCTTCGGTTGGTGGAGGAGAGGCGCAAGCTGTGAGTGGCCATCAACCTTGGTCGCTATCAGCGCGACCTCGAGAACACGAAGGCCAAGGCGTCCCTCAAGGTTGCCAATGAGGCCCGCTTGCGAGCTTTGGAAGAAGCTTCCAAAGCTCGCGAGGTCGATCGCCGCCGCGAGGCTGCGGAGGAGCGCGCGTGGGGGCTTTAGGCCTGGAGTGCGTCCCTTGAGCAGCAGGTGGAGGCGCGCGAGGCCGCTCTTGCATCGCTGAGGGGGACGCCTGCGGAGGAAGAGGAGGTCCGGCGGCGCCAGGAGACGCTGGCCCTAGAAGCCGTGGAGCGCAGCCTCAAGCTCGAGCGACTGGAGATGATCGAGTGTCAAGTCGCTCAAGGAGAAGAAGCCGTTGGGGCTCACGAATCCGGAGTCGAAGAGGAGATCAACCGCCGGGTGGTGGTGGTTCGCGCAGATCTGGAGGGCAGGTACGACTTGAAGCTGAAGCTCGCCGGTTAGGAGGGTGCGGGCAGGGCCGCCGCCCTCAGGCCCAGGTTGGACGAGGCCGAGAGGCGTGCGGAGGCCACAGCCGCCGCCCTGGTTACGATGCAGGTGGTCTTGGCCTCCGCCCGCGCCAAGCTGCTTTCCCTGTGGAAACGAGTTGACGATGCCGAGGCCGTCGCACGGCAAAACAGGGAGGAAGTGCTCCAACACCAAACACTGGAGCGCGAGCATGGTCCTATGCTTCAAGACCTTCGAAACAAGGCCAACACCGGCCTGGGCTACATCTGCGACGAGAACGCCCCGGCCCCTCACTCGAACGACTACGCCAGCCACCTGATCTTCTTCACCGAGGTGGTGACGTGCCTGGAGGCTCAATCTGCCAGAGCTCGACAGCTTGTGGAGGAGAGGGGTAGTGGCCTGCTTCAGCACGCCTTCTCCCGTGTCTTCAGCCACCTTCTGAATGCCGACCCCAACTTCGACTTTGACGCTGCCATTGCCCCCGTACCCATGGCCGTCCGGGGAGACCTGACACATTGGGTAGAGGACCATGTCGACGCGTTGGTCAGGGTCCTCACCTCGGAGGATGACGCGGTGGTGTTCGTCGTAGATGAAGGTGATGTGGTTAACGACGGTGATGGGGGTGTCGCCGACGGCGGCAGTGATTCCGATGAAGATGACGACGAAGCGAGTGACGCATCCACGGGTGATGTAGCGAGTGATATCTCTGGTTGATCCCATGTTCGCCTATTGTTTCATCCTGCACGCAAAACTTGGGCGTGGCCCTTGGAAGACTTTGTAAGAGCATTTTGAGAGGGGGAGCCCCTCGTGTAAGCAAATTGCAGTTTTTTACTTTCCTATGCGATGTGGCTATGTGTCCTCGTGAGCTCATGAAGCCGGGGGTGAGCTCCCCGACATGGTTTACCTTAGCCAGCGCCAGCTTAGGGATGGGGCGCGAGGCGATGAGTTCCTGAGAATCCTACGGAGCTTATCGTTCCGTTTGAGGGGGGGGGCCCATAAGAGGTGAGCACCTGGCGCAGTGCTAGCGCGTGCGTGATGAGCGTGCGCTTTGCGTGGTCTGGCTCGCGAGGAGCTTGGCGAGGCAAAGGCGGTGGACATGAGTCCCAAACCAAACGAGATCCAGAAGGCAAGAAACGGCTCGAACGAGAAAAGGCACCCCCCGCGCACATCGATAAAAACACAGCTTCAACTTAAGTACAGATCCAGGAAGCAAAGCCACAGAAAGAGAGATCCAAAGAAAAAGGCCGCGTCCGGCACCTAGTCTAGTCTTCGGCTCTTCAAGTCTTCTCACCAGCGCGGAGCTAAGTGCTGCCACTAGGCGTGGGAGGGAGCCCCAGGGCCTGAGGCCGGCGCTCCTGAGACTCCGGGGCATGTATAGCCCCAACTCATTATTACGTGAGAGTGTGACGGGCAGCGAGCTTCACAGGCACCGGGCCTTCTTCACAGTTACTGGCCTTGCTTCATATCACCATTCGAGGGCCCCGCCTTGCGCCACCCTTGACCTCGTTTGAGCCGACCGGTCACCAGGACGACACAAAGGAGGGAAAGGGGACGCCAATGGTTCCTCGGCAACCACGGGTCCTCTGCCAGGGGAAGGGTTGTCGAAGCCACCCCGGCAGAGGGCCTACCTCCGGGTGTCCCCTGGTTTCGCGTGCCTTGGGGAGGGGCCTTGCTCCTGGCTTCCTCCCGGTGGCCCCCAGCGTGTCTCCCTTGTCGGAACGGGTGCCACCGTGCCAGGGTCGTCGATCGACACTGCAACCTGATTCATCTGTAGCCCATCGTTAGCATAAGCCTGTTCCTGGGAGATTAGCGGTACCCTGTAGTTGCCGTTGTCGGCGCGATCATTGTGGATCTCCGTTGGTTCTTGGAAGGCTTCAAATCCTAGCGCCCCCTCTCCCCAATCTTCTCGAATGAACGAGCTAGGGTCGTCCTTTGGTGCGTACCCTTGGTCCATCATGCGGGGCACATAGGCTTCCGGGGCCATCAGCCTGCACTGCAGCAGCTCCCTTGCCACGGTGAGCGCTGCCCGCATGTTCGCTTGCTCTCGCCGTGAGTGTAGCGCCGTTGCTGTGGCGGCCCGTACTTGTGGCATTTGAATTAAATTTAGCTAGTTTGAACAAGGAGTAGGAATCCGAAGTTTCCAAAAATGTTGAACATTTAGGAAGAGCCCCGATAAAACAATAAAAGAATATGAGGACAAGTCAGAAACCAAGAATTGAGATAACAAAGGCATTGGGATTTATTTGCAAGTGTGTCAAAGGTATTCCACATCAATGGAATATTTTATAATAGCTCCCTAATATTGGGAGGATAAGTTATAAAGAGAAGTCACCCTTCCCCGAATAAATGCAAAATAAAATTAAGTGCAGCAAGGTATTTTTGAGTTCGTGGAAATATAGATCTGAAAGTAAAAGCGAATAAAAATAGATCTTGAAGGAAAATATGATAAAGAAGAGATCCGCGGGGCGTAGATTTCACTATTGGCTTCTCTCGAGAAAAATAGCATACAACGGCTAAACAAATTTCTGTTGGGCAATTGATAGAACTTCAAATAATCATGATGATATCCAGGAAACGATCATTATATAGGCATCACTGTCGGATGTGGGGTTCCGGCAAACCCTTAAGGTTTGAACACTGGGGTGCGCGCGAAGTCTTTCCTTCCTACCAATCTACGCCCTAGCCCACTAAGATCTCGCGAACGAACTCGACAAACTCGCAACACAGAGAGACACAAGGTTTATACTGGTTCGGGCCATCGTTGTGGTGTAATACCCTACTACTGTATGTGGTGGTGGATTGCCTCTAGGTCTGATGATGAACAGTACAAGGGAAGAACAGCCTCCTGAGGTTGAGGTGTTCTTGTGTGTAGGCTCTTGATCGGGTTGGATCAGGCCAAGGTGAGATGGGATGATCCCCCTCTCCTGCTATGGTGGCTAGCTCTACTTATATAGGCCCCGGTCCTCTTCCCAAATATCAAGGGGGAAGGGAGGCAACAATGGCGGGCCAATTTGAAGGGGGGACAACTAGTACAAGCTATCCTGACAAAAGTGGTCTTCGCCTGCGAAAATCTCTGGTGGTGACGCCGTCCTGAGCTCCACGATGACCTCCGTCTTGCCGTCCTCCTGGTCTTGGTCTCGTTGCACCAACATAGCAACCTTTGCCTGATGCCTCAGTACTCTTCGCCTGCGTTGGCCTCCTTTGCACCAAAGAGGAAACAAGGACGCTGCGTGTGCTAGCGCCCGCCTGGCGCCCGCCTGGTGTCATGCGTCATGGCTCACGTCACGAGGGTCTCGTGAGGTTTGCCCCGCCTTGATATCACCACTCCTCGTGAGCCTGCCTAGCTAGGCTACTCCAGAGGAGGCCTTGCGTCGTCCGCCTCGTGAGGCTTGGACCCTCGTGAGGGTCTTGGATGCTTTGTTGGTGATGATGTGTTGTACAGCCTGCTGGCTTGGTCACGCTGTGGGCCGCAGGCAGGCAAGTCTGGGGAACCCCGTTCCCAGGACGCTGACAATCACGTCCAAGATTAGTAGACCGACTCCTACATGCATCTACTACTATTACTCCACACATCAACCACTATCCAGCATGCTTCTAGTGTATTAAGTTCATGGAGAAATGGAGTAATGCTATAATAACGATGAAATGATGTACACAAGATCTATTTATGTAGAAATAGACCCCATCTTGTTTTCCTTAATAGCAACAATAAATGTGTGTCGGTTCCCCTTCTATCACTGGGATCAAGCACCGTAAGATTGAACCCATCACAAATTACCTCTACCCATGTCAAGAAAAATTGATATAGTTGGCCTAACCAAACCAAAGATTCAAAGAAAGAAATACGAGGCTATAAGTAATCATGCATATAAGAGATCAAAGAAACTCAAATAACTTTCATGGATAAAAACATAGGTTTGATCATAAACTCAAAGTTCATTGGATCCCAACAAACACACCACAAAAAGAGTTACATAAAATAGACCTCCGAGAGACCATTGTATTGAGAATCAAAAGAGAGAGAGAGAGAGGAAGCCATCTAGCTACTAACTATGGACCCGTAGGTCTAGAATGAACTACTCACGCATCATCAGAGAGGCACCAACAAGGATGATGAACCCCTCCGTGATGGTGTCTAGATTGGATCTGGTGGTTCTGGAACTTGTGGCGGCTGGAATTGATTTTTCATTGAGTCCCCTAGGGTTTCTGGAATATTGCGGTATTTATATAGCATAGAGGCGGTGCGGGAGGCCGCTGAGGTGGGCACAGGGCGCGCCTGGGCCCACAGGCATGCCCAGGTGGGTTGTGCCCCCCTCATGGCACCCCTCTAGTACTTCTTCGGCTCATCTTGCGTCTTCTGGTCTAGAAAAATTCTCCAAAAAGCTTCGATGTGTTTGGACTCCGTCTGGTATTGATTTTCTGTGAAGTAAAAAAGCAAGCAAAAAACAACAACTAGCACTAGTCACTATGTCAATAGGTTAGTCCCAAAAAATGATATAAAGTTGCTATAAAATGATTGTAAAACATCAAAGAATGATAATATAAGAGCATGGAACAATCAAAAATTATAGATACATTGGAGACGTGTCAATGGTCTACCTGCAAAAGTGCTTAGTGATATTGCTCCTAAACCCTCAACCACTTTCTCCTTTCCACATCTGTCCGAAACTCAAAGTCAGACTCAGCCCCACCGATTTGATCTATCCGACGCTACCAAGCTTATTTAACCTAGCCACTGCCAGAAACCCTAACAATTCGGTCTCACCGATACGGATCTCGGTCTCACTGAGATGGCCTTGCAAACTCCCTGTTGCCTGTTGTAACTATTTCGCTCACCGAAATGTGTAATCGGTCCCACCGAGTTTGCCTGACCAACTCTCTATTTGCTCTTTGCTAAAATCGGTCTCACCGAGTTCATGCAATCGGTATCACCCAGATGAGGTTTTCCCTAGCCCTAGCACATCAGTCCCACTGAGTTGATCATGTCGGTCCCACCAAGATTCCAATGTTCACATTTTGAACTAAATCGGTCTCACCGAGTTCCTCTATTTGGCCTGAATGAGTTGGGTCGAATGTGTGTAACGGTTGGATTTTGTGTGGAGGCTATATATGCCCCTCCACCCCCTTCTCCATATGTGAGAGAGCCATCAGAATGTGCCTACACTTCCACTACTCATTTTCTGAGAGAGAACCACCTACTCATGTTTTGCGACTAAGACATTTCGGTCCAACCACAAGAATCTTGATCTGTAGCCTTCCCCAGGTTGCTTTCCACTCAAATCATATTTCCACCATAGCCAAATGTGTGAGAGAGAGTTGAGTGTTGGCGAGAGTATCATTTGAAGCACAAAAGCAAGGAGTTAATCATCAACACAGCATCTATTACGTTTTGGAGAGTGATGTCTCCTAGATTGGTTAGGTGTCACTTGGGAGCCTCCGACAAGATTGTGGAGTTGAACCAAGAAGTTTGTAAGGGCAAGGAGATTGCCTACTTCAGGAAGATCTACCCGAGTGAGGCAAGTCCATCATGGGCGATGGCCATGGTGGGATAGACAAGGTTGCTTCTTCGTGGACCCTTCATGGGTTGAAGTCTCCATCAACGTTACCCTTTGTGGGTTGAAGTCTCCATCAACGTGGACATACGATAGCACCACCTATTGGAACCATGCTAAAAATCGCTGTGTCTACATTGCGTTTGTCTTCTCCAATCCCTTCCCTTTACATTCATATGCAATGTTTTACTTTACGCTGCTACACTCTTAGAATTGCATGTGTAGGTTGATTTCTTGACTTGTGCTAAGTTGCTAAAATCTGCCAAGACTTAAAATTGGAAAAGGCTAGATTTTTATTTGGTCAAGTATTCTAATCACCCCCTCTAGATCTACTTTCGATCCTATAGCCATTTATCATCATGGAAGAGGACACTTCCGTGATGATAATTTTGGTATTGTCATGGAACACTTCTAGGACAACACAGGTATGACTATCTTGATTTTGTCATAGAATCGGCATGGATGTACATGCATGATAGAAAACGTGACCTATGTGACAAACAGTAGCATCACGGAAGTGACTTTTTTCTTGTAGTGGAAGATAAACATCTGGAATGTATTGACCCTCAAATGGCGAAATATTCAATTTTAGTTTAGGAAGATAGTCATGGTCTCGTACCTGAGGTGGTGGTGCAGCCCTACCGTTGCGATTATTTGCATGTGGACGACCGGGTGGTGGTGCTGGTGGTTGCACATAATTCAGATTTTGATCAACCTCATCCTCGTAATCGCCCTAGTAATCGCCCTCATCTTCAACACCAGGAGCAGCCACAGCGGGACCCAAGTTTTGGCCTTCCACTAAAGGAACATCCGTTGCTATAGGTGGAGTGCTAGATCACGACATGGAGTTGGTTATTGTTGTTGTTGTTGCTGTTGTTGTTGTTGTTGTTGTTGTTGTTGTTGTTGTTGTTGTTGTTGTTGCTATTGTTGCAGCAGTGCAACAGAGGCAGCAGATGGAGGTAGACCCGCAAGCACTTCAGCGAACTTGGCATCCAACTTGGTGTCAATAGTCTTCTCAATGACATCTATCCTCTCTAATGTCTTGCCAAAACTGGTCATCTTGTCTTCCATCTATTAACCCAACATTTGCTGAAATTTATCATGAAGCTCCTTCTTCGTCATGTTCTCCCAGTCAGTCTCATCGGCTTATGATCCTGCCATGGTTAGAGGAAATAGAAACACATAAGAATATGATCCTACAGACTACAAGAAAGGGATGGTGGTGGGTGTCACAAATCCGTCAAGCAAATCTCAAATTCTTACCTGTTCTACCCTGCAACAGGTGGTGATTAGCAACCGTTGTAGTCAAAACTCTCAAAGCTTGGATATAGCGATTACCAGGGAGAGTCAAACGCACGATGTAGATGTATGTGGAGCTAGGATGGCATAGAATATGGTAGGAAAAAGGTCAGCAATAATCAATTCAGAGATGCAAAATTGGATTAACGCTCAACGACGGTACTGTGTTGGTCCTAGGCTAGACCTTGCTAGAGACGCAAGCCTAGAACACTAATAAAATCATGGCACTACATGTAAACAAGGGAGGAGCACACTCCGAGTCTCTTTTTTCCTTTTTCACTTTTTGCACTTTTTTCTCTCCTTTTTGCTCCCCAAATTTTTTTTGACAAAGTCTACAAATGGTCTGGAAATTGCCTAGCCAGAATTTTCCACTTAGTTTTTTTAAAATTGGAACTATTTTTCTTGTTCAGGCGGCACGGAAGTAGGGGAGTCCTACTCTATTACAAAATGTAGTAGGGTGTGCTATGGAAATCAAGAACAGAGAAGTAAATACTGGACTCGGATTAGGATTGGTGGCGGAGATGGAATTGGTGAAACTCGGACCAGTGGCAGATATGTATCTAGTGGCAACTCGGACTGGTGGCAGATATATGTTGCAGGTGGACTCGGACTGACATGATGGCGGCGGATATGTGGTGGCATATATGGACTAGGATTGGCGACAGATATGTGGTGGTGGTATATGGCAGCAACGATGAAGTTGGTGCGATGGTGGTATATGGAAGCGGCAATGATAATGATACGGTGGTGGTATATGGTAGCATCGATAATGATGGTGCAGCGGCGACGTGATAACCTATCAACAGAACTTGAAACTCTAAAGGACTAGACGCTAAGATCAGCAATGAGACACGACAATGCAGCTGCAAATTCAACAAAGCAAAACATAGAAAAGATTATGCAAAGGCTTAGATTGGTTAAAATGATGAACTAACCCTAGTTTTTTTGGCTTTTACGTGGACTATAGGTATGAAGAACAGATGCAATCTAGACTATGAAAAAATGGTAAAATGTCACCGGGCAACCTGGAAATCTGATACCACTTGATAGAGGCAAATGTGCCCCGTCTTTCGATGAGATGGTGATTATCATTTTCGTAGGAGTAGATTTGGACAATCCGACTATGAACGTGCAAGGACATCATGCCTTAGCAATTTCTAAACCAACTCTAAGAGGTTATTGCGAATATAAGAGGCAAGCAAACAAAGTACAAGAAAGAAACTGAGATTGCAATTTGGATATTGCAAATATAAGAGGAAAGCTTTATTGATCAAGTTGGGCTTCTATGACGTCTTGGTCTGGTCGTTGAACATAAATGAAGTACCCGAAGTTGTAGCTATGGCATACTTTAATCGAAACAAAACCCAAAGTCTAAATGATGCCCTAAGGTCTATATATATGCAGGAAGAAGAGGGGAATTTCATGACCCCTTGGAGGAGGGCTCCGAAACCAACTCTAACTCTTTTCCCCCACACATATGGACTCTAAAAACAACATATGGTCAAGTATTTCAAAATTACATGTGCCTGGCCCAATAATAAGGTGACGTAGCACCTATAATAGCCTCTGTACGAAATTTATGAAGTGGCATCTTGTATATTTCATCCAAGCCTCCATGCACTCATTATGGTGGCTTCGAAGTCCTGAAATCATCACTTCAAACTCCATTCTTGTTCCTCTTATCATCTCCATGCTTGTTCTTGCTCCAATGTTCATCCTTGTCCAAACTAGGGCCTTCATTTGTAAGAAAAATAAATGTAGCCAATTTAGACAGCATCATATTCTCATGAACACTAGAATCGTTACCAAGAAACCAAAGTATCTGATAATTTAATTGGCGTGTGTGAGCTCTAGTAATTGGTCTAGTATATGTAACAGTTGGGGTTGTGGGTGTAACTTTGTTAGTGATGCCCTCATCAAGAGGAAAATGCTTTTAAGCAAAAGAGGAGATACGGAAAAGCTTGTAAGCACTAGAAATAGCATTGAGCCATTTCGCATAGTATATCGTATTGGAGCATCCATACGTAGCATACTTGGGAGTGAAGACGGCACGGTTACTCCCTTAGGTTGGTGCACAAGCGTATCTATCCCATTTGAGCAATCGAGCTATTGCCTCTCAGGTATCCATGCAACGAGAGGTTTTTTGCGTGGTAACAGATTTTGTGCTTGTTCCTTGGTTGCGCGCATCACACATATATATTTGTGTGTGTTTCTAGTGCCACTATAGCTATTGATCTATTTGCTTTACATTGCAATTTTGTGAATCTTCCTCAACATTTTCGATATTGTTGACTAACACTTGCTTGAATTTTGTGCCACTTGTCCTAACCAAGCCACTCGATAAGCTTTAATTTGTAGGTATGAGTGAACAAATCTGGTACCAATTCCACTATTCTCTCATTTCACATTGAGTGACACGGGATACATCCTCAACTCTGGGAAAAGGTAGCTTTGTATTGTTTATCTCATTTCCTACTCTCCTCTAAGTCTTGTGATGGACAGGCAAAGCACATCTACTTCGATCTACAACAACAACAACAACGATGAGTTTGATGCCACACAAAACTTCATCGACACCAAGATGGATGCTCAAGTGGAGGAGCTCAAAGCCCTCATCAACATGGGTAAGATGTCTTCCTCATCTTCGACAAGACACTCAAGTGCACATGATTCCGAGCTACCATCTCCAGCAAGGTCACATCGGCATCGACACCATCACTGACAAGAACGTGAAGGTCAAGAGCTCAACACCAACCACTACTCTATGACTTCACCATCTACCTTGGCATCTTCACCTAGCAACGTCAAGGCATCTTCGGCTTTTGATATGCGACTTCGCCAACAAGCACCTCAAGATTACGCTCAAGAGAAGCATTCCAAGGTTAAGTCTGCGACTTCAACGACCACGAGTTTCCTATATATGGTACTCAAGACCCCGAGGAGTATCTCGAGTGGTAGTGCAAGAAGGACGCCTACCTCAAGATGCATCAAGTACCCTCAGAAGAACAAGTGAAGTGTGCCACAAGAAACTTCCACGACTACACGTCGACATGGTGGCTTCACACACCTTCGAAGACCTTCGACATGAGTTGGTCCAAGACGAAGAAGGCTATGACGTGAGAGTTTTTCCCTTCCACCTACATGGAACATCTTCTACGCCAATTGGAGAACACCACCCAAGGATCAAAGCCCCTCAATAAGTGCTTCAAGGAGATGAAGAAAGCCTTGCGACGAGCTGGCGTGGACGACACCATTTGGATGAAGTTCCACTTCATGATGGGATTGAACAACAACATCTCCAAGACTACCTTCCTCGAGAACTAAAAGTCTCTCAATGACATCTATATTGGTGCTCTTAGGGCGCAAAAAGACACTACTGCAGGATGGTGCTAACGCGACACTACGATCAGAGACCCTTCGATGAAACTGTGTGTGATGCAATAATCGCAAACGGTGGTGTAAAAGAACCGTCAAAAAAGGTGCAAAATGTTTAAGATGGCGGAGCCATCAAACACGATTCAGATTTTAGTTGCGTGTGTGATCCAGGGCATACGGTTTAGTCCAATGAACTATTTACGATGAGGCGGAACAAAAGAAACGGGCAGCGTGATGAAGGCGTGTGCGATATAGAGCATACGGTTCACTCGGATGAACTTTTTGTGATTAGGAAGCACAAAAGAAACAGTCAGCCAGATCAAGGTGTGTGTGATTGAGGGCATACGCTTCAGAAGGATTAACTGTTTGCGATTAGGCAACAGAACAAAAACAGGCCAACCAGATCAAAGTGTCTACGATTGACGGCATACACTTCACATGGATGAACTGTTTGCGATTAGCCACAACAAACTGAAAGAGTTAGATAGATCAACATGTGTGTGCTAGACGAGCACACACATTCTAATTAAAAGAAGCGTGCATCATGGTAATAACGAGCGCGCATGGTTGTTGGAACAAGACATGTGCTGACATTGCCTACTGCGGTGCACCCTATGGTGCAAACGCCATGTACGCGGCCGAGAAGGCGTACGTGCCCACGTTACACCTTCCGGGAATAGTGCCACACTTATAACCATCAGTAAATTTTGAGAATGCGTCCGTCACATTCCAAATTGCAAACCTGTTCACACCGATCAAAACCTAAACAGTTTCCCACTTAGGAGCGTATTACTACTCGGCTATAAATACTACTACTCACAGATGACTGCACATTCCTCCTCAACTCCTCATCCACAAAAGTTAAAAACAAAAAAGTCATTCATCATTGTTCCCTTGTGTCCGCCATGGACAGCGTGAGTTCTGGGCCGAGAGATTGCCAACAGGGAGAGGCGAGCCTAGAAACGGAAGCACGAGAGATGTCCCACCTCACCGCAAAAGTAGCCAACATGTCCCGCCGCACGGCCGTAGCACATGAGAGGTCCCGCCGTGCAGCACAGAGGTCCCGTCGCATCGTCGATGCAGCAGACTAGTCTGGTCGCGCCGCGAATGCATAAGAGATGTCCCGCCACGCCACAAATGCAGCAAAGATGTCCTCCCGTGCCGCGGCGGCCTTGGAAAATGTCTCATAGGCAGGCGAGGACTCTTACAGGCGCATGCGTGCCCTCGTCCTTAGGCAGATGGGTCATATCTCTAGGTGGGCGAGGATGCAAGATGACCTGAAAGCCTCATTTGAACAATCTACTGATGTGATCCGGCAACTAAATGAGAGCAATGCAGAGCTCCGGGCCGAGCGCGACCTGCTAAGGGCGAAGATTGCCGGGAGTGCGGAGCAACAGGAGCAGACCACTGCCTTGTTGAACAGAACCGGCATCATCGTCGAGAAACTTATGGATGAGAAAGCCATGCTGCGTATCGAGCGTAGAAGGCTTGTGGAGGAATATGTGGATGATCTCATGCAGCATCTAGAGGACAACAAAGAGCTCATCACCGCTCGCCACGGAGACTAGTTCCCGTGGCCTGCAGCAACACATCAAGAAAGTAGAGATCAGCGAGCCAGATTGCTGGCTTCCTTCTTCTTCTGTCCTTGTGTATTTCGGGCATTACCGCATGTGGCTTTTTTAAATTATGTTTCTAAATATGTAAGACAATTATTATCCACTATCATCGTCCTTATATTCATCATGCTTTCTATATGTCGCAGTCGAGGCTATATAGGTCCTTCGGATCTTACATCAAGATCGGTGCAAAACTTTCTTTTCAGATTTTCACTTTTCTCTCTTAAATCCCAGTCCAGTGAGACATATAACCACGCCGTAGAATAGGTTCTCGGGGGCCATTAATGGAGACGTTGGGAGGGAGGTGCGCGGCTGGTAGCGGTCAAAGGGCTCTCCTCCCGGTGAGCATGCACAGGGGTCTAATCGCACGCCTCCCGTACTCAAACAGCTACCCCGCACGGCACCTCCTAGACAATAAAAAAAGGGGGTGTCGCCGCACGTAATTTGTAAGTAGAATGCCCATGGTTTCAATAATACTTGTGTTTCCGATTTGTAACGTGACAACACTTGTTTGAAAATGACTTAGTTGATTGTTAATGTGTGCGCATTCACAAATCGGACAGAAAAACTACCACAACATGTTGGTGCCATGTCATGACACCATGCCAAGTTCAATGATTTTCAGGCGTGTTTTCGATTTACAGGAATTAAAAAACCAAGTTTCTCAATCTTTCTGGCCGAGCCACGAAGCCCAGATGTTTGAATTTCACTCCCATCTCTTGCATGGGACCTAGAAATTCACCCAAGGACACACATGTGATTTTTCAAACAACATTGGTGCCCTAGAGCATGTTCTTGTAGTTCAAATTTGAATTATGCACATTAAATGCGCAGAAACTCAATTAATGTATAAAAAGGGCCAAATGAACCCGGAATAATTCCAAAATTTAGCACGGTACTTCTATTTGGACTAATCTGCCATTGTAAAAAATTATGGCGGGAGAAGGCAGTGTACGTATGTCGTTTCGCATAGGGAGGTCACACGTTCCCTCTCGGAACCGCGAGCCTTCTTGAGGGAAGCTCTGGTTTGCAAGAAGCTTACACCAAAGTTTGTCCCAATTCGGCCAAAAAAATCCCGCAACATGTTGGTGCCATGTCATGACACCATGCCAAGTTTCATGATTTTCAGGTGTGTTTTGGATTTATAGGAATTAAAAAACCAAATTTCTCAATCTTTCTGGCCGAGCCATGATGCCCAGATGTTTGAATTTCACTCCCATCTCTTGCATGGGACCTAGACATTCACCCAAGGACACACATGTGATTTTTCAAACAACTTTGGTGCACTGGAGCCTATGCTTGTAGTTCAAATTTGAATTATGCACATTAAATGCGCAGAAACTCAATTTAATGTATAAAAATGCCAAACAAACCCGGAATAATTCCAAAATTTAGCACGGTACTTCTATTTGGTCTAATCTGCCAGTGTAAAAAATTTTAGGCGGGAGAAGGCAGTGAACGTATGTTGTTTCGCAGACGAAGGTGACATGTTCCCTCTAGGAACCATGAGCCTTCTTGAGGGAAGCTCCAATTTGCAAGAAGCTTACACCAAAGCTTGTCCCAATTTGGCCAAAAAAAATTACCGCAGCATGTTGGTGCCATGTCTTGACACCATGCCAAGTTTCAAGTTTTTCAGGTGTGTTTGGGATTTACAAGAATTAAAGAACCAAGTTTCTCAATCTTTCTGGCCAAGCCACGACGCCCAGATGTTTGAATTTCACTCCCATCTCTTGCATGGGACCTAGAAATTCACCCAAGGACACGCATGTGATTTTTCAAACAACTTTGGTGCACTGGAGCATGTGCTTGTAGTTCAAATTTGAATTATGCACATTAAATGCACAGAAACTCAATTAATGTATTAAAAAGGCCAGACAACCCGGAATAATTCCAAAATTTAGCACGGTACTTCTATTTGGTCTAATATGCCAGCATAAAAAAATTAAGGTGGGAGAAGGCAGTGTATGTATGTCATTTCGCACACGGAGGTGACACGTTCCATCTTGGAACTACGAGCTTTCTTGAGGGAAGCTTCGGGTTGGAAGAAGCATACACCAAAGCTTGTCCCAATTCGGCCAAAAAAAATTACCACAACATGTTGGTGCCATGTTATGATACCATGCCAAGTTTCATGATTTTCAGGCGTGTTTTGGATTTACAGGAATTAAAAAACCAAGTTTCTCAATCTTTCTGGCCGAGCCACGATGCCCAGATGTTTGAATTTCACTCCCATCTCTTGTATGGGACCTAGAAATTCACCCAAGGACACTCATGTGAGTTTTCAAACAACTTCGGTGCACTAGAGCATGTGCTTGTAGTTCAAATTTGAATTATGCACATTAAGTGCGCAGAAACTCAATTAATGTATAAAAAAGGCCAAACGACCACGGAATAATTCCAAAATTTAGCACGATACTTCTATTTGGTCTAATTTACCAGTGTACAAAAATTAAGGCGGGAGAAGGTAGTGTACGTATGTCGTTTCGCACATGGAGGTGACATGTTCCCTCTTGGAACCAAGAGCCTTCTTGAGGGAATCGTTCCTAAACATTAGTCTTTGAGAGATTTCAAATGGACTGCCACATATTGATGTATATAGACATATTTTAGAGTGTAGATTCACTCATTTTGCTCTGTATGTAGTCACTTGTTGAAATCTCTAAAATACAAATATTTAGGAACAGAAGGAGTATTTCTGAATTTATGTCATACATGCATGGTTTCGAAAAATAGATGCACTATACTTACTGGATTGTTGTTGTATTCATGTGTGCGTGTGTGGTCATATCCTTGATACATACAAAGTTTTCTCACCACCATACTGTTCATCTTTTAAATTTGAATTTGCAATGAAAAACATACTAGGGATACCATGAGATGTGAAATCCACGTTGAGATCATATCACAAACTCACTCTAATTCAAGAACTCGTCATAAATCAATTACCACGTTGAGATTACTGTTTGCAAGGAAAATACGGGCATTGAAATACACATAGATTCATTCGGCAATTTAAACTTTGCTTTCGTATTCTCAAATGGTAGGACCCAACGGCGTATCAGTTAGACCCTGGCTCGTGTTGATCCTCAAAAATAACTGGGCTTGTGTCCTTCTGGTGGCGTGCGTGGTACGCACATTAGCCAACCCTAACTAGTCGAGCCTCCGTGTTTCTAGTCGAAATATCTGGCGGCCAGAATTCCAACCCCAAGAAATTCCCCTCATGTCCCCGGTCCATAAGGACTACCGATGAACAATGGATGGATGCGTTAGTAACTAGACAACGTTACCTACCGTGCCGAGCACAGTTCAATTCGCTCGGTCGGCGCTACCCATGGTCACCCGTCAACTCCATTGCCTAGTATTAATAGGAGTACTACACCAAGATGAGCACAGAATTGAGCCCGCTTGTTCGTGCCTACTACTTGAGTTAATATATCAGGCAATGCACTGGTACGAAGGGATTATCCTTTTACTCTGCATATATAGCTTGTCTGAAGTCTAACTAAGCAAAATGTTTGACCAAATCCTTTCTTAAGAAATAAAATAGGAAATATGTATCACTTGAAAATTTATTGCATGATGCAGGTTATGATACTGTTTCGAATCCTAGATTTTAAATTTCAAAAAAATCCAAAAGTGACCGGAAATTAATGAAACTAAGCATGGTCTCGCGATATGGCACAAATATTCCCATGTATTTTTTTTCTCCAATTTGAGACAAACTTCTTATGAGAAGTTGCACAAATGAGAAGCCAAGGTATTTTGGAACAAAGACCTGCCATGTTAAGGCGAATGCTTTCACAATTGAAACCATGGGCGTTTACGTGCCGCCACGAGTCCCGCTTCTCTCATCGGCAGGTGACGTCCGAGCAAGCGTGTGAGTCGACGGGAGGCGTGTGAGCAGACCGATGCGCTGGCTGATTGGGAGGCATACGAGCAAACCACACCGTAGGCTCACCGGGAGGCGAGCCCTTTGACCAGCCTCCGCCGCCAACCTTCGTCCCAACTGCCCCCACTTTTAATGGCGCTGGCGCCGTAGTTTAAAATCAACCCCGCACTACCCGGTATCGCTACAATATTCTCTCTTCCTCTCCGATTCTCCTGTCGTCTACTGGTGTCTTCCTCTCCGATTATCATGCCGCATCACAATGGTCTACCCTTAGTCTTCCAGTTTCCTGAGGAAGATACCCAACCGGAGTCTCAAGAACATAATGCGCTTTGGGACGAGCTTGAACCAGCCTTGCGGTAAGATTCCGTGCCTGTCCCCGGTCCCGTTCCTGCTCCCATCGCCCTGACTATGGCAGCGCCCATCCCCATATAATTGATGGGCTGGGAGTTGCACATTGTCGCCGAGCTTGATGCCACGGGGTTCCACGAGGTCGCCGCCGACTTTCATGTGCCCGTGCACCTGCCAGCACCTGCGCCTACGCGTGCACTAACATGCGCACCTATGCTGTTGCCCATGCACCTTCCAGCGCATGCGCTTGCGCGTGAACTGATGCACACGCTGGTGCCGGTGCCCGTGCACACGAATGTCTCTACCACGCTGTTGCCAGCGCATGTCCCCCGCGCAGCTGCCAGTGCCCCCCTCAGCGGCACCGATGGCCGCTGTCGACCGCTTCCTTGCACCAACGCCAGTCGCCTCCTCCTACCAGTTGACTCGCTCCTGGAGACCGAAGTCCAGAACATTGTGGCCTTCCTTGAAGCTAGGGCCAATGTTCAGGAGTACGCCAACAATGGTGCAAGACGCCGCCATCGCCATCGCCGTCGCCGTCGGTCAGTGGCCCGACGGCACACAAAGCACGGCAGAGGAGCCGCTTCCCACCGCAAGACGCCCCGCCACCGCCGTGTAATCTAAATCAGCCATGAAAAATGTTCGGATTGCCATGCTTAAAATCCGAACATTTATGATTCCCATTTATTTTAGATTGGTCATCTATAAATGTAAAGTCAGAGTCAGACTGAATGAAATCTATGATTTGATCGATTGAATGTTCTGCTAGATCCGTATCAAATTAAATATAAAACATCATCAAGCCACATGTATTCGTTCTCATCCAATGACCTAGACTTCTTCAATGTCGATCACTCAACACGTTTAGCATGCAGTTAATTCCATGCCAAAAATAGTGCTAATCACATAATAACACGCAAATAATATCCTACTTAATATCCGCATGCACTTAATATACTTCCAAATTAACATGCATTCACTTCTGCAGGATGCTGCTAACGCGACACTACGATCAGAGACCCTTTGACGAAACTGTGTGCGATGCATTAATCGCAAACGGTGATGTAAAAAACTGTCAAAAAATATGCAAAACGGGCGTGTGCGATGAGGCGCATACGCTTGATCTGTACGAACTATTTGCATTGAGATATAACAACAGAAAAGGGCAGCCAGATCAAGGTGTGTGTGATATACGACATACAGTTCACTTTGATGAACCATTCACGATGATGGAGGTGAACACAAACGATTCGGCGTAACAAGATGTGTGTGATACCCGGCAAACATATCGGTAATCAGAATTGTGTGTGATCATTATAGATAGCCCATACGGTCTTTTTTTGTGAATTGTGCTCATTAGGGCACACAGTTCAACAAACCATCCTGTGGGCGATAATGTAGAAGATCTTTGTTGAATACATATTACTAACCGTCTGCGATGAGATTGACAGGATAAACAAAGATATATACAGTCTGCTTAATTTAGTCCTTCTTCTTCTTGTTGTTGTTCTTGGATGGCCCCGCGACATCGTCTTGGCGAGGACGCTTCTTGCCACTGACCGTTGGCTTTTCATCGCCGCCACCGTCGTCATCGTCATTGTTGTCGTCGTCGTCCTCCTGCTCATTCGACCATTCCTCCTCGTCATCATCGTTGTCCTCTTCTCCGTTCTCCGATGGCTCCTCGTCCGTTTGGTTGTCATCTACAAAATCTGGAGGCGGCGTCCCTTCCATGAACCGGATATAATCGAGGTCTGGGCTCGACGCTAGACTCATGGAAGACGAGCGGGATGATTCCGATGTTGACCTATCACCGGGCGCCAGACTGCTGGCCGAACTGTCGTCCTCGCTGTCGCTCGACATGGTTATAGAGTGTGTGCTAGTGTGTAGCGCGGCCTGCCGGGGACGATGAAGATGGTGGACACTTGAGCAGGGTATGCAGAGAAGAGGAACTGCCAATTGAAGCGGGGGTTGACGTATTATCTAACCGCTGATATAATCAACCACAATTATTTGTACCCAGTCGCTCCAAATTCCTGGGGTTGCGCAGGACTCCTATTGGCTGGTTTCCTTTTTCAGGACAAAAACAAGGAACGAGTTTTGGGATTATGCACTGGTACTGGTACAAACGGAGTAGGACAGTTAGCAAGCAATACATTGAGCTCTTCTTATTGATAAAGCCAATAATAATCAAACTAGAAAGGAAACGAAAAAAGACAAAGAAAAATATCTGCATGAATCTTCGCGTAACATCAATGGCATAGGACCTAGATGTGCATTACTTAGAGCACATCTAGATGTGCTTTAGCAATACTATCAAACAAAACACCTAATCGTCATTGCAAACAATGCATAGAACATGGCTAATGTGACAACCACAACTACACATGCTAGTTCCTTCTTGTCTCTTGCTTTCATCTATTGCATGTGATTGATTCTTTCTTGCTTCATCGTACTAATTGTACTTTCCAGATCAGCCAGTTTCTTCTTCAGCTTTATGTTATCTTCTGTGAGCTTAGTGATAACACTCCGACCCCTGCCATGCCATTCTTCATCCAGCAAGTTAACAAAGGCACAAGCTTCATATCCCTGCCAATGTTAAATAGTAATCAGGATGAGCGGTGGCATTAACTGAAGTAAAATGATGAACTTAATTAGCACTAACCTCTAAGGGGCAACTATGTAACCGCCTGCCAATGTCGAATCCCTCCGTGCATACACGTTGAGCGGGAGAGTGGCCGTGCACACAACTCAACTTTTGGTACTTCTCGGTGGCGCAAAACTCGGAGTCAAACTCGTGTTCGGGAGTCTGGAGTTATGCTTCGGATCCGGTGGCAGATCGCTTTCCTGGGGGGGGGGGTCATTCAGGACGGATTCAACAAGGAGCTATACTTTGGACATGCTAAAAAAGATCGGGATATATTGGAACCTAACATGACGATTCGGATCCATAGTACACTTGCCTTCTGATGACCTTAGGCAAGTGCTCGGCGGAGACCGCTGTCGTGGCGGCGATACGAGCAGGAGCAGCTGCACCAAAACCATCAGCACCACTCATCCGCATTCCCCCAATGTCAGCGCCACGCGAGGGAATTTGGAGGCTATGTAGGGATTTGGGGGAAATGGGGAAACTTTGGAGATAAGCTAACGGTCAGGAACTACTTATGGCACTATATGTTTTATACGACACACTGTTTATACATGCCATTTGTGTTAGGTATTACAACATCACACATGATTTTCCGCACCAAACCGAGTGATAAGACAACATAGGTTAGACACGGTTGCTGTTACATAACCGTCTGTGATGTACTACCCTGTCCATATAATTGAGTTACGGTTAATTGATATCCATGAAAAAACAACCGCTCTGCATATAGAGATGGTGGCAGCGGCCTAGGCAGCATTTACCGGAGAAGACTTCAATCCTCGATCGATTGGCTGTGGCGGCGTCATAGGAGGTCAATCCTCAGTCTGCGGCGGGAGATAGGAGGAGCTCAACCATCAAGGTCAGCGGCGGCGTGATTCGAGCACATCCACACGGTCGATGGTGGGATAGTGGAGGTCGAACTTCAAGCGGCAGCTGCACTAAGCTTTGCTCCTTGACCCTGCTGTCTCGGCGTGCCGCCGCATCGCGCTTGTCTGTCTACTGGGTGGAGGTCGCCGCACGGATAATTAATTAAGGTATTCTTTTCATGAGTGGCTTAATTAAGGTATTCAATTCCTAAGGGTAGCATTGTACTAGTACTCTACGTGTTAATTGATTGGCCATTAAGTTTTGTCATTGCACGTCTAGATAACAACATGGAGCGCCCTCAGTAATTATGAAAATAAAACCTTGTGATTTATGCACGCATCTTTGGGCAGCAGTTAATCTATGTATTAATGTTGTTGTTTTGTTTTTAATTACCATTCATGTGCTGCAGATGGAACGATCTCGCTGGATGAAGAATCGGAAAACCATAGATTTTATCAGTGGCGTGATAGAGTTCATGAATTTGGCTAAAAGTATAAAGAGGAGAATTGATGATGCGAATTACATCATGTGTCCAGGTACTGATTGTGCCAATACAGAGTCACAGGAAGTTGCAGATGTCCAGATGCACTTCGTCTCTAGGGGATTCGTGGATGGATATACACGTTGGACCAGACACGGTGAAGAGGATGTCATGGATGAAGATACCCAGGGCAGCGAGATGCCAAACCCCGATCAGTGTCTCATGGATGTTGAATCTAACATTGGGGCAGAGGAGTCAAGCTACCAATGGAACACCGGAAAGCCGAAATGCCGACTGGGAAACCAAGACATCGATGAAGATGACGACGATCTTTATATGCTAGATTTTGCTGCTATGACTGCAGATTTCGAAGGCCCAAAAAAGGATAAGATTGGGTACAAGGATGTTCCCACCATTGATGCAGACTCCAAGAAAGAATTGTATCCAGGTTGCAAAAAGAAATATTCCAGGTTGAGTGCCGCCCTGGTGCTTCTCAGATTTAAAGCAGCAAACGGTCTATCAAACAAGGGCTTCACAGAGATGTTAGGTCTTTTCAAAGAAATTCTTCCAAAATATAATGTGCTCCCCAAAAGCACGAACGAAGCGAAGAAAATTGTTTACCCATTGGAACTTGAAGTACAGAAGATACACGCTTGTGTGTATGATTATATATTTTATCGTGGTGAGTGCAAAGATTTGCGTGCATGTCCCACATGCAAGCATGCACGATACAAGCGCAGGAGAGCAAAGGACAAGTACAAATTGGATGACGATATCAAGGCAGGAATCCCGTTCAAGGTTGTTTGGTACTTGCCTTTAATTCCAAGGTTGAGGCATTTATTTGCAAACCCTAGAGAGGCAAAGTGGTTGCGGTGGCATCATGATGAAAGAATTGTGGATAGGTTTATGAGGAATTCCCAACTCGCACAAAGCAGTGTATTTGCATCATCATAGGTTCTTATGGAAAACTCACCCATACCGAAAGATGAAAGCTGAATTTGCTAGTACAACAAAGGTAGGTGCAGGCCCAAGACCTATGATGTGGAGGTGGTCCACAACATGGCTAAAAAAATTAATGTTGTGCTTGGCAAGAACTACCTTTGACGGTGAAACAAACACCCAAGGGTCATGTGTTTAAGAAGAAACCAGTGTACTGGAAATTACCTTACTAGGAGATTCTACGTGTACGTCACTGCGTCGATGTCATGCGCATAGAGAAGAACGTATGTGAAGGCATCCTTAGTACTCTGCTCAAGATTAAAGGTAAAAGAAAGGATGGTGACGGTTCACGACTTTGATATGCTTGCTGATCAATCAAAACAAAATAGTGAAGCCGAAGATTATGACAAATTCATCAAAGCTCGCCAGAGTTACAACTTCAGTACAAAAGAAGCAACACAGTTCTTCACCTATTTGTTGTCAGTTAAGACACCCTCTTCCTACTGCGCAAACATCAGAAGTCTCATGGATGTGAGCTCAGGTATGATGAAGTTGGGACACATGAATTCACATGATTGCCATGTAATGTTGACACAAATCCTCCAAGTGGCCATTAGGAATCTGATGGGAAAAGATATAAGAAACACACTCATTGACCTCTGTGATTTCTTCAACCAACTATGGCAGAAAGTTCTAAATCCTAAAGAGTTGGATCATATGTAGGATGATATTGCAAGAATATTGTCCAACCTAGAGATGTTTTTCCCACCATCATTCTTTGATGTCATGGTCCATCTCATTGTGCACCTTGTAGACGAGATAAAGAATTGTGGTCATGTGTTTCTTCGCAACATGTATCCCTTCGAGTGGTTCATGGGAATACTGAAGTGCTTTTGTCGGAACCGAAACCATCCAGAGGCAAGCATCATACAAGGTTATACTGCGGAGGAGGTGGTTGAGTTTTGCACCGAATACATGAAACAAAGACCTATAGGTTTGCCCCTTTCTCGCCAGGAGGGAAGGCTGAAAGGTAAGCCGGTCCTTGCTAGCATGCAAATGGCTGTACCCAGAGAATTGACAGAGAAAGCCCATTTGACAGTACTGCTTAACAGCCCAGTTCTCATCGCTTATGCCGAAGAACACCTGGTGGAGATATGCCAAAGCTTCTTACCAATGGTGCCTTCATCAGATGTGGAGATGAAGGAGCACACTAAGAACTATGCCGAATGCCTGAAGAATCGTTTGGCACAAGGATCCATCGATGACATTGCTACATGATTGGCACAAAATCCATCACCTATGGTGTTGACGTACCAAGCATATGACATAAATGGATATAGGTTCTACAGTGAGGAACATGATCAGAAGACCTCATATCAGAACAACTCTGTTCGAATAGAATGCATGACTGTAAATGAAGCTGATAAAAGGGTATACTATGGAACCATCAAAGAGATTTGGGAGCTTGACTATGTGAAAGTTAAGGTGGCATTATTCAGGTGCGCATGGACCCCTCTTGGTCAGGTAAGGATTGATGAGTACAGGAAGACCTGTGTTAACAGGACAACAATGGCATATCACGCGGACCCATTCATTTCTTGCCAGTGATACTACCCAGATTTTCTTTGTGGAAGACCCCTTGCATAAGAACTGCCATTTAGCGATGCACGGGAAGAGAAGGGTACTGGGTGTCGACGATGTTGCCGATGAGGACGAGTATGATGAATTTGATGAGTTGCCAGCCAAGGGATCACGCACCCATGTAACAGAGCAGCGTAAAATCATCAAAAACCCCAAGTTCATTTAGGGTCAACTTAATGATCCCAATTCCCCCATGTACATGGGAATTTAGTCGTAAGACTAGTCTTTATGCCTACCCTACAACTTAATTCGTTTAATTTAGAACTATCGCGAGTACTAAATTTGTGAGTTATGCCCGGTTTTCTTTCGATGTAAGAACCGTAAATATGTTGACCTTGATATGTTGACCTACAACTTGAATATGAACTATTTTTTGTTATTATTATTATTATTATTATTATTATTATTATTATATCATACAGGTAGCACACTCAATTGTTCTCACTACAGTATGTGTGAACAAAAATATGCAATCTAGTTTGCGAATAGCACATGGTTCGTTGATGAAAGTCGTGTGCCGACCAAACCCCGCCACCCCGCCCACGATCTGAGTTGTGCTTTCTGATTGGCCAGTACCACCCCACGGATCGTACATCTGCACCATTGGATGCCCCAGATCAAACGATGATCCTCATCCCTTTCGACATTACATGCAGTTCCGGTTGTAATTTTATATTTTATGCACAAAATGAATGATAATCTCAAAAAATGTCTTAAATATAGCTAACGATACCTGAAATGCGCCAGAAAATCAAACATGTGGTATAATGGTGATTGAGTACCGTGGAAATTTTTATGAGGCCAAACGATGAAGTCACCAGCCACGGGAGTTTGAATTGACAAGTATCCTTTTGGAAAACCATGAACCTTCATGTGAGATGCTCCGTTTTTTAAGGAGCGGCCATCAAACCTTCTGCCAAACTTTACCAATTTTTCCATGGGGTCGTGAGAGCACGCCACGGGCACACATCAATTTTGATTATGTCCGAACTCCATATGAATTTCCTGTAACTAAAATACGAACTAGGCCTACGCCACTAGCCGCACCTCGCAGCCTAAATGTTTGAAACTTCTCCCCGCTTCTCTAATAATGGATGAAAACTCAGAAAGCGACGCACAAATGATCTGTACACCTTCTTTGCTAGGCTGATAGTAAGGAGGTATCTGCTACCTCTTCAGCACTGGGTTGGCTTTCCCTTGAAGAGGAAAGGGTGATGCAGCAAAGTAGCGTCAGTATTTCCCTTAGTTTTTGTGAACCAATGTATCAATCCATTAGGAGGCCACACGCAAGTCCCTCGTACCTACACAAACAAATAAGAACCTCGCAACAAATGCGATAAAGGGGTTGTCGATCCCTTCACGGTCACTTACGAGAGTGAGATCTGATAGAGATGATAAGATAATATTTTTGGTATTTTTATGATAAAGATTAAAAGTAAAGATTGCAAAATAAAAGTTAATAGAAATAGCTTGTTAACGAAAGATGGATATAATGGAGAATAGACCCGGGGTCCATAGGTTTCACTAGTGGCTTCTCTCAAGATAGCATAAGTATTACGGTGGATGAACGAATTACTGTCGAGCAATCGATAGAAAAGCGAATAATTATGAGAATATCTAGGCATGATAATGTATATAGGCATCACGTCTGTGACAAGTAGACCGACTCTGTCACACCCTAGCTAGTTCATGCATTAGAGTGTTGCATCATGTCTATCCTTTCACCAGAAACTTGAAATGGGGATGTCAGAACCCCCAGCCCCCTCTGAAACCAACTAGGGTTTACTAAAAACTTTTTCAATGAACCTGAAATGCCCTTCTAAAATGTCCATCATTTTTGTCTTGGTTCAGAACCTCTGCCAAAAGTGATGCACAGTTTTCTAGGTCATCCTAAGGTCTTTGAGTTAATTCATAATTATTTGAATTTGGGCATTTTAAATTTATAAAATATTTCAAATGCTCAAATATCTCCAAACTAAAATGTTTCATGTTGGAAATAATCCAGCTATGGACCAGGAGCAGTTTGGTGATTTTAGGAGTTGCCTAGGTATTTTTAATAATTCAACAAAGTTGCAGAAAAATAGAAAAAGAAAAAAAAACAGAAAGGAAGGACTTACCTGGCGCCTGCAACCCGGCCCATCTGCCGGCCCAACCCAGCGCCGCGCCAGCGAGCTGCTTGCCGGCCAGGCAGGCAGGCAAGGTGCTCGACGGCGAGCACCGCATGGGTGCCAAGCACCTGCTCGCCGCCTCGCCGCTCCACTCAGCCGGCTAACGACGTGGATCGACCCCTCTCTCTCCCCCGAACCCCCCAGACGCCCCCTCTCCTCTCCAGCTCCTCCCCCTCGCGCTCCTCAGCCATGGCCGACGCCACCGCCGCCGCTCCATCGTCGTAGCCGCGCTCCCCGCCGCCCGTGCTCCATCTCGTGGTGTCCAGGAGCTCCGCCGCCGTCCACTTCGTCGAGCTAACCGAGCCCCGTGTGCTCGTGAGGCCCGAGTCCACCGCACCGACCTCGCCCGAGTTCGCCGTCGCCGGAGATCCCCTTCAACGCCGTCGCCGCATCAGCTCGTCCCCGACCCCGCCGGTGGCCTCTACGGGTGCTCTGTGAGCCTAGCTACCCCTCCTACCCTTCCTCTCTCGCCCCCGAGCCGTGTAGCCACCGCACAAAGATCACCCGCACGCACCGCCGTGGATCTCGTCGCCGACGTGCTCCCGGCCATCCTCCGGCCACCTCACGGTGTCCAACGTACTCACCACACTGTGTTGAGTCCAACCGTGCACTCCCCGCACCTCACCGCACATCCTAGCCCCGAGTTCGCCTTCACCCGAACTCCGGTGACCGCCTAGGTCGTCGCCGGCGCCAACTCCGGCCACCCCGACCCCAACTGACTCCACCAAGAGCCGCGGCTGGTCCTCAGCTCCACCCCGATGCCCTCCGCGACCCATTTGGTGGCCGGAATGGCCAAAACCACTTCCGCCGCCGCGTCGGGCTCGCCGGCGGTTAAACGCCGGTGCAGCCATTTTGACTTTGACCACGGGTGGGCCCTGGTTGACTCTGTTGAGTCAATGACAGGTGGGCCCCTTCTGCTAATTATCCAGATTAGTTTAAACTAAATTAAATTAGTTAATTATCCACTGACACCCTGGACCCACGCGTCAGGTTTGACCTGGACCGGGTCTGTTGACTTGCTGAGGTCAGCATGAGCTCATGCTGATGCAGTAAACCTTTTCTGAAATTAAAATAAATCTAAAATGATTTATAAATTCCAGAAATTGTTGCAAACTTCAAAAATTCATATAAATTCAACCGTAGCTCCAAATCAAACAAATTATATATGAAAAATGATCAGAAAAATCCAATCTATCCATATGTACTAGTTTCATGCATGTTTAAACAAACTAACTTGAGGTTTAGTGCAGAACAAGATAAAACACTTTAAAGGGCCATTTATGAGTTTGAAATTTGAATCTTTGGTTCAAATTGATTCAAACCCACCTGGTTTTAGTTGCATTAGCCCAACACACTCATATTGCCATGTTTCATGCATGCATCATATTGTCGCACATTGTTTGGTGATGGTTGTGTATCGGTGTTCTTTGCGGCAGGTTCTGCCACCGAGGAGTACCGTGATTACCCTAGCGAAGAACCGTATCCGTGCATCGATCCATCAGGCAAGCAACCAACCATTTGATCATATCGATACAATCCCATGTTCTCGCTCTTGCTCTCTTTTACTGCATTAAGACAACGCGTTTCAAACTGCTGTGTGCTACGGTAGTTGAACCCATTTCCTCTGCATGACCTGTCATTGCCACAGTAATTAGATGAAACCCACTAGCATGTGTAGGAATTGTTTGAGCCATATGTATGAGTTGTTCCTACCTTGCTATGCCTGCTATGCTTAGAGTCGTGTCAGGTCTGGTTCATCTGGGTGATGGGCTAGAGTGAAATGATCATGTCGGTAATGAGAGTGATGTGGTGAACACGATTTGGTAAAGGTATCGATGAGAGGCCATGTAGGAGTACATGGTGGGTTGTTTCATTGAAGCCGACCTTAAGAACTGAGATCTGCATGCGTGATTTAAGATTCAGCTACTACCATGCATTGGGCCCTGAAATATGACCCCGCTCGACTTCTTATTCACCCTAGTCCTCTGTCCAGGAGTTGCAAGTAGTTTCTGGTGTTTGTAGCTTACTGGAGGCCGTGGACAGCGCTGACCCGCGGGGTGGGCTGTGATGCGGTAGGTACGTGGCACGGTGTATCGAATACCCGTTAGGTATCTCGGGAACCCTGTACACATCGTTCGGGGCCGTATGGGAAACCTCGGCTGGACTCCCTGCGGATGGAACCTGGATAGGCGATAAACCTGGACTAGAGACTTAGGTGTTTAGGTAGGTCGTGGTCTACACCCACGTCGGCTTTCGCTTGAAGTCTGCCGAGCACATGTCGTGTGCAGACGCTAAGTGGTGGAAACATGTATGAAGAAGTACACCCCTACAGGGTTAACATGATCTATTCGAATAGCCGCGTCCGCGGTAAAGGACTACTTGGTTGCTTATACAGTTCATAGACAAGTGAATGGATACTACTAAAAATCTCAAGATAAGCGTGAGTGCCAAGGATGGCTCTTCCATGGGATGATGGAGGTGGATCCTCGGTGGTGTATTGAAGTGGTGAGTAGTGGACTCGTGTGCGCAAAACCATTTCAAGTTGGAGTCTCGTAGGATAGCTTAGCCAAGAGTCAAAGCTGGCTTGCTGCAATAACTCCACCAACCCTTCTTGATAATGTGCATGTATGTAGGATCTGACATAAGTCTTGTTGGGTACCTTTGTACTCATGTTGCTATAATTTACATTTTACAGAAGGCGCTGCAACCCCTTCTGATGGGTTCTTCGTAGACTTTGACATCGACGAGTAGACTAAGGCCCAGGTGGTAATCCTGAGCTTGTGAAGGTCCACGTAGTATAGCTAGGCTTTCCAAGCCTCTTTTATTTTACTAGTTGTCCGTACTCAGACAAGTTACTTCCGCTGCTGGTTTGTATGACTGTATGACTTGAATGTGGGTCGTGTGACCCGTACTTGTATGTATGTTATGTATGGCTCTCTGAGCCTTTAAATAAAGTACTTGTGTCGTAGAGTCATGTTGTGATGCCTTGTTGTATTTGCACATATCGAGCATATTGTGTGTATGATTGAAATGCTTGGTATGTGTGGGATTTGACTATCTAGTTGTTTATCTTTAGTAGCCTCTCTTACCGGGAAATGTCTCCTAGTGTTTCCATTGAGCCATGGTAGCTTGCTACTGCTCCGGAACACTTAGGCTGGCCGGCATGTGTCCTTCTTCGTTCCTGTGTCTGTCCCTTCGGGGAAATGTCACGCATTGAGTACCGGAGCCCTGTTAGCCCGCTACAGCCCGGTTTACCGGAGTCCTGCTAGCCCGGTGCTACAGCCCGGACCCACTTGCTGATGACCGACACGTTCCATGCTGGGTCATGGATGCCTGTCCCTGTAAGTCTGTGCCACTTTGGGTTTACGACTAGTCATGTCAGCCCGAGCTCCTTATCATATGGATGCTAGCGACATCATCATATACGTGAGCCAAAAGGCGCAAATGGTCCCGGGCAAAGGTAAGGCGACACCCGTGGGAATACCGTGCGTGAGGCCGCAAAGTGATATGAGGTGTTACAGGCTAGATCGATGTGACATTGAGTCGGGGTCCTGACAGCGTTGGTATCAGAGCCGGACTGCCTGTAGGTTCTCCAAGCCAAACTGGTCGATGTTGAGTCTAGAAATGCTTTATTTATATGTAGGGGAATTGATTGTGGGATGGTACGTAAGGCTCTTTTTACTTCTTTACCTCATGGCATTCTGATCTGAGTCAGTCCATTCTTCTACCGGGGATTAAGGATTAGGATCTTCTCTCTCTATCAGGTTCACGTGTTACGAATTAGTAGTACCTTATAGGTTTGATGACTACAAGCCTAGTTCAGTTCTACTACCTTGTTATGCTGATAAGTTGGACCCAGAACCTTGATATGATATTGTTGAGTGTCTATGCAATTTTTTGATAAATGTCTCAAACCCTTCTTGAGCATTTACAACCGTTATGCTGTCGAAATTTTGCTAGAAATTCTAATGCCTTTGCATTATGGTTGTGCTTTCAGATGGCCACTCGCGACCAAAATCAAGTGGTTCACCTGACCCGATGCATTGGTGTGACCGGTCATACGGCCATGTTAGTCCGAGTGATGATCGAGACGGGTTACCGTTGGTATCCCGAATACACGGTCGAAGAGCAGTTTCGAGATTTTAACCAAAGCCATTATCTTTGCACCGTCCGGATATTTCCCTCTTATCCTGGTTCTACCGAGGCTCTTCAGTGTTCCTATGGGCTCGGTGTTACTATTGAGATGGTTGTGCAAGATGCGGCTTATTCTATGATGACCGGCCAGGCAGGCAGGCAAGGTGCTCGACGGCGAGCACCGCATGGGTGCCACGCACCTACTCGCCGCCTCGCCACTCCACTCACCCGGATAACAATGTGGATCGACCCCTCTCTCTCCCCCGAACCCCCCAGACGCCCCCTCTCCTCTCCAGCTCCTCCCCCTCGCGCTCCCCAGCCATGGCCGACGCCACCGCCGCCGCTCCATCGTCGTAACCGCGCTCCCCGCCACCCGTGCTCCGTCTCGTGGTGTCCAGGAGCTCCGCCGCCATCCACTTCGTCGAGCTAACCGAGCCCCGCGTGCTCGTGAGGCCCGAGTCCACCGCACCAACCTCGCCCGAGTTCGCCGTCGCCGGAGATCCCCTTCAACGCCGTCGCCGCATCAGCTCGTCCCCGACCCCGCCAGTGGCCTCTACGGGTGCTCTGTGGGCCTACCTACCCCTCCTACCCTTCCTCTCTCGCCCCCGAGCCGTGTAGCCACCGCACGAAGATCACCCGCACGCACCGCCGCGGATCACGTCGCCGACGTGCTCCCGGCCATCCTCCGGCCACCTCACGGTGTCCAACGCACTCACCGCGCTGCGTTGAGTCCAACCGTGCACTCCCCGCACCTCACCGCACACCCTAGCCCCGAGTTCGCCTTCACCCGAACTCCGGTGACCGCCTAGGTCGTCGCCGACGCCAACTCCGGCCACCCCGACCCCAACTGACTCCACCAAGAGCCGCGGCTCGTCCTCAGCTCCACCCCGATGCCCTCCGAGACCCATTTGGTGGCCGGAATGGCCAAAACCACTTCCGCCGCCGCGTCGGGCTCGCCGGCGGTTAAACGCCGGTGCAGCCATTTTGACTTTGACCACAGGTGGGCCCTGGTTGACTCTGTTGAGTCAATGACAGGTGGGGCCCCTTCTGCTAATTATCCAGATTAGTTTAAACAAAATTAAATTAGTTAATTATCCACTGACACCCTGGACCCACGCGTCAGGTTTGACCTGGACCGGGTTTGTTGACTTGCTGAGGTCAGCATGAGCTCATGCTGATGCAGTAAACCTTTTCTGAAATTAAAATAAATCTAAAATGATTTATAAATTCCAGAAATTGTTGCAAACTTCAAAAATTCATATAAATTCAACCGTAGCTCCAAATCAAACAAATTATATATGAAAAATGATCAGAAAAATCCAATCTATCCATCTGTACTAGTTTCATGCATGTTTAAACAAACTAACTTGAGGTTTAGTGCAGAACAAGATAAAACACTTTAAAGGGCCATTTATGAGTTTGAAATTTGAATCTTTGGTTCAAATTGATTCAAACCCATCTGGTTTTAGTTGCATTAGCCCAACACACTCATATTGCCATGTTTCATGCATGCATCATATTGTCGCACATTGTTTGGTGATGGTTGTGTATCGGTGTTCTTTGCGGCCGGTTCTGCCTCCGAGGAGTACCGTGATTACCCTAGTGAAGAACCGTATCCGTGCATCGATCCATCAGGCAAGCAACCAACCATTTGATCATATCGATACAATCCCATGTTCTCGCTCTTGCTCTCTTTTACTGCATTAAGACAACGCGTTTCAAACTGCTGTGTGCTACGGTAGTTGAACCCATTTCCTCTGCATGACATGTCATTGCCACAGTAATTAGATGAAACCCACTAGCATGTGTAGGAATTGTTTGAGCCATATGTATGAGTTGTTCCTACCTTGCTATGCCTGCTATGCTTAGAGTCGTGTCAGGTCTGATTCATCTGGGTGATGGGCTAGAGTGAAATGATCATGTCGGTAAAGAGAGTGATGTGGTGAACACGATTTGGTAAAGGTATAGATGAGAGGCCATGTAGGAGTACATGGTGGGTTGTTTCATTGAAGCCGACCTTAAGAACTGAGATCTGTATGCGTGATTTAAGATTCAACTACTACCATGCATTGGGCCCTGAAATATGACCCCGCTCGACTTCTTATTCACCCTAGTCCTCTGTCCAGGAGTTGCAAGTAGTTTCTGGTGTTTGTAGCTTACTGGAGGCCGTGGACAGCGCTGACCCGCGGGGTGGGCTGTGATGCGGTAGGTACGTGGCACGGTGTATCGAATACCCGTTAGGTATCTCGGGAACCCTGTACACATCGTTCGGGGCCGTATGGGAAACCTCAGCCGGACTCCCTGCGGATGGAACCTGGATAGGCGATAAACCTGGACTAGAGACTTAGGTGTTTAGGTAGGTCGTGGTCTACACCCACGTCGGCTTTCGCTTGAAGTCTGCCGAGCACATGTCGTGTGCAGACGCTAAGTGGTGGAAACATGTATGAAGAAGTACACCCCTGCAGGGTTAACATGATCTATTCGAATAGCCGCGTCCGCGGTAAAGTACTACTTGGTTGCTTATACAGTTCATAGACAAGTGAATGGATACTACTAAAAATCTCAAGATAAGCGTGAGTGCCGAGGATGGCTCTTCCGTAGGATGACGGAGGTGGATCCTCGGTGGTGTATTGAAGTGGTGAGTAGTGGACTCGTGTGCGCAAAACCATTTCAAGTTGGAGTCTCGTAGGATAGCTTAGCCAAGAGTCAAAGCTGGCTTGCTACCATAACTCCACCAACCCTTCTTGATAATGTGCATGTATGTAGGATCTGACGTAAGTCTTGCTGGGTACCTTTGTACTCATGTTGCTATAATTTACATTTTACAGAAGGCGCTGCAACCCCTTCTGATGGGTTCTTCGTAGACGTTGACATCGACGAGTAGAATAAGGCCCAGGTGGTAATCCTGAGCTTGTGAAGGTCCACGTAGTATAGCTAGGCTTTCCAAGCCTCTTTTATTTTACTAGTTGTCCGTACTCAGACAAGTTACTTCCGCTACTGGTTTGTATGACTGTATGACTTGAATGTGGGTCGTGTGACCCGTACTTGTATGTATGTTATGTATGGCTCTCTGAGCCTTTAAATAAAGTACTTGTGTCGTAGAGTCATGTTGTGATGCCTTGTTGTATTTGCACATATCGAGCATATTGTGTGTATGATTGAAATGCTTGGTATGTGTGGGATCTGACTATCTAGTTGTTTATCTTTAGTAGCCTCTCTTACCGGGAAATGTCTCCTAGTGTTTCCATTGAGCCATGGTAGCTTGCTACTGCTCCGGAACACTTAGGCTGGCCGGCATGTGTCCTTCTTCGTTCCTGTGTCTGTCCCTTCGGGGAAATGTCACGCATTGAGTACCGGAGCCCTGTTAGCCTGCTACAGCCCGGTTTACCGGAGTCCTGCTAGCCTAGTGCTACAGCCCGGACCCACTTGCTGATGACCGACACGTTCGATGCTGGGTCATGGATGCCTGTCCCTGTAAGTCTGTGCCACTTTGGGTTTACGACTAGTCATGTCAGCCCGGGCTCCTTATCATATGGATGCTAGCGACATCATCATATACGTGAGCCAAAAGGCGCAAACGGTCCCGGGAAAAGGTAAGGCAACACCCGTGGGAATACCGTGCGTGAGGCCGCAAAGTGATATGAGGTGTTACAGGCTAGATCGATGTGACATTGAGTCGGGGTCCTGACAGACTCCTACCTAAATCTACTACTATTACTCTACACATCGACCGCTATCCGCCATGCATCTAGAGTGTTAAGTTCATAAGTACAGAGTAACGCTCGAGGTAAGATGACATGATGTAGAGGGATAAATTCAAGCAATATGATATAAACCCCATCTTTTTATCCTCGATGGCAACAATACAATACGTGTCGTTTCCCTTTCTGTCACTGGGATCGAGTAGCGCAAGATTGAACCCAGACCTAAGCACTTCTCCAATTGCAAGAAAGATCAATCTAGTAGGCCAAACTAAACTGATAATTCGAAGAGACTTGCAAAGATAACCAATCATACATAAAAGATTTCAGAGAAGAATCAAATATTCTTCATAGATAGACTTGATCATAAACCCACAATTCATCGGATCTCGACAAACACACCACAAAAAGAGTTACATCGAATAGATCTCCAAGAAGATCGAGGAGAACTTTGTATTGAGATCCAAAGAGAGAGAAGAAACCATCTAGCTAATAACTATGGACCCGAAGGTCTGAAGTAAACTACTCATATATGATCAGAGAGGCCATGGCATTGATGTAGAGGCCCTCCATGATCGATGCCCCATCCGGCGACCTCTGGAAAAGGCCCCAAGATGGGACCTCTTAGATACATAAGGTCGCGGCGGTGGAAATAGGGTTTCGTGGTGCTCATGTATGTTTTCAGGGTATATGAGTATATATAGGTGGAAGAAGTAGGTCGGTTGAGCCACGAGGGGCCCATGAGGGGGGAGGGTGCCCTCCAAGTCCTATGGATCATGTTTGTTCCAAAAATCATGTTCCCGAAGGTTTCATTCAGTTTGGATTCCGTTTTATATTCCTTTTCTGTGAAACACTGAAATAGGCAAAAAACAGCAATTTGCACTAGACCTTGGGTTAGTAGGTTAGTCCCAAAAATAATATAACAATATATAATAAAGCCCATTAACATCCAAAACAGATAACATAATAGCATGGAACAATAAAAAATTATAGATACGTTGGATATGTATCAAGCATCCACAAGCTTAATTCCTGCTCGTCCTCTAGTAGGTAAATGATAAAAACAGAATTTTTGATGTGGAATGCTACCTAACATAATTCTCAATGTAATTGTCGGTGGGAACGACACCTATGGGGTCACTGGGATCCCTTGTACGGTTGGAGAGCGCGAGGTTGTGCAAAGAGCGGGTTTGATAGGAAGCACACAGATCGTTTACCCAGGTTCGGGCCACGAAGATGCGTAATACCTAGTCCTGCTTTGGTGGATGTATTTGAGTGTGTTCTTGTGTTCTTGAGCTAGCTATGGGGTGCAACTTGCCCAAAAGAGTTGAATCCCTCTCTTGGTCTCCTCGGGCCTCCTTTTATTTTATAGGAAAAAGGGGTTGCCACAGTGGCACACAGGAGGTGGAAAGGTCTACAGTAGACAAGCCTATCCTCTAGGACCGTTGGACAAACGCATTTAATGCGCTGCCGACGTGCCCCCTTGCTTTATCGGGGATGCCTGGGAAGCACGTCCCAGTTGTCGCCGCTTCGCCTGGCCTCGACACGTGCCCGAGCTGATGAGGCATCGTGACACCACGTTGGCTGGCTGCTGGGCTGGTGCGATAGTGGAGCCTTCATGAAGGGTCGCATGCCTCCACGCAGGTGCCGGCTGAGTCGGTGTAGAGGCCGCCCGTCGCCACACAGGTGCCTGCCCAGCAGGTTAAGCTAGCAGCTGCTTGGGGACGGTGGTGGAGTTTTGGCTGGCGCGGGCCTGGTAGTGGCCCTGTTGATGCTCTTGGCAAGGGTCTTGCGGGGGGCCGGCAAGGGCCTTGCCATGGCGTTGTAGTCATCCTCGGCAAGGGTCTTGCCGGGGGTCTTGTGGATTTCCTCGGCTAGGATCCTGCCGAGGGTAACCATCTTCTGGTCCTCATCTGATCTCATATGCTAATGATCTTGATGAAGATTTGCATGCCACCATAGAGGCACCTCCCGAGCCTTGGTTCCAACGCAGTTGGTTAGGTTGGAGCCGGTGGGCTCAAGGGTGGCTCACTCCGCTGGCACCAGGCAAGTTGCCCCGACAAGGCTCTTGCCGGGGCTGCGGAGGCTGCCTCGGCAAGGATCTTGCTGAGGGAGTCCACCTCGCCCTCTTGCTCTTCTGTGCTTCTGGTCTTGGCGTTGCCTTGTTTGCCTCATGTTTTGGCTTCCCTCCTTTGCCTTGCTAAGTGTGGCCGTGGCACGCAGCTCTAACTGCTAGTGCACAAGTAAAGGGGTCAAAAGAAGAGCCCCTACTTTTGTACACCGATAGGAGCCCCCGGGCCTGGGCCACACATAAGCACGCCGCATTGTTGGGCTAGGCCCTAAACGGTGCGCGGGCAGGTGGGGCGGATTTTACCGCAGTAACTCCTCATCCACTGCGCTTCCCCACGACTTGCATTGAATGCGCGACATGGGGGGTCGTGCGTGACATGGGGGTCATGCATGGGGCGGTTTCCGCATGCATGCGTCACATCGTGGTAAAGAGGCAGCTCGCGCCTTCCCCGCAAAAAGTAAATAGCCACGGGCACGCTGCTCATTTACCTCCTGTGTCTTCTCCAATCTCAGAGCCGTCGTTCCTTCCTTCTTCCTCCTCAAGCCACTGCTCACTGCCACTGCACTTTCACTGCCCTTTCACTTCCATTGCTCGTAGCCGCCATGGCACCCAAGACTGGCAAGGGCAAGGGAGCGGCCAAGAACGCCGGAGGGGCGGAGCCGCCGGAGAATGAGTTGGCGGCGCGGCGGACGGAGCTCGCCTACTTTCTCTCAACGGTCTACACAGCCCACCTTCGAGACAACTTCAGGCCGCTGTGGGTGGTCAAGACAGGGGGAGAGACGACGGAGCATCCTGCCACACACGTCATCCCCGCCAACTGTTGCTAGGCCGCCCCGAACCGGTATCCGTTCTTTGTCGATTACTTCTCCTGCGGCCTCTGCCCCCTACTCTGATTTCTTCAATGACATCATGCATACCTTCGGCTTCCACCTCCTAGATTTCACCCAAGTGCCGTGGCGTGCATGGCTCTTTTCGCCCATCTCTGCGAGGGCTTCGCCGGAGTGCATCCCAACACGGCGCTCTTCCGCCACTACTTCTTCCCTCGGATCCAGCAGGAAGGCGCCATCTCCGGTTGTGTCACCTGGATCCCGAGGTCCAATGGGATATACCCGGAGGGCGCTCAGAAGGAGAGGTGGGAGGAGTGGCGGGGCCGGTGGTGCTGGATTGAAGAGGAGGATCCACAAGAGTTCTGCCGGGTTCGCCAGGAGCCGCCGGTTCACGGAAACAATTGGAGTAGCTTCCATGCCGACGACGTGAAGCTCACGGTCGCCACCACCAAGATTCTTCGCCTCACCGAGGCTGAGCTCACCCTTGAGATGATCGGGGCGGATTTCATCCGCCGCCGAATTGCTCCGCTTCATAACAAGGGGAGGCCGGCCTGGCTCTTCACGAACGCCGCGGACATCATGCAACTCCTCCCCGGCCTCGACCACAACTTCACTGTGTGGACGGACACTCACTTCTTCCAGCGGCTCTTCCAGTTCGATGTGGACCATGATGGCAAGGCAGAGAGGTCTGGCAAGGCTGCGAAGGCCGGCAAGGTTGCCAAGGGGCCCATGTTTGGGTTCCCGACGGGGGTAGTCCCGTTGAGCAATAACTCGCGCCGAAGCGACATCATCACCATGATGCTAGAGTTCAACATGCACGACCTCATCCTGAATTGAGCCGAGCCGCCGGAGGATCAAGTGCAAGAGTTTTTTGACACGTTGGAGGAGAAGTACATCCTCGAGGAGCCGCAGCTCGTCTAGGACACCACCCAGGAGGAGCTGGACTACATCGCCGCCAGGGCGGCGGAGGCGGAGCTCACCAGGGAGGCCAGCAGCATGGAGGACAAAGCCGCGGCAGCTGTAGAGGAGAAGGAGCTCACCCAATGGGCGGAGTCCGCTGGGGAGGCCAGCAGCGCCGGCACCGTGGCTCCTCTTATTGGAGACGACGACGACGAGCCGTCCGAGGACGAGGCTGAAGCTGTCGAGCCCCCAGCCACGGGGAAAGGGTGAGTCCTGCGACGGGCCAGCTCTCGCGAGCCGGTTTAGCCCGGCAGGGCCATGCCACCCCGACAAGTCTAGGAGACGTCCACACGCCAGACGAGAGCCACAGCGGCAAAGAAATTGGTGAAGGCCACGATGGCGAAGAAGAAAGCATCCGCCTCTTCTTCGTCTAAGCGTTCCCCAACTCCACCTGCTTCCCCTCCTCCACTTGCTTCCCCTCCTCCTGCAGGTGATGACACAGAGGTCTTCCTCGACCTTGGGTCTCTCAGCCCGAGGAGGAAGAGAAAGACAGCGGAAGAAGAAACAGAGGATGAGTAAGTGCTTCAACTCTTGTCATCTCCGTCCCTCCGGGCCGTATCTCTTTTCTTGACTTGTCTTCATCTTGGCAGGGATACGGAGACACTGGCCCAGAGGGTGAATAGGTCCAGGTCTTTGGCGGGCGGCCAGCCCCCGCGGGCACCTCTAAGGCACCATTGGTGGTGGTGAGCAGCCCAGACAGCAGCCCCCGGAACAGGCCCCAGCGTAAGCTCATCACCCGCCCCTCTTCAATGTGTGTCGTGGGTACGATTCATGGTACTGACCTTGTCGTGATTGTAGGAGGGGGACAGCAGTAGGAGGAGCCACTGAGGGCTACCCCTAACACGCCGCCTCCATCAACCACGCCACCCCGAGGGGCGTCCCCGGCAAGGACGCCAAGCATCGAGCCGATGCACACGGAGGAGGAGGAGGAGAACTTGGGCGCCGGCGGCTCCACCTTGGCGCCAAATGTTGGCGAGGAAGGGCCTACTTCTTCCCAGCCTGGCACGGGTACATCATTTGCCTCTCACCCCTGCCCTTTCTTCTTTTTTCTAAATCTTGGTCTTGGCTTCGCTTCATCCCCTTCTCGATATTCAGATCCTCCATCGACGGACCAGGAGGGCATAGACACCGTCATTGAGGACGTCGCCAAGGCTGTTGAGGCGGAGGCCGAGAAGATCGCCGCCGAGGAGGCTGCCAACGACACGACTGAGGACGCTGCCAAGGAGCCTGCCGGGGAGCCCGGCAAGGCTACTGCCGAGGAGGCCAGCAAGGGGCCTGCCGGGGAGGCTGGGAAGCCCGCTGCCAAGGAGGAGGTGGCTGATGACCAGCCTTCCTCCTCCGCTGCCTCTGGCTTCGGTAGGTATCTAAGGGTGAGCGACGACCTTTTCTTCCACCTCCCAGGGGCGTCAAGCTCCAGGGCACCCATCGAGGGGGGTGTTCGATGAGGAGGTGCTTGCCGCCGCCGGGCTCGAGGTCGTTGACGAGCCAAGCGCCGGTGGTGACGGTTCTCAGGAAGAGCGGCTTCTCCAGGCCATGGGCGGCAGCTTTCGGAAGCTCCAGGCGCTCCATCGCGCCCGCCTGGACAAGGCCAAGTCCAGAATGTCAACGGTGACAAGGCGGAGGCGGACGTCAAGGGACGCGTCGCCGAGGTGCAGACTTGGTACCGCCAAGCCTGTGAGGAGGTGAAGGCCTGATACGCCTCCAACGTATCTATATTTTTTGTTTGTTCCATGCTATATTATATCCTGTTTTGAACATTATTGGGCTTTATTATACACTTTTATATTATTTTTGGGACTAACCTATTAACCGGAGGCCCAGCCCAGAATTGCTGTTTTTGCCTATTTTAGAGTTTCACAGAAAAAGAATATCAAACGGAGTCCAAACGGAATGAAACCTTTGGGAACGTGATCCAGAGGACTTGGACCCTACGTCAAGACATCAACCAAGAAGGCATGAGGTAGGGGCGCGCCTACCCCCCCCCCCCAGGCGCGCCCTCCACCCTCGTGGGGACCATGTTGCTCCACCTGACGAAGCTATGTACCTAGGGTAGGGTCATGGACCTGCCCAAACTGCCCTACCTAAGGACATCTCTAGAAGAAATCACCTTTCAATCGACTTGGAAGTGTTCCACTCGACAGACTCGAAGACACTTGACCAAGAAGCAACCACTCGACCAAGACCCAACCACTCGACGACCAGGAGACCTAAAGGCCCTCCGCGTGCTAACGGTCGGTTATTAAGTAGTCTTTATGGTCATCATAGCACTTTATTAGGGGCGTTACTAGTAACACCCGACCTTAATGTATTTAAAACCCTGCATAACTGAGGGCCGGAGGGGTCCGACGAACTCTATATAAGCCACCCCCTCCTCAGTGTAAATGGTTCGCACCCCTGTAAACCATACACGCATAATCCAGTCGACCGCCTCCGGGTTCCGAGATGTAGGGCTATTACTTCCTCTGAGAAGGGCCTGAACTCGTAAACCTCATGTGCTTACAACTTCTCCATAGCTAAGATCTTGCCTCTCCATACTTACCCCCCTACATTACTGTTAGACTTAGAACCACGACAGTTGGCGCCCACCGTGGGGCAGGTGTTTTAGCGATTTGTTGGAGGAGTTGCGATCTTTTCCGATCCGAATCATCATGGTTTCCGGCGGAGTTTTGGTGGAGGGCCGCGAGATCCATCTCGGCGCGCTCACGTTCATCGCCGACGACTCCTCTTGTCTTCAGGAGGCTCCGCTCGATGTGGACGCGCTCCCTGTCCGCGGGGCGACGCACTTTCGCGCGTGCGCCCGCGGCATCCTTTTGCGGGAACCGCCGACCCACTATCGGTCGGCTCCTGTGCTGTCCTCCCTCCCTGTTTCCCGCCGGCGCAAGTGCTCCGGTCGGTCGAGACTTCAGCGGTGGGTGAGACATGAGGTGGCACGCCAGTCGGCCACCCCTCAAGTCACGGCGATCGAGCCCGATGAACCCCTCTACGGCCTGTTCGATCTGTCGACTGGCTCTACAAAGACCGCATCCGAGTGCGACAGCAGTGATCCGGCAGCGGAGGTTCTGATGGTCGATGGACCGCCCAGTTCCCCAGTTTTCCCCGCACCGATGGAGGCGCGGGTGGAGGCGACCCGTCGCGTCCCCATGAGGAATATCTCCCCGAGCCTCTCACGTCGCTGCAGAGAGAAGAACTTCGTCGCCGGAACATGGATGCACTGCACACTCCGATCATCGAAGAAACCCCCGAGGCTCGTGCCTTGGAGGACGCGCGCCTGGCAAACTTGGCCAAGCGCGCTCGACTGGAGAACCTCCAGCGAGCACTCGACGATCGTGCGCGACAACAGGTTCCCGAATCCAGTCGACGTCAGCTCTTTCCGCCCCCGCAGATATATCGAACTCTGATTCAGAATTTAGCAGCTGCATCCCGTATAGCAGAGTCGATTCAGCCTTCCCAGTCAGAGGCTGGCAGAGGCTTGCTGCAGATCAGAGCGTTACTCCGGGCAGCAAGGGACCAGAATTCCACTGTTTCTCAGTCGCGGAACAGGATTCACAGCAGATCCGTTGCTGCAGACACGGTCCAGTCGGCTCATAGCCCAATATCGCCCGCGAGGCATGAGGGACGTGGGGACCGGCATAATCAGTACAGGAACCGTGAGCAATATGATCACCGATTCGATCGTAATGATCGACGTCGAGTGCCCACCCCTCCCCCGAGGAGCGGGTCGTATGCACCTCGACAGCAGGATGACAGGCGCCCTCGTAGTGTTGGGCAAAGGATTCCAGTCGACTCCAGGGAGCCAGGCTCTGATGCAAGATCCATTCTCGTTCAAGGTTTGGTCGACAGGAACAGAGCTCACCGAGAAGGTCACGACAGAGATGCACCTACCAGCAGCAGAGCACATGGTTCGGGGCCAGAGTGCTTTAGCAGAGCCATCAGGGCCGCCGTGATTCCTCCCAACTTCAGGTTGGCGACTGGAGTCAGCAAGTTCACTGGTGAGTCCAAGCCCAATACTTGGCTTGAAGACTACCGAGTGGCCGTCCAGATTGGCGGCGGCAATGATGAAGTGGCCATGAAGCACCTGCCTCCCATGTTGGAGGGCTCGACCAGAGCGTCGCTAAACCAGTTACCACCCAACAGCATTTACACTTGGGAAGATCTCGCCCGAGTGTTTGTCACCAGATTTGAAGGAACATGCAAGCGACCGGCAGGGCTGACGGAACTGCGGTCTTGCGTGCAGAAGCCGAATGAAACATTAAGGGATTACATCCAGAGATGGATCACACGGTAGAGAATGTGCCTGACCACCAAGCAGTCCGCGCCTTCAAAGAAGGCGTCAAGTACAGAGAACTGAATCTGAAATTCGGTCGGACCGGAGATATGTCTCTGAATCGGATGATGGAGATTGCCACCAAGTACACTAATGGTGAAGATGAGGATCGACTCAGGAGTGGCAAGCTCAAGTCAGTCGCCCAAGAAACTGGAGGAAATTCCAATCGGAAACAGAAGCAGAAAGCCGAGCCAGCTGCACCCGGGGAAGCCTTGGCCGTAACCCAAGGAAAGTTTAAAGAGAAACCCAAAGGACCTTGGAACCCCAAGAAAGTTAAAGATTAGGACGGAAATGATGTGTTGGACTTGCCATGTCTCGTCCACACCAAGAAAGATGAAGAGGGTAATTTTATTTACCCGAAACATACCACTCGACAGTGTCGACTCTTGAGCCAGCAGTTCCAGGGCAAGCAGCCCAAAGATAAGGAAAAGGAGTCGGACAAAGTTGAGGACAAGGAGGATAGTGACGATGGATACCCCCAGGTCAATTCCACCCTGATGATTTTTGCTGATGTTGAAAGCAAAAGTCGACTGAAAGTTATCAACCGAGAGGTGAATATGGTTGCTCCGGCGACACCCAGTTATCTGAAGTGGTCTCAGACTGCCATAACATTCGACCGGTCCGATCACCCAACGCACATCGCCACCCCTGGGAGGCAAGCTTTGGTGGTCGACCCAGTTGTTGAAGGCACTCGACTGACCAAAGTCTTGATGGATGGTGGCAGTGGTTTGAACATATTATATGCTGAGATGTTGAAAGGGATGGGCATTCCGATGTCCACACTCAGTACTAGCAACATGAGTTTCCATGGAGTCATTCCTGGGAAGAAGGCTGAATCACTCAGCCAGATTGCTCTTGATGTGGTTTTTGGTGATTCCAAGAATTACCGCAAAGAAAAGTTGACGTTTGAAGTTGTAGACTTCTAGAGTGCCTATCACGCTATTTTGGGCAGGCCGGCTTATGCATGCTTCATGGCCCGACCATGTTACGTGTATCTCAAATTGAAGATGCCTAGCCCCGAAGGTGTGATCACTATTACAAGCAATCGGAAGAAAGCGGAAGAACGTTTTTAGAAAGGTTCAAAGATCGCTGATGCTCAGATGGCAGTGGTGGAGCTGCAGGAATACCAGAAGACTGCAGACCCGAGTGATTTGTTGCGAGCCAAGAAGCCCGCTACAGAATCAGCTTTTCAGTCGTCTGGCGAGACGAAGACAGCTCACATCCACCCGACCGATCCCAGCGCTGCTCCAACTCATATCTCAACAACACTCGAGTCCAAATAGGAAGAAGCGCTCATCCAGTTCCTCTGTGAGAACTGGGACATTTTCGCATGGAACCCTTCTAACATGCCGGGTGTTCCCAGGGAGCTGGCTGAGCACCGCCTAAGAGTCGACTCAAAAGTAAAACCTGTCAAGGAACATCTCCGACGGTCCGCCGTCCAGAAGAGAAAGGCCATTGGCGAGGAGGTGGCTTGGCTCTTAGCAGCGGAGTTCATCCGAGAAATCTACCACTCCGAGTGGCTCGCCAACGTTGTCATGGTCCCCAAGAAGGACAAGTCACTTTGCATGTGCATTGACTTTAAACATATCAATCGGGCCTGCCCGAAAGATCATTTTCCTCTCCCCCGCATCGATTAGATAGTCGACTCGACTGCGGGATGTGAGCGACTGTCTTTTTTAGACGCCTATTCCGGGTACCATCAGATCCGTCTATATGGACCTGACGAGATCAAAAAAGCTTTCATCACTCCATTCGGGTGCTTCTGTTATGTTACCATGCCGTTCGGCCTCAAGAATGCCGGAGCCACATTCATGAGGATGATTCAGAAGTGTTTGCTCACTCAAATCAGTCGGAATGTGGAAGCATACATGGATGACATTGTGGTCAAGTCACGGAAGGGTTCCGACCTGCTAGCTGACCTTGCTGAAACCTTTGCCAACCTCAGGAGGTATGATATCAAGCTTAATCCATCGAAGTGCACATTCGGAGTTCCTGGTGGAAAATTACTCGGTTTTCTCATTTCCGAACGGGGAATCGACGCCAATCCAGAAAAAGTCGGTACTATACTCTGAATGAAAAGTCCTGTGCGAGTGCACGACGTCCAGAAGCTTACTGGTTGCTTGGCCGCTTTAAGTCGATTCATATCTCGTCTCGGTGAAAAGGCATTGCCTCTTTACCGATTGATGAAGAAGTCCGGCAAGTTCGAGTGGACTCCCGAAGCTGATGCAGCGTTTGCAGAGCTATCAGTTTTTCGCCAAATGGATTGAAGCTAAGCCTATCAAGAATCTTGATGCTTGCACTGCTATCAGTTTCATCAGAGAGTTGATATTCAGATATGGAGTTCCGCACAGCATCATCACCGACAATGGGTCAAACTTCGATTCCAACAAATTCAGGGCCTTTTGCGCCTCTCAGGGCACACAAGTCGACTATGCTTCGGTCGCTCACCCTCAGTCGAATGGACAGGCGGAAAGAGCAAACGACCTAATTCTCAAAGGACTGAAACCTCAATTGATGCGCGACCTCAAGCACGCAGCAGGTGCATGGGTCGACGGGCTTCCATCAGATCTTTGGGGATTGAGGACGACCCCGAACTGATCGACCGGAAGAACCCCATTCTTTCTGGTCTACGAAGCCGAAGCAGTCTTGCCGAGTGACATGCTTCACAACGCCCCTCGAGTCGAGCTCTACTCTCAAGAAGAAGCAGAACAAGCCCGGCAGGATGCAGTCGACCTCCTGGAAGAAGAAAGAGAAATGGCCATGATCCAATCAACCATCTATCAGCAAGACTTGTGTCGATTCCATGCCAGAAATGTGAAGAGTCGAGCCTTCCAAGAAGGAGACTTAGTCCTCCGCGTGGATCAGCAAAAACCAAACAAACTCGCTCCTACTTGGGAAGGCCCCTTCATAGTCACCAGAGTCCTCCACAATGGAGCGTACCACCTCTACAATGTCGATCGCCAGATTGATGAGCCATGAGCCTGGAATGCGGAGCTACTCCGCCCCTTTTATACTTGAATTCTCGCTCTGATGAGATGTAATAAGAAAAAACTCCTATAGTTTATTTATCAAAGACAAGAGCGTTATAATTTTCCCAGTGATTGTTATTATTTTTGTTTGCGTAAGAAATCCCCCAGTGGTGGCTTAGCTGCGAATTCGCTTCGCCTAAGTTTGTAAAAATAAAATCCTACCGAGTGGAGAGCAATCCTCCCACTCGGGGGCTTAGCTGCAGTCCAGTACTCGCCTAAGTCTTCTCACTCGGGGACTTAGTTGCAGTCCGGCACTCGCCTAAGTTGGAAAAAATCCTGTCGAGTGGAGAGCAATCCTCCCACTTGGGGGCTTAGCTGTGGTCCAGTACTCGCCTAAGTCTTCTCACTCGGAGACTTAGCTGCAGTCCGGCACTCGCCTAAGTTTGAAAAAATCCTATCAAGTGGAGAGCAATCCTCCCACTCGGGGGCTTAGCTGCGGTCCAGTACTCGCCTAAGTCTTCTCACTCGGAGACTTAGCTGTAGTCTGGCACTTGCCTAAGTTTGAAAAAATCCTACCGAGTGGAGAGCAAACCTCTCACTCGGGGGCTTAGCTGCAGTCCAGTACTCGCCTAAGTTGGAAAAAATCCTACCGAGTGGAGAGCAAACCTCCCACTCGGGGGCTTAGCTGCGGTCCAGTACTCGCCTAAGTACGAAACACATCTCAGTCCTCAAGAACGACGAGGTGCAGGTCGACTGCCACCTTCTCCTGGGGAGCTTCGCCACAAATACAATGTGCGCTCCATCCCACTCTGCAGTAACGAGGTGCGGGTCGACTGCCACCTTCTCCCGGGGAGCTTCGCCACAAATACAATCTGCGCTCCGTCCCACCCTGCAGTAACGAGGTGTGGGTCAACTACCACCTTCTCTTGAGGAGCTTCACCACAAATACAATGCGCACTCCATCGCCGACCCGCAAGGGCAACAAGGCGCGGGTCGACTGCTTCCTTCTCCTTCGGAGCTGCGCTACAGATACAAAAGTTGTCTTGAATAAAGAACGGGTTGACTTAGCAGGGGATTCATGAAGATATTCAACGATAAACCAAATTCAGATAAATCCTAAAGGTTTTGGACCACGGATCGAAGTGCTCAGGCATTCAGCCCGAAAGAGTTTAACGGTTATAAAAACCACTCGGCATTCCGAGGCAAATTTAAGGTGAGGCATAAAAGTTTGTTCACTCCACGGGAGGAGGACTAGCAGGCTCGACGAACTCGTCTAAATCGACGCTGTCGATGATTCGAGTGGCTGCAGCGATGAAAGTCTCCATAAAAGATCGGAAGTCATGCTTCTGGGTGTTGGCGACCTTGATTGCTGCCAGCTTATCTTGTCGCACCTCCTTGCAATGGATGTGAACCAAAGACAGAGCCACATCAGCACCACACCGGGCAGAAGACTTCTTCCACTCCTGCACGAGGTCAGGGATTTCGTTAAGTCTAGTCATCAGGGACTCAAGATCATTTTGGAGCGTGGCCTCTGGCCAAAGTGCCAGGTCGATCCGCGACATGGCGACCTTCAGTCGAGCCAAGTAGTCCATGGCACCGTCGATGCGGGATTCTAATCGGAGCAGATTCATGGCAGTTTCATCTTTCATGGGTGAATTGATTGGATCCAAACCTGGTTCGATCCGCCCAATCTCCTCCTCGAAGTTCTGGCAAAACTCTGCATTCACGATCCAAGAATAAGTCAATTTTCATACGCTGAGTCGACACAAAAAAATCAGTTAGAACAAAATGTGCACCTTCAAGCATGATGAATAGCTTCTTGGCAAGGCTCCTCAAGTAGCTCTCCAGATCGTCCCTCCTGCGAGCGATGCCTTCCATCTTCTCGCCCAGGTTGAGGTTCTCCTTCTTCCAGCGCGAGCACTCCTTGTTGGCTTCGTTCAGAGCAGATTTCAGCTTGGTATTCTCTTCTTCCAACTGGCCGACCGAAGCCAGTTTCTGTTCAGCCAGGGCGGTTCTGTCTTCAGCTTCCTTCTGAGCAGCAGCCAAATCCCGATCCTTCTTCGCCAGAGCTTCTCTCAGTTTTTCTACAAAGAAATGATGCTTGATTCATAAAGAGCGGAAGGGTACTCAAGCCTAAGACAGACCAGTCGACAAACTCGTCTTACCAGTGGCGCCGTCCTTGACCTTTTGCAGCCCTGTCTTGGCCAGCTCCAAGTCAAGGTTCAGTTGAATCTGCTGTTTCTCCAAATCAACAAAGCGAGCTCCAAGATCACATGATTTCTGAAATCAAAGGGGAGAAGTTATTTTACAGCGAAAAACAACAAAGACATTAAGTACTAAGACTACGGTCGACTGCCCGCAGTCCACCATAGTCTCGGGGACTACACCCAGTGGGTGCACTTTGCGTGCCCCCACCGGTTCTGATCCCACTTGACCGACCCGCCGGAGTCGAGTGCAGGGAGTAAAAAAAAGAGAAAAGGGTAGAACTCAGACCACAGTCGACTGCCAGCAGTCGACCGCGGTCTCGGGGACTACACCTAGTGGGTGCACTTGGCGTGCCCCCACCGGTTCTGATCCCACTCGACCAGATCGAGTGGAAGAGACAAAATACCAGTTCGGTTTACACTCGACAAAAATGCAAAGACTACAGTCAACTGCCAGCAGTCCACCGTAGTCTCGGGGACTACACCCAATGGGTGCACTCAACGTGCCCCCACTAGTTCAAAAATTCAATCGACGCACCCAGTGGGTGTACAGATGCAAAGATTTTCGGAAAGAGTCTTCAGATAGCATATCCTAACAGAACAAGCGACGACCAACTAACCTGAACGTTGCTCTGGAGAGCTGAGCTGGCATCATAGGCGGCTTGGCTGGCGTCTCGCACCGTCTTCATCTTCTCCATCATAATGCCCGCCTGGCGTATGGCTTCCCTGGCAGCATTCACCTCGTCCTCTGGGACACGATGGGTCGCAAAAACTGAAGGTGGGTCACACGGGCCTGAGCAGTCGACGAGGAAGGCAAGGCACTCGACAATGTAATAGTGAAGGTAACAGAACCCCGATTGGCATCGCCGGCATCCTGAACGACTGGCTCCGCCCTCGGCGTCGATTGTGGCACCTCGCTCGCGGGAGCTTGCCTATTTTTCCTCGTCAAAGGCCTCTCAGGCTCTTCATCATCATCATCATCAGGGAGGTCAATAATGTTAGGGGTTGTTCAAAGTTCAATCGACAAAATCACATCACCCAATGGTACACATTGCAGTTGAATCGACCAAAATAAAGACAGTATGGCAGAAATCATACCCAGATTAGAAGTGACCGCATCCTCCATCACCTCATCATCGTCCCTGTAAGATGAGGTCCCAGAAGTAGCAGCGCTGACAGTTCCAAAGTTCGTCCGGTTAAAACAAGAAAAACAAACAGCATAGAGCGTCGAGTAAATATGAAGGGAGACACTCACGCGGAAGCAATGGGGATGTCAATCTTAATCTTCGGCAACGCCTTCCGAAGCTTCGGCTCTGCGACTTTGGGATGCTTTGACGCTTTTTCAGTCGGAGTTCGCGAAGAGGTCCGAGGACGCTTTGAAGACTGACCAGCTTGAGCAATCACCTTTTCACGGGCGCTCGGTCGTTCTTGGTCAAGTTTGGACCGCCTCTCCCTGCGAGGAGGCGACTCGACTTCTTCATCACTTGGATCGTCGCTTTCTTCGTCTCCCCTACCGTCAGACTCCTATTCGCCACTGTCGCCGCCGCTCGCTTCTCCTTCCGGGTCCTGCTCTTGCTCTTCGTTGGGCATTGAATACATTTCAATAATGGCCTGAAAGAAAGCAGGAAGAACAAAGTCAGTCGACTCAGTATGGGCAGCTGTGCGAGTGAATTCAGATTACAAACAAAAACTCAGAATTAGACCTTCTCTGGTACATGAGACTTGTCAAGTGGAGGAACTCTTCTGGCTCCGCTGGGGTTGTCCTTGTTTCTGGTCATGCCCGACAGCCACTTCTCCAGTGTGTCGTCATCGACCTCCTCCGGGTGAATCCGAGTGGAGTCTTCAAGACCCGAATACATCCACATCGGATGGTCTCGGGCTTGAAGAGGCTGGATGCACCGCTGAAGGAAGACCTCCAAGAGATCCATACCAGTGACCCCGTCACGGATAAGCTGGACCACTCGCTCTACCAGCACCCTCACCTGCGCCTTCTCCTCTAGGAGCACCTTCAAAGGGGAGGGTTTCCTCACTTGGTCCATGGTGAAGGGAGGGAGGCCGGTCGACTGCCCTGGCGTGGACTGGTCTTTGCAGTAAAACCAAGTCGACTGCCATCCGCGAACTGAGTCGGGAAGAATCATGGCCGAAAAGGAGCTTTTCCATCTCATCTAGACACCAAGACCCCCACACATCTGAATCACTTGAGTCCTCTCGTCACTCGGATTAGCTTTTTTCACCGTCTGGGAGCGACAAGTGAAAATGTGCTTGAAAAGGCCCCAGTGAGGCCGACAACCCAGGAAATTCTCACACAAAGAAACAAAAGCGGCGAGATAAATGATTGTGTTGGGAGTGAAGTGGTGGAGTTGTGCCCCAAAGAAGTTCAGAAATCCCCGAAACAAAGGGTGAGGAGGCAAGGAAAATCCACGGTCGACGTGGGTGGCAAGGAGAATGCGCTCACCCTCCCGAGGTTGCGGCTCAGATTCCTTCCCCGGGAACCGCGCCAATTCATAGGGGATCAGCCCTCCTTCCGCTAGGTCGTCGAGGTCTTCTTGGGTGATCATTGAGCGGATCCAGTCGCCCTGGATCCAGCCCTTCGGCAGGCCGGTTCACGAGGAGGATCCGCCCCGACTGGTCGCCTTCCCCTTCGACCTCGCTATCGCCTTCTTCGCCCGCTCTAGAGCCGCCGTCTTATCCTTCCCCAGCGTCGCCGGCGAAACGCGTGCGGAGCGGTGGCGCTGGGGCAAGAGCGAGCGCGGCGAGGGAGCGTGAAGAGGAGAAGAGATAATGGGGACACACTGTTCGAAGAGGCCCCGGTCCGACGCCTTATATGAGGCCGCTTCCGAGTGGCTGACTGGTAGGCCCGGGCGGCCCTGTCAAATACCGTAACGATCGCGTGCGTGATATGTGGCGAAAAAGGTGGCACGGGGATCGAGGCGGCTCCGCTCTATCCCATCCGATTACTGCGGCCTCCCCCGTCCCGCGTGCTTCCCAAAATTCGGATCCCGCAAAATCTGCGGGCAGCAGAACAACTTGTCAGACCGAAGATCTCCTCCGCACCGTCACTCGGAGCCTTTCAAGTAAAGGAACCACTCGACAAAAAGCTAAGAATGGATCAAGGCGACTGAAAAGGAAGTTGCTGTCATCACTCAGGATTCATTGATCCGAAACCAGATATGCACATGGCATGAAAAATGAGTCGGGAAAATTCTCAACTCCTTCCCCACTCAAACCTCGGTCCATTCGGGGGCTAATGACGAAGCTATGTACCTAGGGTAGGGTCATGGACCTGTCCAAACTGCCCTACCCAAGGACATCTCTAGAAGAAACCACCTTCCAATCGACTTGGAGGTGTTCCACTCGACAGACTCGAAGACACTCGACCAAGAAGCAACCACTCGACCAAGACCCAACCACTCGACGACCAGGAGACCTAAAGGCCCTCCGCATGCTAACGGTCGGTTATTAAGTAGTCTTTATGGTCATCATAGCACTTTATTAGGGGCGTTACCAGTAATGCCCGACCTTAATGTATTTAAAACCCTGCATAACTGAGGGCTGGAGAGGTCCGGCGAACTCTATATAAGCCACCCCCCTCCTCAGTGTAAAGGGTTCGCACCCCTGTAAACCATACACGCATAATCCAGTCGACCGCCTCCGGGCTCCGAGACGTAGGGCTATTACTTCCTTTGAGAAGGGCCTGAACTCGTAAACCTCGTGTGCTTACAACTTCTCCATAGCTAAGATCTTGCCTCTCCATACTTACCCCCTACATTACTGTCAGACTTAGAACCACGACACCACCGACGTACTCCTTCCTCCTATATATACCTATGTACCCCCAAACTACCAGATACAGAGCCAAAACCCTAATTCCACCGCCGTAACATTCTGTATCCATGAGATCCCATCTTGGGGCCTTTTTCGGAGCTCCGCCGGAGGGGGCATTGATCATGGAGGGCTTCTACATCAACACCATACCCTCTCCGATGAAGTGTGAGTAGTTTACTTCAGACCTTCGGGTCCATAGTTATTAGCTAGATGGCTTCTTCTCACTTTTTCGATCTCAATAAAAAGTTCTCCCCCTCTCTTGTGGAGATCTATTCGATGTAATCTTCTTTTGCGGTGTGTTTGTTGAGAACGATGAATTGTGGGTTTGTGATCAAGTTTATCTATGAACAATATTTGAATCTTCTCTGAATTCTTTTATGTATGATTGGTTATCTCTGTAAGTCTCTTCGAATTATCAGTTTGGTTTGGCCTACTAGATTGATCTTTCTTGCAATGGGAGAAGTGCTTAGCTTTGGGTTCAATCTTGTGGTGTCCTTTCCCAGTGACAGTAGGGGAGCAAGGCATGTATTGTATTGTTGCCATCGAGGATAACAAGATGGGGTTTACATCATATTGCATGAGTTTATCCCTCTACATCACGTCATCTTGCTTAAAGCTTTACTCTGTTCTCTTGAACTTAATAGTCTAGATGCATGCTGGATAGCGGTCGATGTGTGGAGTAATAATAGTAGCTGCAGGCAGGAGTCGGTCTACTTGTCTCGGACATGATGCCTATATGCATGATCATACCTAGATATTATCATAACTATGCTCAATTCTGTCAATTGCTCAACAGTAATTTGTTTACCCAATGTAATACTTATGCTCTCGAGAGAAGCCACTAGTGAAACCTATGCCCCCCGGGTCTATTTTCCATCATATTAATCTTCCATCAACAAGCTATTTCCTTTTCCGTTTATTTTGCTTTCTTTACTTTGCATCTTTATCATAAAAATGCCAAAAAAATTATCTTATCATATCTATCAGACCTCACTCTCATAAGTGACCGTGAAGGGATTGACAACTCCTTTATTGCGTTGGTTGCGAGCAGTTTATTTGTTTGTGTAGGTGCGAGGGACTTGTGCGTGGCCTCCTAGTGGATTGATACCTTGGTTCTCAAAAACTGAGGGAAATACTTACGCTACTTTGCTGCATCATCCTTTCCTCTTCAAGGGAAAAACCAACGCAGTGCTCAAGAGGTAGCAAGAAGGATTTCTGGCGCCGTTGCCGGGGAGTCTACGCAAAAGTCAACATACCAAGTACCCATCACAAACCCTTATCTCCTGCATTAGATTATTTGCCATTTGCCTCTCGTTTTCCTCTCCCCCAATTCACCCTTGCCGTTTTATTCGCCATCTCTTTTCCGGTCACCTTTCTTCCGCCATGTCGGAATCAAAAAGGGTTGGAGGTTCTCTCCCGAGTTTTAGTACTTTGGACAATCCTTCTATTCTAGCTAAACTCATAAATAAAGATGCTATGGAAACACCTACCGGAGTTATCGATGAGAATCTTAATAATTTTGATGAAGATGATTCCAGAATTTTTCGTTATTTACTTGATGAATCCTTAAAAGATGCTTGGGATAGACTATTAAGGATCAGGGCCAGCTATGTGCCCCAATACTAAATTGAAATTTACTTAAAGAGCTTTTATGTTGCTCTACCTTCTTATTTCAAGCATGTCTTAGATTCTATATTTGAAGAAGGTTTTCTTGAAGGGGATGCCATAGATACTTATGAAAAGATGAAAACCATATTTGGGCACCCCATGAATGAGAAGGTTGAATCTAAATCTCTTTTTCTCTCTTACCAAACCGAATCTATCAAAGAGATGAAGGCTAGCTTAGATACAAATTTCCATAAGGTGCTTAATCTTTTTCTACCATTAATAGCCATGTGCTTTATCAAAATAAAAAGATTAATTCCATAGATAGCAAGTTTGCTCTTTTCTTCCCTAAAACCAAAGATGGCAATACCTAGATCTATCCTTGCTTTTATGCCTAGCTAGGGGCGTTAAACGATAACGCTTGTTGGGAGGCAACCCAATTTTATTTTTATTCCTTGCTTTTTGCTCCTGTTTAGTAATAAATAATTTATCTAGCCTCTTTTTTTCTTGTGTTTTTTGTGTTTAATTAGTGTTTGTGCCAAGTAGAACCGTTGGGAAGACTTGGGGAAAGTCTTTTTAATCTTGCTGTAAAAAACAGAAACTTTAGCGCTCACGAGAAATGCTGCCATTTTTATTTGGAAAGTGATATTTAGTTAATTCTTTTTGCAGATGATCCATAGATAAATTCCCCACGTCCAGCAATTTATTTTAGAATTTTGGGATTCCATAACTTGCGTTAGATACATATTACTACAGACTGTTCTGTTTTTGATAGATTCTGTTTTTCGTGTGTTGTTTTCTTATTTTGATGAACCTATGTCTAGTAAAATAGTTTATAAACCATAGAGAAGTTGGAATATAGTAGGTTTAACACCAATATAAATAAATAATGAGTTCATTACAGTACTTTGAAGTGGTGTTTTGTTTTCTTTCGCTAACGGAGCTCACGAGATTTTCTACTTTAAGTTTTGTGTTGTGAAGTTTTCAAGTTTTGGGTGAAAGATTTGATGGATTATGGAACAAGGAGTGGCAAGAGCCTAAGAGTGGGGATGCCCATGGCACCCCAAGATAATCTAAGGACACCTAAAAGCCAAAGCTTGGGGATGCCCCGGAAGGCATCCCCTCTTTCGTCTACTTTCATCGGTAACTTTACTTGGAGCTATATTTTTATTCAACACATGATATGTGTTTTGCTTGGAGCATCTTGTATTATTTAACTCTCTATTTGTCATTTTTACACAATCATCCTTGTTGTACACACCTTTTGAGAGAGACACACATGATTCAGAAATTGTTAGAATAATCTATGTGCTTCACTTATATCTTTTGAGTTATATAGTTTTGCTCTAGTGCTTCACATATATATTTTAGGGTATAGTGGTGGATTTGTTTTATAAAAACTATTTTTCTCTCATGCTTCACTTAGATTATTTTGAGAGTCCTACAAAACAGCATGGTAATTTTCTTTAATTATGTTAGGCATTCAATATTAATAAAAAAATTCTTATGAGTGTGTTGAATACTATGAGAAGTTTCATACTTGATAATTGTTTTGAGATATGGAGATGGTGATATTAGAGTCGTGCTAGTTGAGTAGTTGTGAATTTGAGAAATGCTTTTGTTGAAGTTTGTGATTCTCGTAGCATGCATGTATGGTGAACCGTTATGTGATGAAGTCGGAGCATGATTTATTTATTGACTGGCTTCCTTATGAGTGGCGGTCGGGGACGAGCAATGGTCATTTCCTACCAATCTATCACCCTAGGAGCATGCACATAATACTTTGCTTCGATAACTAATAGATTTTTGCAATAAGTATGTGAGTTCTTTATGACTAATGTTGAGTCCTTGGATTATACGCACTCTCACCCTTCCACCATTGCTAGCCTCTCTAATACCGCACACCTTTCGCCGGTATCATACACCCACCATATACCTTCCTCAAAACAGCCACCATACCTACCTATCATGGCATTTCCATAGCCATTCCGAGATATATTGCCATGCAACTTTCCACTGTTCCGTTTATTATGACACGCTTCATCATTGTCATATTGCTTGCATGATCATGTAGACATCGTATTTGTGGCAAAGCCACCGTTCATAAGTTTTCATACATGTCACTCATGCATCATTGCACATCCCGGTACACCACCGGAGGCATTCACATAGAGTCATATTTTGTTCTAAGTATCGAGTTGTAATTCTTGAGTTGTAAGTAAATAAAGTGTGATGATCATCATTATTAGAGCATTGTCCCAAGTGAGGAAAGGATGATGGAGACTATGATTCCCCCACAAGTCAGGATGAGACTCCGGACTAAATAAAAAAAGAGAAAAAGAAGAGGCCATAAAAAAGAAAAGGCTCAAATAAAAAAATGAAAATGAGAGAAAAAGAGAGAAGGGACAATGCTACTATCCTTTTACCACACTTGTGCTTCAAAGTAGTACCATGATCTTCATGACAGAGAGTCTCCTATGATATCACTTTCATATACTAGTGGGAAGTTTTCATTATAGAACTTGGCTTGTATATTCCAATGATGGTCTTCCTCAAAATGCCCTAGGTCTTCGTGAGAAAGCGAGTTGGATGCACACCCACGTAGTTTCTTTTGTTGAGCTTTCATACACTTATAGCTCTAGTGCATCCGTTGCATGGCAATCCCTACTCACTCACATTGATATCTATTAATAGGCATCTCCATAGCCCTTTGATACGCCTAGTTGATGTGAGACTATCTTCTCCATTTTTGTCTTCTCCACAACCACCCTTCTATTCCACATATAGTGCTATGTCCATGGCTCACGCTCATGTATTGTGTGAAGATTGAAAAAGTTTGAGAACACCAAAAGTATGAAACAATTGCTTGGCTTGTCATTGGGGTTGTGCATGATTTAAATACTTTGTGTGGTGAAGATGGAGCATAGCCAGACTAGATGATTCTGTAGGGATAACTTTCTTTGGCCATGTTATTTTGAAGAGACATAATTGCTTAGTTAGTATGCTTGAAGTATTATTATTTCTATGTCTATATTGAACTTTTGTCCTGAATATTTCGGATCTGAATATTCATACCACAATTAATAGAATTACATTGAAATCATGCCAAGTAGCATTCCACATCAAAAATTCTGTTTTTATCATTTACCTACTCGAGGATGAGCAGGAATTAAGCTTGGGGATGCTTGATACGTCTCCAACGTATCTATAATTTTTGATTGTTCCATGCCATATTATATACTATTTTGAACATTATTGGGCTTTGTTATACACTTTTATATTATTTTTGGGACTAACCTATTAACCGGAGGCCTAGCCCGGAATTGCTGTTTTGCCTATTTCAGAGTTTCGCAGAAAAAGAATATCAAACAAAGTCCAAACGGAATGAAACCTTCGGGAACATGATTTTCAGAACGAACGTGATACAGCGGACTTGGACCCTACATCAAGACATCAACCAGGAAAGCACGAGGTAGGGGGGCGCGCCTACCCCCCAGGCAAGCCCTCGACCCTTGTGGGGCCCATGTTGCTCCACCAACGTAATCCTTCCTCCTATATATACCTACATAGCCCCAAACTACCAGATACATAGCCAAAACCCTAATTCCACCGCCGTAACTTTCTGTATCCACGAGATCCCATCTTGGGGCCTTTTTCGGAGCTCCGCCGGAGGGGGCATCGATCACGGAGGGCTTCTACATCAACACCATAGTTTCTTCGATGAAGTGTGAGTAGTTTACTTCAGACCTTCGGGTCCATAGTTATTAGCTAGATGGATTCTTCTCTCTTTTTGGATCTCAATACTAAGTCTGCCCCTCTCTTGTGGAGATCTATTCGATGTAATATTCTTTTGCGGTGTGTTTGTTGACACCGATGAATTGTGGGTTTATGATCAAGTTTATCTATGAACAATATGTGAATCTTCTCTGAATTCTTTTATGTATGATTGGTTATCTTTGCAAGTCTCTTCGAATTATTGGTTTGGTTTGGCCTACTAGATTGATCTTTCTTGCAATGGGAGAAGTGCTTAGATTTGGGTTCAATCTTGCGGTGTCCTTTCCCAGTTACAGTATGGGTAGCAAGGCATGTATTGTATTGTTGCCATCAAGGATAACAAGATGGCGTTTACATCATATTGCATGAGTTTATCCCTCTACATCATGTCATCTTGCTTAAAGCGTTACTCTGTTCTCTTGAACTTAATACTCTAGATGCATGCTGGATAGCGGTCGATGTGTGGAGTAATAGTAGTAGATGCAGGCAGGAGTCGGTCTACTCGGACGTGGTGCCTATATACATGATCATACCCAGATATTCTCATAACTATGCTCAATTCTATCAATTGCTCAACAATAATTTGTTTACCCACTGTAATACTTATGCTCTCAAGAGAAGCCACTAGTGAAACCTATGGCCCCCGGGGCTATTTTCCATCATATTAATCTTCCATCAACAAGCTATTTCCTTTTATGTTTATTTTGCTTTCTTTACTTTGCATCTTTATCATTAAAATACCAAAAATATTATATTATCATATCTATCAGATCTCACTATCGTAAGTGACCGTGAAGGGATTGACAACCACTTTATTGTGTTGGTTGCGAGGAGTTTATTAGTCTGTGTAGGTGCGAGGGACTCGTGCGTGGCCTCCTACTGGATTGATACCTTAGTACTCAAAAAGAGAGCGAAATACATACGCTACTTTGCTGCATCACCCTTTCCTCTTCAACGGAAAACCAACGCAGTGCTCAAGAGGTAGCAAGGCCGCCCAGGGCGAGCTGGCCAGGCGCGAAGTCGAGCTCACCATGGAGCGGGCCGACATCGAGAAGGCCCAGGAGATGGAGAAGAACCCGGCCGCCACAGCCGAGGTCGATCGAGCCCAGCATCATGCCACGCTGAACTCCCAAGAGGAGGATCTTGCCGCGCGTGAGGAGAAGCTGGCCGCAACACTCCGCGGCAAGGACGAGGAGGTGGAAAAGCTTGTCGTGCAGCGGAACCAGGAGCTGGAGCAGAGGCACAAGGAGGCGCTCGGTGCCCAAGCTTTGGTTCACGCCGACAAGGTGAAGGAGTTGGAGGTGGAGCGAGACGAGCTGAAGGATCAGGTCCTGAAGCTGTCCAAGGAGAAGGACACGCTCAACGGTGCCCTAGTTGAGGCGCATGGCTCAGTCCTCAACAAGGTCGGGCAGCTCTCCGAAGCTGGAGGGTCTCGAGGGGATGCTGTCGGAGGGAAAGGCCCGGGAGGAGGCCCTGGCCAAGGACCTGGAGACCGAGAAGCAGCTGCGGAAGAATGAAGCCGTAGACCATAAGAATTTTGTGGAAGGCGAGAACCGCTGGATCGGTCGCCTCGAAGGCGTCGCCGGCAGGATCACCACACAGCTAGCTACCATTGGGATGCCAAATGAGAGGTATACCCCAGAGTGCAACGCGAGTCCCAATGCCAAGATGATCATCTTCTATGAGGGCGTCATCAGGGCCCTCGAGCAGCTCCACTCCAACCGGGCGGCCTCCCTGGCCGATGAGTCCCAGAGGCTTTGCCGGGGTGCCATGACCAAGGTTCTCACCAAGGTGGCGCACTAGAACCCCAACCTCGACTTCGACGCCGCGCTGGAGAGCTTGCCATAGGATGCAGACCTCGTGAAACTCAAGGAGCGTATCAAGCCCATCATCAGCCTCATCGGCGGAATCAGAGGGTGGAGGGCTAGAGCCGGGATTAGGCACCCTGTTCTCATTGCCACTACAGGTTCATGGACAAGACAATTTATATCTTTAGTTAGAACCACAGCAACAATTGATGTAATATAACTCTGTAGTACTTTTGATACAATGCATGTTATTTTCCTGTCTGACCTTCCCTTGTATGTCTTCCCTATGTTAACCGGGTAGGCTCGTCGGTGCATAAACCCAGGGCGGCACCTTGGGGACGGATCCTCAATAGCCTGCCGGGTGTGCTTGCTGCCCGACGAACCACCTTATCGCTCTCAACGCGGCCCCTCGAACTGTCGAGCTTGACTCGAGTCAGAATCGAGAGCGTTGCCAATTGCGGAAGGCTACCCCGCCACTCTCGACACGGCCGCTTGAGCTATTGAGCAGACTCAAAACAAAACAAGGGCGTTTCCAATTGCGGAAGGGCCCCTTTGCGTCCAGGTTTTCATACACAGGGCAGGACCTTCGAGGATAATAACCATATATATAAAAAGAAACTGCTTAAAGTTTCGCATGACTTAGCTTTTATGTCGTTGAACGGGCATCCACTGCATCTGCAGATGGTGTCGCCAAGCTCGGTCGTCTTCTTCCTTGGGTCGACGGCCACGACGATGCCACTGCCCTAATCAGACCAGATTTTCACAACGGCGCCCTCTACCTGGCGCGCCAGATATGTCGGTGGGAATGACATCTATGGGGTCACTGGGATCCCTTGTACGGTTGGCGAGCGCGAGTTTGTGCAAAGAGCGGGTCTGACAGGAAGCACACAGATTGTTTACCCAGGTTCGGGCTGCGAAGATGTGTAATACCCTAGTCCTTCTTTGGTGGATGTATTTGCGTGTGTTCTTGTGTTCTTGAGCTAGCTACGGGGTGCAACTTGCCCACATGAGCCGAATCCCTCTCCTAGTCGCCTCGGGCCTCCTTTTATAGGAAAAAGGGGTTGCCACAGTGGCACATAGGAGGTGGAAAGGTCTACAGTCGACAAGCCTATCCTCTGGGACCGTTGGACAAACAAATTTAATGCGCTGCCGACGTGCCCCTTGCTTTATCGGGGACGCCAGGGAAGCATGTCCCAGCTGTCGCCGCTTCGCCTGGCCTCGGCACGCGTCCGAGCTAATGAGGCATCATGACGCCACATTGGCTTGCTGCTGGGCTGGTACGGTAGTGGAGCCTTCATGAAGGGTCGCATGCCGCCACGTAGGTGCCTGTGAGTCGGTGTAGAGGCTGCCCGTTACCATGCAGCTGCCTGCCCAGCTGGTTGAGCTAGCAGCTGCTTGGGGACGATGGTGGAGTCTTGGCTGGCGCGGGCCTGGTAGTGGCCCTGCTGATGCTCTTTGCAAGGGTCTTGCTGGGGGGCACGGCAAGGGCCTTGCCATGGCGTTGTAGTCATCCCCGACAAGGGTCTTGCCGGGGGTCTTGTGGATTTCCTCGGCTAGGATCCCGCCGAGGGTCACCGTCTTCTGGTCCTCATCTGATCTCATATGTTTATGATCATGACGAAGTTTTGCAAGCCACCACAGAGGCGCCTCCCGAGCCTTGGTTCCAACGCAGTTGGTTAGGTTGGAGCCGGTGGGCTCAAGGGTGGCTCACTCTGCTGGCATCGGGCAAGTTGCCACGGCAAGGCTCTTGTCGGGGCTGCGGAGGCTGCGTCGGCAAGGATCTTGCCGAGGGAGTCCACCTCGCCCTCTTGCTCTCCTGCGCTTCTGGTCTTGGCATTTCCTTGGTTGCCTCATGTTTTGGCTTCCCTCCGGCTTCCCTCCTCTACCCTGCTAAGTGTGGCTGTGGCGCGCGACTCTGACTGCCCGTGCACAAGTAAAGGGGTCAAAAGAAGAGCCCCTACTTTTGTACACCAATAGTAATTCTCTTTATTGTGGCATGAATATTAAGAACCGGAAGATTCAAGACAAAAGTCTAATATTGACATAAAAATAATAATACTTCAAGCATACTAACTAAGCAATTATTTCTACGCAAAATAACATGGCCAAAGAAAGTTATCCCTACAAAATCATATAGTCTGGCTATGCTCCATCTTCACCACACAAAGTATTTAAATCATGCACAACCCCCATGACAAGCCAAGCAGTTGTTTCATACTTTTGATGTTCTCAAACTTTCTCAATCTTCAGGCAATACATGAGCATGAGCCATGGACATAGCACTATATGTGGAATAGAATGGTGGTTGTCGAGAAGACAAAAAGGGAAGATAGTCTCACATCAACTAGGCATATCAATGGGCTATGGAGATGCCCATCAATAGATATCAATGTGAATGAGTAGGGATTGCCAAGCAACAGATGCACTAGAGCTATAAGTGTATGAAAGCTCAAAAAGAAACTAAGTGGGTGTGCATCCAACTTGCTCGCTCATGAAGACCTAGGGCATTTGAGGAAGCCCATCATTGTAATATACAAGCCAAGTTCTATAATGTAAAATTCCCACTAGTATATGAAGGTGATAACATAAGAGAGTCTCTATCATGAGGATCATGGTGCTACTTTGAAGCACAAGCGTGTAAAAAGGATAGTAATCTTGTCCCTTCTCTCTTTTTCTCTCATTTTTTAGTATTCGGGCCTTCCTCTCTCTTTTTATGGCCTTTTTTCCTTTTTTTTCATCCGGAGTCTCATCCCAACTTGTGGGGGAATCATATTCCCCATCATCCTTTCCTCACTTGGGACAATGCTCTAATAATGATGATCATCACACTTTATTTACTTACAACTCAATTCTTAGAACAAAATATGACTCTATGTGAATGCCTCCTGTGGTGTACCGGGATGTGCAATGACTCATTAGTGACATGTATGAAAGAATTATGAATGGTGGCTTTGCCACAAATACGATGTCAACTACATGATCATGCAAAGAAATATGGCAATGATGAAGCGTGTCATAGCAAACGGAACGGTGGAAAGTTGCATGGCAATATATCTCGGAATGGCTATGGAAATGCCATAATAGGTAGATATGGTGGCTGTTTTGAGGAAGGTATATGGTGGGTTTATGGTACCGGCGAAAGTTTCGCGGTACTAGAGAGGCTATCAATGGTGGAAGGGTGAGAGTGCGTATAATACATGGACTCAACATTAGTCATAAAGAACTCACATACTTATTGCAAAAATCTATTAGTTATCGAAACAAAGTACTACACGCATGCTCCTAGGGGGATAGATTGGTAGGAAAAGACCATCTCTCGTCCCTAACCGCCACTCATAAGTAAGACAATCAATAAATAAATCATGCTATGACTTCATCACATAACGGTTCACCATACGTGCATGCTACAGGAATCACAAACTTTAGAACAAGTATTTCTCAAGACAATCATCAAGTAACAAACTTCTCATAGTATTCAATGCACTTTTTATGATAGTTTTTATTATACCGATCTTGGATGCCTATCATATTAGGACTAAATTCATAACCAAAGCAAATTACCATGCTGTTCTAAAGGATGCTTAAAATAATATAAGTGAAGCATGAGAGATCAATAATTTCTATAAAATAAACCACCACCGTGCTCTAAAAGATATAAGCGAAGCACTAGAGAAAAATTATCTAGCTCAAAAGATATAAATGAAGCACATAGAGTATTATAATAAATTCCAATTCATGTGTGTCTCTCCCAAAAGGTGTGTACAGCAAGGATTATTATGGTAAACTAAAAATCAAAGACTCAAATCATACAAGACGCTCCAAGTAAAACACATATCATGCGGTGAATAAAAATATAGCTCCAAGTAAAGTTACCGATGGACGAAGACGAAAGAGGGGATGCCTTCCGGTGCGTCCTCAAGCTTAGGCTTTTGGTTGTCCTTTAGTTTTACCTTGGGGTCCCTTGGGCATCCCCAAGCTTAGGCTCATGCCATTCCTTGTTCCATAATCCATCAAATCTTTACCCAAAACTTGAAAACTTCACAACACAAAACTTAAAAGAAAATCTCGTGAGCTCCGTTAGTAAAAGAAAACAAACCACCACTTCAAGGTACTATAATGAACTCATTCTTTATTTATATTTGTGTTAAACCTACTGTATTCCAACTTTTCTATGGTTCATAAACTCTATTACTAACCATCGGTTCATCAAAACAACACACAAAAAACAGAATCTGTCAAAACAGAACAGTCTGTAGTAATCAGTAGGTTTAGAATACTTCTGGAACCCCACAAATTCTAACATAAATTTCTGTACGTGAGGAATTTATGTATTAATCATCTGCAAAAAGAATTAACTAAATATCACTCTCCAGTAAAAAATCGCAGCAAATATCGTGAGTGCTAAAGTTTCTGTTTTTTACAGCAAGATCGCAAAGACTTTCCCCCAAGCCTTCCCAAAGGTTCTACTTGGCACAAACACTAATTAAAAGCATAAAACACATTTAAACAGAGGCTAGATGAATTATTCATTCAAAAACAGAAAGGAAATAAATTGGGTTGTCTCCCAACAAGCGCTTTTCTTTAAAGCCTTTTAGCTAGGCATTGATAATTTTAATGATGCTCACATGAAAGACAAGAATTGAAGTGCAAAAGGAGCATCATAAATCATGTGACAAACACATCTAAGTCTAACATAATTCCTATGCATAGGAATTCTATAAGAAAACAAATTATCATAGCAAGCAAAAATAAGCATATGCAAAGAAGAAGAAAGAGACAATAGCAGTCTCAACATGACGAGAGGTAATTTAGTAAGATGAAGATTTCTACAACCATATTTTCCTCTCTCATAATAATTACATGTGGGATCATAATCAAATTCAACAATGTAGCTCTCACATAAAATTTTATCTACATGATCTACATGCATGCAAAGTTGACACTCTTCCAAAATAGTGGGATTAACATTAACTAAAGTCATGACCTCTCCAAGCCCACTTTTATCAAAAAAATCATAAGATTGAACATTCTCTAAATATGTGGAATCTAAAGTCAACACTCTTCCAAACCCACTTTCAATATTATTGCAAGCACTATTATCAATCTCATATTCATCATGGGGCTTAAATAAATTTTCAAGATAATAAGAAGAATCACCCCAATCATGATCATTGCAACAAGTAGTCGACATAGAAAAACTAGCATCCCCAAGTTTAGGGTTTTGCATACTATAAGCATAATTGAAATTAACAGAATTTATAGTATCATCATTGCAATCATGCTTTTTATTCAAATATCTATCGTGAATCACTTCATAAAGTACTTCATCGCAATTTTCAGATTCACGAATTTCAAGCAAAACTTCATAAAGATAATCTAGTGCACAAAACTCACTAGAAATTGGTTCATCATAATTGGATCTATTAAAAAGATTAGCAAGCGGATGAGGATCCATAGATCTTAGGTTCTCTATTTAGCAATAAATAAACAACTATTCCAACCAAACGAGCAAACGAGCCAAGTAAGACATCAAAGCAAACGAAAAGACGAACAGAAGAAGTGCGAATAAAATGGCAAGGGTGAAGTGGGGGAGAGGCAAATGAGAGGCAAATGACAAATAATGTAATGCGAGAGATAAGAGTTTGTGATGGGTACTTGGTATGTCTTGACTTGTGCATAGACTCCCCGGCAACGGCGCCAAAAATCCTTCTCGCTACCTATTGAGCACTGTGTTGGTTTTCCCTTGAAGAGGAAAGGGTGATGCAGCAAAGTAGCGTAAATATTTCCCTCAGTTCTTGATAACCAAGGTATCAATCCAGTAGGAGGCCACACGCAAGTCCCTCGTACCTACATAAACAAATAAGAACCTCCCAACCAACGCGATAAAGGGGTTGTCAATCCCTTCACGGTCACTTACAAGAGTGAGATCTGATAGAGATGATAAGATAATATTTTTGGTATTTTTATGATATAGATTAAAACTAAAGATTGCAAAATAGAAGGTAATATAAATAGCTTGTTAACGGTGGATGAATATAATGGAGAATAGACCCGGGGCCATAGGTTTCACTAGTGGCTTCTCTCAAGATAGCATAAGTATTACGGTGGGTGAACGAATTACTGTCGAGCAATTGATAGAAAAGCAAATAATTATGAGAATATCTAGGCATTATCATGTATATAGGCATCACATCCGTGACAAGTAGACCGACTCCTGCCTGCATCTACTACCATTACTCCACACATCGATCGCTATCCAGCATGCATCTAGAGTATTAAGTTCATAAGAACAGAGTAACATATTAGGTAAGATGACATGATGTAGAGGGATAAACTCAAGCAATATGATATAAACCCCATCTTTTTATCCTCGATGGCAACAATACAATACGTGTCGTTTCCCTTTATGTCATTGGGATTGAGCACCGCAAGATTGAACCCAAAGCTAAGCACTTCTCCCATTGCAAGAAAGATCAATCTAGTAGGCCAAACCAAACTGATAATTCGAAGAGACTTGCAAAGATAACCAATCATACATAAAAGATTTCAGAGAAGAATCAAATATTGTTCATAGATAGACTTGATCATAAACCCACAATTCATCGGATCTCAACAAACACACCGCAAAAAGAGTTACATCGAATATATCTCCAAGAAGATCGAGGAGAACTTTGTATTGAGATCCGAAGAGAGAGAAGAAGCCATCTAGCTAATAACTATGGACCCGAAGGTCTGAAGTAAACTACTCACACATCATCAGAGAGGCCATGGAGTTGATGTAGAGGCTCTCCGTGATCGATGCCCCCTTCGGTGGAGCTCCGGAAAAGGCCCCAAGATGGGATCTCTTGGGTAAAGAAGGTTGCGGCAGTGGAAATAGGGTTTCGTGGTGCTCCTGGATGTTTTCAGGGTATATGTGTATATATAGGAGGAAGAAGTAGGTCGGTTGAGCCACGAGGGGCCCATGAGGGGGGAGGGCGCGCCTAGGGGGTAAACGCGCCCCCTGCCTCGTGGACTCCTCGTTTGTTTCTTGACGTCCACTCCAAGTCCTCTGGATCACGTTTGTTCCAAAAATCACGTTCCCAAAGGTTTCATTCCGTTTGGATTCCTTTTCTACGAAACACTGAAATAGGCAAAAAACATCAATTTGCATTGGGCCTTGGGTTAGTAGGTTAGTCCCAAAAATAATATAAAAGTGTAAAATGAAGCCCATTAACATCCAAAACAGATAATATAATAGCATGGAATAATCAAAAATTATAGATACATTGGAGACGTATCAGTATCATAGCTAGTATCATGCATGCCAACTAGGCAATTTTGATGAGCTGTCATAGAATTAAATGAAGAAAGAGAGGGTTAAGTATCATATCATGAAACCGTATCATAAGAAATGCTATGCTATTATGTGTCATGCATGACAATATAAGTAAAGTACTACATGTGATACTAGCTACTATATGAAACTATGCATTAGAGCAAGTTCAATAGAGTGACATAAGACTATCCACAATGGGTAGTAACATAGAATGTTACTAGTCTATGTTACTACCTCTATAGTGGGGAGTAACATATGTGTAGTAACATGCAACACTTCATTTATTAGGATATAGACTCATCTTGCCTTGAGATGTGTGATGTTACTCATACTACTAGTAAATAGCTATGTTACCACTTTCCTCTCTTTCTTCATTTATTGCTTGCCACATCATCTATTTTATCTAGATACGTGTGATGTTACTACCTATGTTACTCCCACTGTGGGTAGTCTAAGCAGGCTATAAGGAATAGAATAATATATATATGTGCTTATTAGTTGGAGGAAAGAGAAGAGGAGAGAGGATACAAGCGGGCTCTTGGTTAATAGAGCCAGTGGCAACATGAGACCCAAGACATTTTGTGAAGATGTAAGGTGGTCCAACTATTGATAAACTAGTATGTATTTAAAACTTATTATTGTACAAGCCTGCTAAGAGGTCGGCTATATATGACGTGGCAACTTCTTATAGCCGACCCTTAGCTGTATTATTAACCATGCTCTTAGTGAGGTGGCTTGTATATCATAGACTAGCTAGTATCAGACTAGCCGTAGTGGGAGTAACTTCAGCAGTAACATCGACTCCAACTCAGCAAACTTGCTTATGTGGCAATAAGTTAATGAGGAGAGATATAGTTTAAGTAACTTAGCTAGTTACTGTAATATCACATGTCCCAATGCAATATGAATCTATAACCTAATAACTGAAGCTTGGCATGACACTACACTTATGTTACTACCCACTATGAAGGTAGTAACATTGTCTAGGGATATGTGTATGTTGCTAGTGTATGTTACTCTCCATTGTGGCTAGTCTCATACTCCCTCCTTTCCGGTTTAGGCTGGTTGTAATGGTAGTATCATAAGCGGTATCATGCATGCCAACCAGACTTTCTGGATGATGTGGCACGCAATTAAATGAGGAAAGAGAGGATGTGGTATCATATCATGATACCGTGTCATATTAAATGTTGTACTACTTTGTGTGATGCATGAAAATTAATAAGGCAACCTAAGATGCTAACTTATGAAACTATGCATTACGGAAGTAGTATCATACAGTAGTATATATCATATGCATGATACTAGTATATGATACTTCCCATTACAACCAGCCTTATAGGGCTCAATTCAAAAATCTCAGCAACCAAGGTAGATGGTGAGTGGTGGAATACTTTTTGTAGTTTGCAAAAACACCCAATTAATGCTTTTGTTTGCCTCAAAAAATTATGTTTTCCAATGTATTAATTGCAATACATGCATGCATAAAGTACATGCATTGGTCAACTTTCTCTTAATACTTGCATGCAATGATTTAATAAACCTTGGAATCTGAACATGTGATGGGGAACAACCAGATTGAGCCTTATAAAATGGAAAAACTAAAATTTTGAGATAAGCCTGTAAACCGGAAAGGAGTATATATGCATGGTACTAGTATATGATCGGAAATACCTCCGTAATGCGCACATGCATAGTGTCATAAATTAGTATCTTAGGTTGTCTTATTAATTTTCATGCATGACGCAAAGTAGTACAACATTTAATATGATACGGTATCATGATATGATACGGTATCATGATATGATACGGTATCATGATATGATAACACACCCTCTCTTTCCTCATTTATCTGTGTGCCACATCATCCAAAAAGTCTAGTTGGCACGCATCATACCGCTTCATACTCCCATATTACGACCAGCCTTATTAGGGTGGCCATACTGGGGGTATCATATCCGGTATCATGCACTTGTGAATAGAAAATATGATGATGTGGCAAAGAAGCAGTAACATAGGTAGATACCGTAACATATATATGTATATATATAATAAATGATATACTAGTTTATGTCATGCATGGCCATAAATACGGTCATCTATGATATATACTACTCTATGATACTATATATGCACTATGAAGGTACATACGTAGTATCATACACTAGTATCATATGCATGATACTATATATATAGTATATGATTCTGCCCACTATATAAGGCTGGCCATAGTGGTGGTATCATAGCCGATGATGCCATGCACTCGAAAATAGCAAGTATGCTGATGTGGCAAAGAATTAAATATATATAAAGAGGGTTAGAGTAACATATAAGTAGATACCGTATCATGTTAACTGCGATGCTAATTTTTGTCATGCATGGCAATAAATATGAGCTATATATGATACTATACGCTATGTATTATACTATGCTCTATAATTAATTAAAGGTAGTATCATACACTAGTATCATATATAATGTATATTCATGATACTAGTATGTGACACTCTCCACTATACTCGTGATTTCTTACCGTGGAAAAAAATGGAGGCGAAACGATGAACTTATGTTTTCATTCGAACAAAAATATGATGCTAGGTAATGTAAATGTTTTCAAAGAGCACACGGTTCACTCACGAAAGTTGTTTGTCCACTAAACCATGGCCGATGCACCCCCTCTGCTCTGCCATGCGCGCGATCTAAGTCGTGCGTTCTGATTGGTCAGAACCCAAACCCCACGGATCGTACGTCTGCACCGTTAGATTCTCCTTGATCAAACGACAATCCTCATCCCTTTCGACAACACATGTAAATGTTTCAACATAGCCCCTCCCAAAAAATGTTTTCAAATAGCACACGGTTCACACACGAAAGTCGTGTGCCTACCAAACCGTGGCCGATGCATCCCCCTTTGTTGCACGCGCGATCTGAGTCATGTATTCTGATTGGCCAGAACCCAAACCCCACAGATCGTACGTTAGCACCTTTGGATGCTCCCATATCGAACAACAATCCCTATCCCTTTCAACAGGAAATGCAGTCCGGCTAGGAATTGATTTATATGCCAACATGCATGGTAAATGCCAAAAAATGTCTTACATATAGCACACGAGACCTGAAATGTGCCAGCAAACCAAACCCGTGCTATAATTGTGATTGGTTTACGTGGGAACAATTTAGAGGCGAAACAATGAACTCACGTCTTCATTTCAAATAAAATTATTCTGTTTGTGCACACGAGCTCTTAGAGGCAACCGTTTGCATAGGCCTTTCCGTGCGTGCGGCGACCGAGGATATTTTTCACCCTTTTCACCTAGGCCACCAACACCTGGAGTCCCCAACACCCCCCCCCCCACCATCCGCCCGATCTCCTTCGCCAGTTCCCTCCTCCTCCAAATCCACAACAGAACCCTCTCCGGCGCCGCCGTTCTCACTCCGGCCGTGTGCTCGCTCTTCGGCGTCAAGCCTACCTCCACTACCGTTCCCAACACGCAGTGGCCGGCGCCTCACTGTCTTTGTTAGCTCACCAGCCACCGTCGAGCATATCGATGCAGTAACTCTCGCATCTCCTGTGGCCCGTCTGGGTTTGCATTAAGAAGCCTGATAGTTACTGCTCTCCATCGCGGTGAGGTAGATTTCCTCGCAATCCCTCTTCCAATTCCGTTCTGTATGTTCCCAAATTGTCTATAAAATAACAGAGAGCGTATTTATGTTCATTATCTACCTTCCTTACTACATACAAGCTGTATTTGTTCCAATAAGTTGTTGCCTATTTACAGATCGCGGGCCCTCGAATCACACAAACTTAACACATTAGCCATACATTTTCTAAATTATTGCATGGCATGATTAGAAAGCTTGATACCAAGTTGTTAGTTTTATGCTTATCCTCCTTTCCCGAGTTTCACATGTGTTCTCTGTAGATGCCGAGTAGCAGCGACAACACTCATGCTTCAGGCCATGTATCTTCGTCTGATTCAGACAACCCTAGGTCTTCAGCAGATTATGAGGGATCAAGTAGTCTTGAACGGGATAGAGCTGCAGCAATTACCCTTCTGGTCAGGACACAGAGGAATGCTCCAAGGAAGCCCACACACTAGCCTAAAGGTGTATATGAAGTAACCGAGATTGATTTAAAGTCTTGGGCTCCAACTAAACCTGATAAAGCATGCATGAGGTTCAGGAGTGTGTGTGGATTTGTTGGGAGGGCAAGGCTCAACATTAATTTGCCAGGGTTTCGGAAGCCTGACACAGAAACACGGCGAAGGATAGTCCAGGAGATCATGGATCACTTCAACGTTCCAGAGCAGTGGAGAATGCAGGTGGAACACGCTGCACTGAAGAAGGCTAGGGATGCTTGGAGAAACTGGAAGCACGTGTTATACAAGAAGTACTTGAGTGAAGGCAAGGACCAAATCCCCGCATACCCCAAATTACAAAGGCAGACTGGGCAGAATTCAAAAGGGTCAGGGCAACTAAAGAGTTTGCTGAGAAGAGTTTCAAGAAATTGGAACTTTAGAAGAAGAACATACCCCCCCACCGTATGGGTGGAACAGGATACTACGGAATGAAACTGATATGGGAATAGGAGGACAAAGAAGCAGTAGCGGTGGGTGGGAATCCGGCCTTTAGTGAAATCAGGAGCGAATGCACCAGAGACTACTTGTGGGCACGTGCAAAGAGGCGTGATGACGGAACTTATTACACGCACATGACGCCAAACTGTATGAGGTGATGTTATAGGCTTGCAAGATCCCTGGAAGGTTCTACAGGAACTCAGGGCCATGTGACATTCTATCCATTGCTCTGGAAACAAAAGAGCCCCCTGGCCGTGCAAGGGGTATAGGTGTTAATGTCCCGCACAAGAGGGCTTTCACACTCAGCAAAGAAGAGAGGCTCACCATGAAAAAAGCGAGGAGTGAAATGAAGCAGAATGCATTGTATGAAAGGTTGAGGAAGGAGATTTATCCGGGTGTTCGAAAGGATGTTGAGGAGTCAATGATGATGCAGAAGACTCTAGCACTAACAGACAGCCAGCAGATGGGAGGGGAGGTGGGCATGGACGATGTTTCTTATTGTGCGACAATACTCCACAAGAGTAGCTGTGCATCAGCTGACCCCAGCGACAATGAGACTACAACTACTCGTGATGATGCTATATCTGATCTATCTGGAATGAAAGACACACAGAAGGGCATGCTTACACATTATGAAGGTACATTAAAATGTGCAATAGCCTGGGTTTACCCACCCTTCTTGTAAGATGGCCCATCCTTGGACAATGTGCCATTGAAGCCGGGCTGTGTGAAGTGCTACGTGACTAAAGTAAAGCCTGGATTCAATGAATTTTCCCTGAAGAATGTCCTAGGAGACTTCGATGAGCAAAGGACCTTTGGAGAAACACTGTTACATCACATCCAGTGGCCACGAAAGGAAATAGAGTTCATCGATGAGAACCCTGAAGCCCTGCCAAGAGCAACCACTATAGGCCCTCAATCGGTGATGCTCTCTTTACCACAGCAGCTCTCGCGGAATGATGCATCAGCCTGTGATCAGCCGACCCAACTTTGTGGCGTACAAGCCATGTCATCCTCCGCCCCAAAGCAGCCAGTGGCAAGGCCTACAACTGATGAAGACGCACCACCGGTTCAGATGCCGGCCGCAGAAGCGGCGGGGGGAGACCCCAGCTGCAGCATATGCTTAGTAGACCAACTTGGTGGAATAGTCTGCTAAGCAGTCCGATGCTTCGAAACCGCCTACTAAGTAGTCTGCAGGTCCAGTACCGACTGCTCATCAGTCCGTCCGCAGTCGTGTGATCAGCATACCAATGCGTCAGCGCTTCCTGCTTAGCAAACCAATGCGTTGGCACGTCCTCCTCAGCACACTAACAAGTTGGCAACACCTGCGCAGAAACCCGACATAGCTTCAACGCATGGTCAGAAGTCCGATGCCTCTGCCCCTACAGCCCAACAGTCCGTCACAGTAGCACCGCCAGCTCATCGATCCAGCATAGATAAATTGTCTGCTAAGCAGTCCGTCCAAGCTTCACCGTCTACTCGGCAGTCTACCTTGCAGGCAACCAGATGTTTTGCCAGAAATGCATCAAGTACCAAGAAGGAAGTGGCCAAAAAGGCTACACCCACGACCACGAGGAAGCGCAGCGGGAGATTGAAGAGGAAAGAGAACAATTGCCTCTTACTTAAAGCACTCATCGCCCAGAACCAAATTAACAGCAGCTTGCTCGAATCAGGGAGTAATATTATTTCTGACGCCATGGATGATGAAGAAGTATGTTTGTTGCTTGCTAAAAATAAAGCAGATGTACTTGAAGAACACAATTACGTCCATGGCCAGCCATTTCTTGTTGGCGAATACTTTGATGAGTGCAGCTCCAGTTGCCGCGAGTTACATGAATATTGCATGGATCAAATGTCAGCAGGTCTTCATGGTTTGCTAGTCTACTAAAATAGAGATCATTTCCAACACGATGATGGTTCCATCAATGTGAGTTTCGAGGACTTACATCTCTACTTTAACTTCAACGTGCTCGATGCCACTCTTGTTAGATGCCTGATTTTGTAAGTACTTAACAAACTCTGATAAACTTCTCAATGCGTAAAGGGAGGCTGTAAATGATAAATAGCAAACTAGATTTTATTCCTCTTAGGGGATTGAATGCGGAGAGAAGATGTAACACCCTTTATGTGACTATAGCTCCCACGTGTCGAGGCACGACTTAGAGACATAGTCGCATTGAAGGCATATGTCTCAAGTTAGGTAATCTTCACAACATCCCATGTAATATGAATAATAAAGGGGAGATAACATAGTTGGCTTACACTCGCCACGTCAAGCAAGAACATAAATAACATTACATCATCCAACACACTCATGGCCCGACTACGGCGCCAAAATAAAGAGAACCCAACATGCGACAACGGTCCCAATCACCCCCAACTGGGCACCACTACTGATCATCGGGAAAGGAAACGTAGTATCGTTGAGAGTCTTCGTCGAACTCCCACTTGAGCTCGTACTCGTCACCTGGAGCGGAATCACCTGGACCTGCATCTGGAGTTATAGTATCTGTGAGCCACAGGGACTCAGCAATCTCGCACCCTCGCGATCAAGACTATTTAAGCTTATAGGAAGGGGTAAGGCAAATATATGTGGAGCTGCAGCAAGCGACTAGCATATATGGTGGCTAACTTATACGCAAAAGAGAGCGAGAAGAGGAGGCAAAGCATGAGCGAGAGTCTAAAGGAACAACCTGCGCAAGCATAACTCCAACACCATGTCCACTTCTCGGACTTTGCCGAGAAGAGGCCATCATGGTAACACACTCAATTGATTCATTTTAATTAATTAAGGTTCAAGTTGTCTACAACCAGACATTAACAAATTCCCATCTGCCCATAACCGCGGGCACGGCTTTCGAAAGTTCAATCCCTGCAGGGGAGTCCCAACTTAGCCCATGACAAGCTCTCACGGTCAACAAAGGAATAGACCTCCTCCCAAGACGTTCCGATCAGACTCGGTATCTCGGTAACTCAAGACACTTTGACAGGTTAAAACAAGACCAGCAACACCGCCCGAATGTGCAGACAAATCCCGATAGGAGCTGCACATATCTCGTTCTCAAGGCACACTCAGATAGGTCAAGCTACGAGTAAAACCAACCCTCAAGTTTCCCCGAGGTGGCCCCGCAGGCTGCCCGGTTCGGACCAACACTCAGAGGGAGCACTGGCCCGGGGGGGGGGTTAAAATAAGATGACCCTTGGGCTCCGGTAACCCAAGGGAAAAAGAGGCTAGGTGGCGAATGGTAAAACCAAGGTTGGGCATTGCTGGAAAAGCTTTAAACAAGGCGAACTATCAAGGGGTTCCCATTATAACCCAACCGCGTAAGGAACGCAAAATCCGGGAACATAACACCGATATGATGGAAACTAGGGCGGCAAGAGTGGAACAAAACACTAGGCGAGAGGCCGAGCCTTCCACCCTTCACCAAGTATATAGATGCATTAAGATAACATGGCAATATAATGATATCCCAACAAGTAAATAAAATATGTTCCAACAAGGAACGGCCTCCAATCTTCACCTGCAACTAGCAACGCTATAAGAGGGGCTGAGCAAAGTGGTAACATAGCCAATCAACGGTTTGCTAGGACAATGGTGGGTTAGAGGTTTGACATGGCAATTTGGGATGCTGACAAGCAAAAGGTAGGCATCGTAGCATTGGCATAGCAAAAGAGCGAGCAAACTAGCACAGCAAAGATAGTAGTGATTTCGAGGGTATAATCATCTTGCCTGCACAGTTGTCAGAGTTGACTGGATCCTCACAAGCAAACTCAACGGGCTCCTCGGTAGCGAACTCGTCTCCTGGCTCTACCCAAACAAGACAAACAAGCAACACAGATACAATCAACCACGTGCAAACTCAATCAACACGATGCAAAGATGATATGCTATGCGAGATGCGATGCGGGATGCAAAATGCAAGATATGACAGGAAATGCATGAACCTGGCCTCAACGTGGAATTCGAAGGGTGTCACTGGAAATATGGGATGAAATCGCTTGAAAACGGTATAAAGAACGCCGGAATCGGAGTTACGGTTTGGAAATGGCAAGCGTTTCAAAAATGACACCGGTCTGCGATTTACAGCAAGTAGGCATCTAAATGCAATGAGATGAACATGCTACAGCACCCAAACATGACAAAAAATGCATGGCAGGGATGCACACAAGATGCTTAACAAAAGACTAGCACTGAGCTACGGCCAATTCATCAATTATGAGGTTCAAACAGGCATGTCAAAAACGCAAATGCAAAATAGATTTCAGATTGGTGAAATTAACACTTGTCTGAAATTTCCGATCACGAAGCCCTCTTTGGAGCAGCAAAACAACATGACATATGACCTGATTAAGACAAGTAAGAACATGGCATGGAGCTACTCAACAAGCTTAACAAAAGACCCAAAGTGACTTGGGGCCAAAAGGCTTCACAAAATATACTAACAAGCCCACGAACATAGCTAAAACACAATCAGTTTTTAGACAGTGAAAACTGAGACATGCTGAAATATAGCTCACGAAGGCATGTAAACGAGCTCAATGCACTCACTACGGTGCAAGTCATGGCAAGGCAAGCATATAACCATTAATAAGGCACAAAAGGCTAGCTAGACATGGCAAGAACAATGGCATAGCATTCACGGATTAACTACAATAGCATTGGCAAAATCGCAAACGAGTTGACGATCTGCCCAGATTCACCATGAAGCAAAAGTAGAGCTCGATTGACTCAAGCTAGGATGCTCCATAATTGCAAGTAAAGACATGGATGGATAGAGCATAACATGATTAACAAAACTCCTTTACTGTTCATCCTCAAAAGAGGCACGGATCACTAGGAAACAAGCTGAACATATGGCATCATGAACTAAATAATCCCAGACAGTGAAAACTACTAAGTCCCTGAAAACAGATTTACCGGGTGCCTCACTTTGCAAGCTTGCACAAGTCACCACACACATCGTAAAAATGCATGGGTTGCACCTCTGGAAAGAAGACAAAATCCTTAACAAAACATATGAAGGACTCACAGGCATAGCATACACACAACAATCATGGCAAAATGACAAAAGTCTAAGATGAACTAGCAGATCTGACAATTAACTCACGAAGCCTCCTTCTAACAGCATTTCGGGCATCAAGACGAACTCAAATGAAAATGATGCAATGGAATGAAATGATGTACTCATCGAGGCGAACATTTTGATATACTATACGTCCAAAACGGAGCTATGGATGCAAAGTTACGGCAGGTCAAAGATTGCATAAAAATTAGGGTTCGGAGGAGAAAGTCAACCCTCAAAATTCCAGATCTCAGATCTGAAATTACTGTTCACCGAGCGCGCCGTTCGAGGTTTGTCGGCCGGCGATGGCGGTGGTGGCCGGAGAAGGGGGGAGCTCGCCGGGGGGAGGAGAGGTCCGGGGTGGCCGGGGACGCGGCCGGCGTGGAGGAGGCGGCGGCGGCCGGCGGGACCTCTGGCGGCGCGGGCGTGCAGGCGCCGGCGAGGTGCGCGGCCTGGGGCGGCGATGGCCGAGTGCGGCGGCGGGGCGTCGGCGACGTGGAAGAAGGGCGGCGCGGCGAGGTCATCCTCGGGCGCGAGCAGCGCGGGAGGAAGGAGGCGGCGGCCCGGGCATGGGAGGAGAGGGCCAGCCTTGGGCCCTCGCGGGCCGACGGTGGTGGGAGGTGGCGTTGCCACGTGGCGGGCGGTGGTAGGCTGAGGCGAGCGGCAGACGTGTCCGGCGCCGTCCGGACGTGTCCGGCGGCGTCGGATCTGAGATTTTAGGGTTAGGGGGAGAATGAACCGCGAATTTCGGAGGGGGGTGTATATATAGGCATAGGGGGAGCTAGGAGAGTCCAAATGAGGTGTGGTTTTAGGCCACGCGATCGTGATCGAACGCTGTAGGACATGGAGCAGAGTTTGGTGGGTTTTTGGGCCAAATTGAAGGGGTGTTGGGCTGCAACACACACGAGGCCTTTTCGGTCCCTCGGTTAACCGTTGGAGTATCAAACGAAGTCCAAATGGCACGAAACTTGATAGGCGGTCTACCGGTAGTAAACCAAGGCTGCTTGGCAAGTCTCGGTCCAATCCGGAAGTGTTTAATCACCACACACGAAAGAAAGCTAGAAATGGCCACCAGAGGAGAACGAAGCGCCGGAATGCAAAACGGACAACGGGGAAAATGCTCGACTGCATGAGATGCGTATGCAAATGCAATGCACATGATGACATGATATGAGATGCATGACAAAGAAAACAACACACAGAGACAAAGACCCGAACCCGAGAAAATAAATATAACTTAACACCGGAAACGGCAAGAGTTGGAGTACAAATTGTGAAAGTTACATCTGGGGTGTTACAACACTCCACCACTACGAAAGGATCTCGTCCCGAGATCTAGGACTGAAAGAACGCCGGGTACTCAGAACGGAGGTGATCCTCGCGTTCCCAGGTAGCTTCACGGTCGGAATGGTGCGACCACTTGACTTTGAGGAATTTGATTGACTTCTTGCGAGTCTTGCATTCAGTCTCTTCAAGAATAGCAACTGGGTGCTCATGATACGAGAGATCTTCTTGGAGCTCAATATCCTCGAAGTTGACGGTGCGGTCAGGAGTCTTGAAGCACTTTCAAAGCTGAGAGACATGGAACACATCATGAACATTTGCAAAGTTTGAAGGAAGCTTGAGTTGATAGGCGAGGTCGCCTCTCTTGCTGACAATCTTGAAAGGTCCCACGTATCTGGGGGCAAGCTTCCCTTTGATACTGAAGCGACGAGTACCTTTCATAGGAGAGACACGGAGGTAAACATGATCTCCGATCTCAAAAACCAAATTATGGTGCTTACTATCATAGTAGCTCTTCTGGCGGGATTGGGCTGCTTTGAGGTTATCACGAATGACTTTGCACATTTCTTCTGCTTCTGTGATTAAGTCATTAACCAAAAGCTGACGTTCACCGGTTTCAGACCAGTTGAGAGGGGTACGGCACTTCCTGCCATACAGAATTTCAAATGGGGCCTTGCCCGAACTTGCTTGAAAACTATTGTTGTAGGAGAATTCAGCATAAGGAAGACAATCCTCCCACTTCATGCCGAAGGAGATCACACAAGCCCTGAGCATATCTTCAAGAATCTGGTTGACACGCTCGACTTGACCGCTTGTTTGAGGATGGAAAGCAGTGCTGAAGCGGATGTTAGTGCCCATGGCCCTCTGAAAAGAATCCCAAAACTTGGAGGTAAAGATGCTGCCACGGTCTGAAGATATCACTTGAGGAATACCGTGCAGAGAGACAATGCGAGAGGTATAGAGTTCCGCCAATTGAGCTGCAGTGATCGACTCTTTGATAGGCAGAAAATGAGCCACTTTGGTGAGTTTGTTGATGACAACGAATATAGCATCATTGCCATGCTTGGACTTTGGAAACCCAGTTACGAAGTCCATTTCAATGTGGTCAAACTTCCATTCTGGAATGGCAAGAGGTTGGAGGAGACCTGCTGGCCTTTGATGTTCTGCCTTCACTCTTCTGCAGACATCACATTCATTCACGAATTGAGCGATCTCGCGCTTCATTCGAGTCCACCAATAAGCTTGCTTAAGGTCCTGATACATCTTCGTACTCCCAGGGTGGATGGAGAGGAGAGAATTGTGAGCCTCGTTCATGATCACTTTACGGAGGTCACCTTTGGGCACAACAATACGATCCTTGAAGAAGAGAGTGTCCTTGTCATCAAGGCGGTAGCACTTGTACTTGGACTGACTCTTGGCAATCCCAATCTTCACCTTTTTCACCATAGCATCAAGAAGCTGGGCTTGGCGAATCTAGTCTTCTAAGGTAGGAGAGACTTGAAGGTTGGCGAGGAAACCTTGAGGAACAACTTGTAGATTAAGTTTGCGGAAAGCTTCACAAAGCTCGGGTTGATAAGGCTTAAGAATCAGACTGTTGCAGTAAGCCTTCCTGCTCAAAGCGTCAGCAATCACATTGGCCTTGCCTGGAGTGTACTCGATACTCGGATTATACTCTTGAATCATTTCGACCCAATGAGTTTGAGTTGAGATTAGGCTGAGTGAAGATGTACTTGAGACTCTTGTGATCAGTGAAAATATCCACTTTTCTTCCCAAAAGAAGATGTCTCCAAGTCAACAGAGCATGCACAACTGCCGCCAACTCGAGATCATGAGTGGGGTAGTTCTTCTCATTAGGCTTCAACTGGCGAGAGGTATAAGCAACAACTTTCTTCTCTTGCATTAAAACTGCACCGAGACCTTGGAGAGAGGCATCACAAAAGACCTCGTATGGCTTGGATTCATCAGGCGGAGTCAAAACTGGAGCAGTGATCAACTTCTCTTTCAAAGTGTTGAAAGCAATATCACACTCCGGACACCAAACGTACTTGACGTGCTTCTGAAGAAGATTTGAGGGAGGCTTCACGATCTTGGAAAAGTTTTCAACGAATCTTCGGCAATAGCTTGCGAGACCGAGAAAACTGTGGAGTTGCTTCATGTTCTGAGGAGGTTCCCAATTCACAATTGCAGACACCTTCTCAGGATTCACGGCAATGCCCTTGGCAGAGATGATATGACCAAGATAAAGAACCTCATCGAGCCAAAATTCACACTTGGAGAACTTGGCGTAGAACTGATGTTCTCTGAGCTTATCAAGAACCAAACGCAAATGCTTGGCATGATCTTCCTTGTTCTTGGAGAAAACCAGAATGTCATCGAGATAGACCAAAACGAAGTCATTGGTGTAGGCATTGAAGATGAAATTCATCATGCGAGAGAACGTCGGAGGAGCGTTGGCGAGGCCAAAAGACATGACAGTGTATTCATATGAACCAAAGCTTGTTCTGAATGTTGTCTTGGGAATATCTTCTTCACGAATGCGAATCTGGTGATAACCCATACGGAGATCAAGCTTGGAGAATACTTGGGCACCTTTGAGTTGTTCGAACAGCTCATTGATGTTGGGAAGTGGGTATTTGTTCTTGCTGGTCTTCTTGTTCACTGGACGGTAATCAACACAAAGTCGGTCCGTTCCATCCTTCTTCTTCACAAAAAGAACACCACAACCCCACGGAGAAGAACTAGGCCGGATGAGACCCATTCTTTCTTGCTCATCGAGTTGCTTCTTCAGCTCCTTCAACTCTTCAGGTCCGAGCTTGCAAGGACGTTTGCACACAGGTTCCGTGCCAGGCTCAAGTTCAATAACGAATTCAACTGGCCAGTGCGGAGGCATTCCTGGGAGCTCTTCTGGAAAGACGTCTTGATATTCGCAAACGACTGGAATTTGAGAGATGGCATCCAATTCACCCTTCTCATTGAGAGAAAACAGGCGGATGGTATTATCCCGAGCGGCAAAGACAATTACATCCTCAGACGAATGAGTCAATTGAATCTGCCTGGCTGCACAATCAAGCTGAGCCTTGTGCTTAGAAAGCCAATCCATCCCGAGAATAAGATGAATATCCGAGTTACCAAGAACCATTGGGGAAGAAAGGAACTTGTAGTCGCCCAACGTGATAGTAACATCTGGCACCTCCAGACTAGCACTAAAACATTTGCCAGGAGAAACGATATCCATTTGTTTACCCAAATGAGAGGAAATGAACTCATGCTTGGTAAAAAATGGCTTTGACATGAAACAATGTGATGCACCCGTGTCAAAAAGAACTCTTGCAGGAATATCATTAATAGGAAGGTTACCCATGATCACATCTGACGAGTCCTCTGCCTAAGCTGCATTCATCAAATTGACCTTGGCATGCTTGGGGTTATGCTTGACCACAGCTGTACTTGCCGATCTGACAGGAGGAGGAGGAGGAAGACGCCTCTGGTTGAAACACTTGTTGGCATAGTGACCCTTCTGTTGGCACTTGTTGCACGTGACCTCTGAAAGCGGACGGTGGTATGGAGCACTCGATCTTGGAGGTTGAGACGAAGTCTTGTTCTGAAAGCCAGGGTTGGGTGGGTGGGAAGAACCACTGCCACCTTTGCTCTTCTGCTGATACGGCTGACGGAACGGAGGAGGAGGAAGCCAAAACTTCTGCTGCTTGGCCACTTGAGTAGAGGAAGAAGGAGTAACATCTCTGACTCACTTCCTGGAAGCAGCACACCTCAACTGAGCAGCCTCTTGCTTCAGTGCCATGTTGTAGAACTCATCGTATCTCAAGGGCTCGAAGAGAACAAGAGCGAGCTGAATATCTTCTCTGAGACCACCCCTGAACTGGTATATCATGCTCTTCTCATCAGGCACGTCCTGCTTGGCAAAGCGGGCGAGCTTCTGGAACAACTTGTTGTAGTCATAGACAGACAAAGAGCCTTGCTTCAGATTGCGGAATTCCTCACGCTTGCTTTCAACCATGCTCTGGGGAATATGATGAGCTCGGAAATCTCGACGAAAATCATCCCAAGTGATAACACGTCCACCTCTGGAGTCCCTGTACTGCTGGAACCATTCTGCAGCTTGATCTTTGAGTTGGAAGGAAGCGAACTTAACAAAGTCCTCAGGCCTGACGTTACTGCACTCAAAATGCTTACATAGATCCACAAGCCAATCATCAGCATCGGTTGCCTCAACACAATTGCTGAAAGTCTTTGGCCCGTTAGCAAGGAACTGGTTGAGTGTAGCAAAGTGACTCTGATTGCTGCCTTGATTCCCTTGACTGCCTTGATTGCGCTCTTGAAGAATTTGCATGATCAGCTGTGTGTTTGCATTGGTTGCGGCCATCACAGCTTGCCATGCCTCTGGAGGAGGTGGGGGTGGTGGCGGATCAGGATTCGGAGTAGTGCGCGTTGGAGGAGCCATCCTGAAGAGGGTGACCACCATTAGCACATTGACAGATAATATTGAAGCTGAATCCAACGGAATGAAAATTGCAACATATAGTCTTCACATCTGAACAAAATGAACGAATGCATTCCTCTTGAAATGGTCACATATCCATAAATTGAGAAGCCACGTAGAATTAAGGTAGAGAAATAAATCAACAAGGTACGGATCAAGAATGAATAATCGGTAAGAAATCCCAATCTCAAACCAATATCCGTGGAAGAAGAACTAGAGCTACTAGAATTCCCACCTATGAAACTCCTGAACCTTTCCGGTTATGCACTCAGGTGTTGGGGATACAGGGGAAGCATAATATCTCACCCAAACTAGCAAATCCTACATCTAGCTATATCCATCCTTCAACACATAACCAAGAAACCTTCGGAAACCATCTACCTCAACCTTCGAAAAGCATCCGTTATACAAGTTATGGCGATACTCCCGAACTCCCGCCCCAGTACTGGGTGGCGTCGAGGTTATCTCACCAACGAACTGCATAAAAGAGATTTTCAATGTCGGCGAACATATCTCAAGTATTCCAGAATTGCAACGATGAAATTATGATGACAACACCTCAGAGCTCAACTCCCCGGGACACTTCCACTAAACCCCTGACAGGAGGCACCAAGACAATGTTCTCATCATAAGCCATCAGAATGATTCCAAGATACTCGCGTGATCCTAAATTTTTTTTTTGTGAAATTTGAGAAGAGAAGAGTGAAAACTCTACGTCAGGATGCCTTACCAGAGCGATGAGGAGACTGGGAAGTAAAAAGAATTCCTAAGCTCCCCGATATATAATTCCTAAGTGACTCAAAACATTTTTCTAGACATAACTCGGCCTCTAAAAAAACGATCAAGCAATGGGGCTCCTAAGGTCGGGGAAGGCTCTGATTACCAACTTGTAACACCCTCGATGCGACTATAGCTCCCACGTGTTGAGGCACGACTTAGAGACATAATCGCATTGAAGGCATATGTCGCAAGTTAGGCAATCTTCACAACATCCCATGTAATATGAATAATAAAGGGGAGATAACATAGTTGGCTTACACTCGCCATGTCAATCAAGAACATAAATAACATTACATCATCCAACACACTCATGGCCCGACTACGGCGCCAAAATAAAGAGAACCCAACATGCGACAACGGTCCCAATAACCCCCAACTGGGCACCACTACTGATCATCGGGAAAGGAAACGTAGTATCGTTGAGAGTCTTCGTCGAACTCCCACTTGAGCTCATACTCGTCACCTGGAGCGGAATCACCTGGACCTGCATCTGGAGTTATAGTATCTGTGAGCCACAGGGACTCAGCAATCTCGCACCCTCGCGATCAAGACTATTTAAGCTTATAGGAAGGGGTAAGGCAAATATATGTGGAGCTGCAGCAAGCGACTAGCATATATGGTGGCTAACTTATACGCAAAAGAGAGCGAGAAGAGGAGGCAAAGCACGAGCGAGAGTCTAAAGGAACAACCTGCGCAAGCATAACTCCAACACCGTGTCCACTTCCCGGACTTCGCCGAGAAGAGGCCATCACGGTAACACACTCAGTTGATTCATTTTAATTAATTAAGGTTCAAGTTGTCTACAACCGGACATTAACAAATTCCCATCTGCCCATAACCGCGGGCACGGCTTTCGAAAGTTCAATCCCTGCAGGGGAGTCCCAACTTAGCCCATGACAAGCTCTCACGGTCAACGAAGGAATAGACCTCCTCCCAAGACGTTCCGATCAGACTCGGTATCTCGGTAACTCAAGACACTTCGACAGGTTAAAACAAGACCAACAACACCGCCCGAATGTGCCGACAAATCCCGATAGGAGTTGCACATATCTCGTTCTCAGGGCACACTCAGATAGGTCAAGCTACGAGTAAAACCAACCCTCAAGTTTCCCCGAGGTGGCCCCGCAGGCTGCCCGGTTCGGACCAACACTCAGAGGGAGCACTGGCCCAGGGGGGGCTTCTAATAAGATGACCCTTGGGCTCCGGTAACCCAAGGGAAAAAGAGGCTAGGTGGCGAATGGTAAAACCAAGGTTGGGCATTGCTGGAAAGCTTTAAACAAGGCGAACTATCAAGGGGTTCCCATTATAACGCAACCGCGTAAGGAACGCAAAATCCGGGAACATAACACCGATATGACGGAAACTAGGGCGGCAAGAGTGGAACAAAACACTAGGCGAGAGGCCGAGCCTTCCACCCTTCACCAAGTATATATATGCATTAAGATAACATGGCAATATAATGATATCCCAACAAGTAAATAAAAGATGTTCCAACAAGGAACGGCCTCCAATCTTTACCTGCAACTAGCAACGCTATAAGAGGGGCTGAGCAAAGCGGTAACATAGCCAATCAACGGTTTGCTAGGACAATGGTGGGTTACAGGTTTGACATGGCAATTTGGGAGGCTGACAAGCAAAAGGTAGGCATCATAGCATTGGCATAGCAAAAGAGCGAGCAAACTAGCATAGCAAAGATGGTAGTGATTTCGAGGGTATGATCATCTTGCCTGCACAGTTGTCAGAGTTGACTGGATCCTCACAAGCAAACTCAACGGGATCCTCGGTAGCGAACTCGTCTCCCGGATCTACCCAAACAAGACAAACAAGCAACAAGGATACAATCAACCACGTGCAAACTCAATCAACACGATGCAAAGATGATATGCTATGCGGGATGCGATGCGGGATGCAAAATGCAAGATATGACAGGAAATGCATGAACCTGGCCTCAACTTGGAATTCCAAGGGTTCCACGGGAAATATGGTATGAAATCGCTTGAAAACGATATAAAGAACGCCGGAATCGGAGTTACGGTTTGGAAATGGCAAGCGTTTCAAAAATGACATCGGTCTGCGATTTACAGCAAGTAGGCATCTAAATGCAATGAGATGAACATGCTACAGCACCCAAACATGACAACAAAATGCATGGCAGGGATGCACACAAGATGCTTAACAAAAGACTAGCACTGAGCTACAGCCAATTCATCCATTATGAGGTTCAAACAAGCATGTCAAAAACGCAAATGCAAAACAGATTTCAGACTTTGTGAAATCAACACTTGTCTGAAATTTCAGATCACGAAGCCCTCTTTGGAGCAGCAAAACAACATGACATATGACCTTATTAAGACAAGTAAGAACATGGCATGGAGCTACTCAACAAGCTTAACAAAAGAGCCAAAGTGACCTGGGGCCAAAAGGGTTCACAAAATATACTAACAAGCCCACGATCATAGCTAAAACACAATCAGTTTTTAGACTTAGTGAAAACTGAGACATTCTGAAATATAGCTCACGAAGGCATGTAAACAAGCTCGATGCACTCACTACGGTGCAAGTCATGGCAAGGAAATCATATAACCATTAAGAAGGCACAAAAAGCTAGCTAGACATGGCAAGAACAATGGCATAGCAGGCACGGATTAACTACAGTAGCATCGGCAAAATCGCAAACGAGTTGACGATCTGCCCAGATTCACCACGAAGAAAAAGTAGAGCTCGATTGACTCAAGCTAGGGTGCTCCATAATTGCATGTAAAGACATGTATGGATAGAGCATAACATGATTAACAGAACTCCTTTACTGATCATCCTCAAAAGAGGCACGGATCACTAGGAAACAAGCTGAACATATGGCATCATGAACTAAATAATCCCAGACTTAGTGAAAACTACTGTCCCTGAAAACAGATTTACCGGGTGCCTCACTTTGCAAGCTTGCACAAGTCACCACACACATCCTAAAAATGCATGGGTTGCACCTCTGGAAGGAAGACAAAATCCTTAACAAAACATATGAAGGACTCACAGGCATAGCATGCACACAACAATCATGGAAAAAATGACAAAAGTCTAAGATGAACTAGCAGATCTAACAATTAACTCACGAAGCCTCCTTCTAACAGCATTTCGGGCATCAAGACGAACTCAAATGAAAATGATGCAATGGAATGAAATGATGTACTCATCGAGGCGAACATTTTGATATACTATATGTCCAAAACGGAGCTACGGATGCAAAGTTACGGCAGGTCAAAGATTGCATAAAAATTAGGGTTCGGAGGAGAAAGTCAACCCTCAAAATTCCAGATCTCAGATCTGAAATTACTGTTCACCGAGCGCGCCGTTCGAGGTTTGTCGGCCGGCGATGGCGGTGGTGGCCGGAGAAGGAGGGAGCTCACCGGGGGGGAGAGGCCGGGGTGGCCGGGGACTTGGCCGGCGTGGAGGAGGCGGCGGCGGCCGGCGGGACCT